>NC_073313.1:212194065-212511565 GCF_027595985.1 Sorex araneus | reverse complement strand
GCTGAAACTCTTTTATCTCCACAATCAATTTTCTTTTGCTCTCTTAATATTTATATTACATATATAAATTAACACACAAATACGGCAGTAATTTTTTCTTTAACTATTATTCCTATCACTGCTGCTATGTGTTTAATCATTTTGTTTTGCAAAATTAAGTCTGTAGTCATTACCCTCTCTGCATATACTTTTTTGTTTATCTGAGGTACATATTCAGTGGTGCTTGGGGATTATCCCAAATTCAGTGTTCAAGTTCCATGCTGGTGCTGGAATGTATTCAGCTTATTGAACTACTTTCTGAACCAACAAAAGAGCATCTTTTTTAGTGGTACTGAAAATCAAACCCAGGGACCTACACATGCAAGACAAATACTCTATTACTAAGCTATATTCTTGGTCCCTTTGTATAGTCTTACACTAAATTCATGAAAATCGGAAAATTGCTTTGCCACTTACAGATTTCTTAAAAGAGGAATTCATCTCAGGAATAAGTTAATGAATTCCTTTGTAGCTATCCAAAGGTTTTAAGGGTAAAATACCAAACCTAAAGTACTTCAAGCTTCACTCCTTTCTGCCCTTTTATTCAAATATCTATATGCATAATGATTCCACATAAGAGAGAGGCAAAAGTCACATATATTTGAATAAATACAAAAACCAAATGTGCCTGCTCCCCAACTGATATAAGAATGTTGAAAACATGGGGCTGGAGCAATAGCACAGCGGGTAAGGTGTTTGCCTTGCACGCGGCTGACCCGGGTTCGATTCCCAGCATCCCATATGGTCCCCTGAGGACCGCCAGGGGTGATTCCTGAGTGCAGAGCCAGGAGTAACCTCTGTGCATTGCCAGGTGTGACCCAAAAAGAAAAAAAAATGTTGAAAACAAATCCATTGTTTTTTATATTCAGATGGGTTACAAAGTCTACTTAGATTAAACCCAAGTAACTTTATAGTCAAAGGTATTCTATTTTCTGTTCTTTAGTGCTTTGTTTTCCTAATTTTCCTAATGAGAATTTTATTTTCATAATTAAGGTCCACCATCAATTGATCTAAAAGAATTCATGGAAGTTGAAGAAGGAACAGATGTCAACATTGTAGCCAAAATTAAAGGTGTGCCATTTCCAACTCTCACTTGGTTTAAAGCTCCTCCAAAGAAACCTGATAACAAAGAACCTGTTGTCTATGACACCCATGTCAACAAGCTGGTGGAAGATGATACTTGCACCTTAGTGATTCCACAGTCTCGAAGGAGTGATACTGGCCTGTATAGTATCACTGCCGTTAATAATCTGGGCACAGCATCAAAGGAGATGAGACTGAATGTCCTTGGTAAAGATTGAACTTCATTAAAATTGCATGCTTTTTTTGTTCATAAGTTTAATATTTGGCTTAAAATCATTTGACTAATAATATATTCCCTTTTTAATTTAGGTCGTCCTGGTCCTCCAGTGGGGCCAATAAAGTTTGAGTCTGTTTCAGCTGATCAAATGACATTATCATGGCTTCCACCAAAAGATGACGGTGGATCTAAGATTACAAACTATGTGATTGAGAAAAGAGAAGCTAATAGGAAGACATGGGTGCGTGTCTCCAGTGAACCCAAAGAATGCACGTACACAGTTCCCAAATTGCTAGAAGGTCATGAATATGTATTCCGAATCATGGCTCAGAATAAATATGGCATCGGGGAACCTCTTGACAGTGAACCTGAAACAGCAAGAAATCTCTTCTGTAAGTAGGACATGTTTCACAAATAAAGCCATTCTTATTTGTGTTTTTAATAATTTCTTTTAGACCAATTGACATTTTTCTTTCACAGCTGTTCCTGGAGCACCAGATAAACCAACAGTAAGCAGTGTTACTCGTAACTCCATGACTGTCAACTGGGAAGAGCCAGAATATGATGGAGGCTCTCCTGTGACTGGATACTGGTTAGAAATGAAAGACACCACTTCCAAGAGATGGAAGAGAGTCAATCGAGACCCTATCAGAGCCATGACTTTGGGTGTTTCTTATAAAGTGACTGGTCTTATTGAAGGTTCTGATTACCAATTCCGGGTATATGCAATCAATGCTGCTGGTGTGGGTCCAGCAAGTTTGCCATCGGACCCAGTGACAGCTAGAGATCCTGTTGGTAAGCCTTGAAACCATTTCTCTCTTTTTCAAAGTGCTCTCCCTGCTGCCAAAGTCAGCATACTGATATGTACTGTTTTTTTGCAGCTCCGCCTGGTCCTCCATTCCCTCAGGTCACAGACTGGACTAAATCATCTGCCGATTTAGAGTGGTCTCCCCCAGTAAAAGATGGTGGGTCGAAAGTAACAGGATACATTGTTGAATATAAAGAAGAAGGAAAAGAAGAATGGGAAAAGGTATTTAACTGTTGGGAATATAGAAATGTACTCTGAATGGTAGTTATCCTCAATCCCAGTAGCTTTTATTAATTTTTATTAAAAACTCATAAAAACAACAAAATTATAACTTGACAGTTGTTACAAAATAATAACTTAGAATTATAACTTAGAATTATAACTTATAATGATAAAAATCTAATTAAAGATAACACATTATTTTTAACTTACCTTTTGGTTGTAATTCTTTAAAACGTAGATTATATTAATAGCATGGTTCTTCTCAGTCATTTGATAACAATTTTAAAACATAACTACTTCAATATATTCAATTCCACTTACTTACAGTAATCTGATTCATAAAATCTGAGCTGCCAACATTTTTTTCCAAAGAGAAATAAACATGCTTTCAGTTATACTTTATAAAGTTATTAAAACAAAAGGCTATAAAGAACTATTCTAATCATAATATGTCTATGATTTTTTTCCCTAGGCTAAAGATAAAGAAGTGAGAGGAACCAAACTTGTTGTGACAGGATTAAAAGAAGGAGCATTCTATAAATTTAGAGTTAGAGCAGTCAACATTGCTGGCATTGGAGAACCTGGAGAAGTCACAGATGCCATTGAAATGAAGGACAGAATTGGTAATTATATTAATACTGCTCCATTTTTTAATCAATGCTTACAATTAGGACTGAAAACAAATCATATTTGAAATTTTCCCTTGCTTTCCAGTTGTACCTGACCTTCAGCTAGATGCCAGTGTTAGAGACAGAATTGTGGTCCATGCTGGTGGAGTGATACGAATTATTGCCTATGTGTCTGGAAAACCTCCTCCAACGGTCACCTGGAGCATGAATGAAAGAGCGTTACCTCAAGAAGCCGCAATTGAGACCACAGCCATCAGCTCATCCATGGTCATCAAGAATTGTCAGAGGAGCCATCAAGGTGTCTATTCTCTTCTTGCCAAAAATGAAGGTGGAGAAAGAAAGAAGACAATTATCGTTGATGTTCTAGGTAAATACCTTTCATTTGACCATTCAAGTTTTGAAATTAGGTTTTTGTTACAACTACAACAAAGCCACATTTTAATAATAACTGTTACAAACATCATAAAAAATAAGAAAAATTGTCCTCAATACCATATTACCATTTTTATAGTTTCCAGTGGCTTTTTTATCCTATCCATATTTTATAAATTGTATGCCTATTTTCATAAGGTTTTGTTTGCTGACTTACATAATATGCCACCAAAATTACTTAATATGTTATATTATGGACTGGAGTGATAGCACAGCGGATAGGGCATTTGCCTTGCACACGGCCAACCTGGGTTTGATTCCTTGTCCTTCTCAGAGAGCCCCGCAAGCTACTGCCCGCACGGCAGAGCCTGGCAAGCTACCCGTGGCATATTTTATATGCCAAAAAACAATAACAACAAGTCTCACAATGGATGCATTACTGGTGCCCAGTCGAGCAAATCGATGAACAATGGGACGACAGTGCTACAGTGCTACAGTTATTTTATAGTTTTCATAATAGTAGCTTTAAAGCAAATAGACATGAAGGTCTAGAATTTTACAAACACTAACCATTTTCACACCTTTAGACTGGGCCCTTATCACTAATTATGACAATACAGTAATCTCTTTGAAGAGTTTTAGTGTTTAAATAAAGAGATGCACCTTAGTTAGATATCAACATTGAATTTCTTTTCACTGAATAGAGTTGAACTCTATGTTGTTTTATAGTGCCTCTTATTGGTTGTTTTATTCCAGGGATTTTTCTCAGGAAGTGACTCTTACAGACTCTTCTCTTAGCATATCTCAAAAAACCTTCTCTACTGAAAATAATTAACATTATAAGAAACTATTTTATATATTTTATTCTTTAATTAATTAAAATGGCATACAGAGAAAGAACTCATTGAGCAACAGTTCTATGTGTTTAGACTTATTTCAAATCCTATATGCTCTTGACCATTGGCTCTTACTTTAATTTGACAATGGAGGAACTTCCAATTTATATTCTAATTCTCTTAAAGAGCTTAGTACTTCCTGTAGTGTTCATTGATTCACTGGTGACCCAGAAAACTGGACACACACACACACACACACACACACACACACACAAACAAAGAGAGAGAGAATGAGAGATAGAGAGACAGAGGCAGAAACAGAGAGACCTCCTTCTCACTCATTCTCCTTTTCTCTCCATGCAGTCTTCATCTAGCAGATTACTCTTTTAAGATTCACAAATCACAAAAATAATTTTAAATATGACAGTCTCTTCAGTTTCTACTAAACAAAGATAGCCAGAAACTGATACAATTCTCTTCTTCTGAAAATATGGTTTAGTATAGAATCCTTAAGGGTAGAGAACACTTATTTAATAAACCCACGTCCATTTTTTTTTGTATTGGGCCACACTCAAGATACATAGTGTTTTGAAGATCATGCTATGGTACCATGGCATGATCAAACCCTGTCCTCTTGCAAAGAAAGCGTGTGCTCCAGCCCATCAAACTATCTCCCTGGACCCTGTCTCATTAAAAAAATAAAATAAAATAACAAATATTGATACCTGTGGTTTACCAAAGACAAACAAAAACTTCTTTTATTCTATTCCCAGATGTGCCAGGTCCTGTTGGAACACCATTCCTGTCTGACAACCTAACCAATGACTCCTGCAAACTGACATGGTTTTCCCCAGAAGATGACGGAGGTTCTCCAATCACCAATTATGTCATTGAAAAGCGGGAAGCTGACCGCAGAGCATGGACTCCAGTGACATATACAGTTACCCGACAGAATGCTACTGTCCAGGGTCTAATTCAAGGAAAAGCCTACTTTTTCCGAATTGCAGCTGAAAATAGTATTGGCAGGGGCCCATATGTTGAGACACCAAATGAACTTGTCATCAGAGATCCCATCAGTAAGTACAGTATTTAAAACCTATTTCTTCCTTAGTCACTTCTTGATTCATTTAATGTAAAACTATGGTGATGAAATATGTGTATAAATGCCAATCATCTTATTTCTTTGACATTCATTTGTCAATTATTCAATATCTGATGTAAATTTTTACTTGTGATTCTAAAAGAGATTTTGGGAATTGCACATATATTTAATATCCCTCCATGTATACTATACAGATTTTTTTCATTAAAATGCTACTGAATGAAATAACTCTTTTCATTATTTCATCTTAGTAAAACCTCTATTTTCTTATATCTTTAGGAAAATTATATCACTTGAGGTTTTTTTTAGTTCTAGTATTTCTATGATAAGATCTCTTTCGTTATTATCAAAGTAAATAATTTAATATTCACATGTAATTCTCAAATAGATTTATTTACATTTTGTAGCAGTTTTGTCACAAAATTCATACTTTTACTTGCAGGTGTACCAGAGCGTCCTGAAGATCTGGAAGTTAAGGAAGTTACTAAAAATTCTGTTTCTTTGACTTGGAATCCTCCTAAGTATGATGGCGGATCAGAAATTATTAACTATGTCCTAGAGAGTCGTCTTATTGGCACTGAGAAGTTCCACAGAGTTACACAGGACAACTTGCTTAGCAGAAAATACACTGTTAAAGGCTTAAAAGAAGGTGACACCTACGAGTACCGTGTCAGTGCTGTCAATATTGTTGGACAAGGCAAACCATCATTTTGCACCAAGCCAATCACTTGCAAGGATGAGTTGGGTATGTGAATAGTTTAGCCTTCAAAACCATGTTCATATAAATTAATCATTAGATATAAGTAAAAGTGCCTTACCTTTATAATTCTAAATTTTAGCTCCTCCAACACTTGACCTTGACTTCAGAGATAAGCTGACAGTTAGAGTTGGCGAAGCTTTTGCCCTCACTGGCCGTTACTCAGGCAAACCAAAACCTAAGATTACTTGGTTGAAAGATGAAGCAGATGTGCTGGAAGATGATCGCACTCAATTAAAGATCACTCCTACAACACTCTCCCTGGAGAAGATAAAAGCCAAACGTTCAGATTCTGGCAAATATTGTGTGGTGGTAGAGAACAGTACAGGTTCTCGGAAAGGCCTCTGTCAAGTTAATGTTGTTGGTAAGTATTATTTAGCAAGAACAATCAAGATATTATCCTTTCCAAACAGAAGCATAAATAACATTTTGTGGTGTGATTCTTTTTCCTTCTTTCTTCTGCAGACCGTCCTGGACCACCAGTAGGACCTGTTATTTTTGATGAGGTGACCAAAGATCACATGGTTATCTCTTGGAAGCCACCTTTAGATGATGGAGGCAGTGAAATTACCAATTATATTATTGAGAAGCAGGAGGTGGGAAAAGACATTTGGATGCCTGTAACATCTGCAAGTAATAAAACAACATGCAAAGTTTCCAAACTGCTTGAAGGAAAAGATTATATATTCCGGATATATGCTGAAAATCTTTATGGAATAAGTGATCCTCTGGTGTCTGATTCAATGAAGGCCAAAGATCGTTTCAGTAAATATTACATTTATTTCTAGTGATTCAATGTTTGGTGTTGCTAATCAGAGAATTGCATTTCAAATACATTTTGCTAATGTTTGCTATAGGGGTTCCTGATGCACCTGAGCAACCAATTGTTACAGAAGTTACCAAAGACTCTGCTTTAGTGACCTGGAAAAAACCAAATGATGGAGGAAAGCCCATCACAAACTACATCCTGGAAAAGAGGGAAACTATGTCTAAACGATGGGCTAGAGTTACTAAAGAGCCTATCCATCCATACACTAAATACAGGGTTCCTGATCTTCTAGAAGGATGTCAGTATGAATTCCGGGTTTCTGCAGAAAATGAAATTGGTATTGGAGATCCAAGCCCACCATCCAAACCAATCTTTGCTAAAGATCCAATTGGTATAGTATTAAAGCAGTCATTTATTTTTTATATTATCAACTTTGTATTATATAACCAATTATGTTATAATTCCATATTGTATTTTTCTTTTATAATCTAGCTAAACCAAGTCCACCAATTAATCCAGAAGCAGTAGATACAACATGTAATTCAGTTGATTTAACTTGGCAACCACCACGTCATGATGGTGGGAGCAAGATTCTGGGTTATATTGTTGAGTACCAGAAAGTTGGAGATGAAGAGTGGAGGAGAGCCAACCATACTCCTGAGTCATGTCCTGAAACTAAATATAAAGTCACTGGTCTTCGAGATGGTCAAACATATAAATTCAGGATAATGGCAGTCAATGAAGCTGGTGAATCAAATCCAGCTCATGTTCCTGAACCAGTGCAAGTAAAAGACAGACTTGGTGAGTAAAATGTTGTCAGCTTAGCTGCATTTTCAAGAAATATGGTGTCTCATCATATATACACTCATAATTATAGAATTAACAAATCAAATCTGAAATATTGTTCTCTTCATTTCAGAACCACCTGACTTGATTCTTGATGCCAACATGGCAAGAGAACAACAAATAAAGGTTGGTGATACTTTAAGACTTAGTGCTATCATTAAGGGAGTGCCATTCCCGAAAGTAACTTGGAAAAAGGAAGACAGAGAGGCTCCAACTAAAGCAAGAATTGATGTTACTCCAGTTGGTAGTAAACTTGAAATCCGCAATGCTGCCCATGAAGATGGTGGCACTTATTCATTAACCGTGGAGAATCCAGCTGGTTCAAAAACTGTCTCAGTGAAAGTACTTGTGTTAGGTAAGCATTTTAATATTTATGAATTATTCGGTGCTACTTAGTGACATATTAAAAATTAAATTTGGCACATGTTAAGCAACTATCTGGATTGAATAAATTATATAACTGTATTATTTAACACTTTTCAGATAAGCCTGGACCTCCTCGAGATCTGGAAGTCAGTGAAATTAGGAAGGATTCCTGTTACCTTACTTGGAAGGAACCACTGGATGATGGTGGTTCTGTTATTACAAATTATGTGGTTGAAAGGAGAGAAGTTGCTACTGGCCAGTGGTCACCTCTTTCAACTACATCAAAGAAAAAGAGTCATTGGGCAAAACATCTTAATGAAGGAAATCAGTATCTCTTCCGCGTAGCTGCCGAGAACCAGTACGGACGAGGTCCTTTTGTTGAAACGCCAAAGCCCATCAAGGCTCTGGATCCTCTACGTGAGTTGTTTTCTATGGATGGAAAACTAGTGGAAAACTAACAACGCTATCATTTAATTGTCTTTAAGAATGCTACTTATTTATTGTAATTTCTTCTTTTCTTCAAAAGAACCCCCAGGTCCACCCAAGGACCTGCATCACGTAGATGTTGACAAGACTGAAGTCTCCCTTGTTTGGAATAAGCCAGATCGTGATGGTGGCTCTCCAATCACTGGATATTTGGTGGAGTATCAAGAAGAAGGTACCAAAGACTGGACTAAGTTCAAGACTGTATCAAACTTGGAGTGTGTTGTTACTGGACTCCAACAAGGAAAGACCTATATCTTCCGTGTAAGAGCTGAAAATATTGTAGGCCTTGGCCTCCCTGACACAACTATCCCAATAGAATGTCAAGAAAAATTAGGTAATCATTTGTAATTATATATATTTTTTCTTTATCTAAATATAAAGCAGCATTCAAAATTTAATTTCCTCTTGTTTGAATTTTCCAGTGCCTCCATCTGTGGAACTTGATTTGAAATTAATTGAAGGGCTTGTGGTAAAAGCTGGAACAACAGTTAGATTTCCTGCTATCATAAGAGGTGTGCCTGTTCCTACTGCAAAGTGGATGACTGATGGAAGTGAGATTACAACAGATGAGCACTTCAAGGTTGAAACTGACAACTTCTCATCAGTACTCACCATTAAGAACTGCTTAAGGAGAGACAGTGGGGAATATCAAATCACAGTTTCCAATGCAGCTGGTAGCAAAACAGTAGCTGTACACCTTACAGTTCTTGATGTCCCTGGCCCACCAACTGGACCTATTAATATATTGGATGTTACCCCTGAATATATGACTATCTCATGGCTGCCACCCAAAGATGATGGAGGAAGCCCTGTGATAAATTATATTGTTGAGAAACAAGATACAAGGAAAGAAACATGGGGTGTTGTCTCTGCAGGATGCAGTAAGACAAAGTTGAAAATTCCACATCTGCAAAAGGGCTGTGAATATGTTTTCCGAGTTAAGGCAGAGAATAAGATGGGTGTTGGGCCTCCCCTTGACTCCACACCTACTGTTGCTAAACATAAGTTTAGTCCTCCATCTCCTCCTGGTAAGCCAGTGGTTACTGACATTACTGAAAATGCTGCAACAGTGTCTTGGACTCTTCCAAAATCTGATGGCGGTAGTCCAATAACTGGTTACTATGTGGAACGTCGAGAAATAACAGGCAAATGGGTGAGGGTCAACAAAACACCTATTGCTGACCTCAAGTTCAGAGTAACTGGACTGTATGAGGGAAATACATATGAATTCAGGGTTTTTGCGGAAAATCTTGCAGGACTAAGCAATCCATCACCAAGCTCTGACCCAATAAAGGCTTGCCGGCCCATCAAACCACCTGGACCACCTATTAATCCTAAACTGAAAGACAAGAGCAAAGAATCAGCCGATTTGGTGTGGACAAAGCCTCTCAGTGATGGTGGCAGCCCCATTCTAGGCTACGTAGTGGAATGTCAGAAAGCTGGCACAACTAAGTGGGACCGGATTAATAAAGATGAACTCATTAGGCAATGTGCCTTTAGGGTGCCTGGGCTAATTGAAGGAACTGAATACAGATTCCGTATCAAGGCAGCTAACATTGTGGGAGAGGGAGAGCCAAGAGAACTACCAGAATCTGTGATTGCGAAAGACATTCTTCATCCTCCAGAAGTAGAACTTGATGTTACTTGTCGTGATGTTATTACTGTCCGAGTGGGACAAACTATCCGCATTCTTGCTCGAGTCAAAGGCAGGCCTGAACCAGATATAACTTGGTCTAAGGAAGGCAAAGTATTGGTCCGAGAAAAGCGAGTTGACCTAATTCACGATCTACCTCGTGTTGAGTTACAAATTAAAGAAGCTGTTAGAACTGACCATGGCAAATACATCATCTCAGCTAAGAACAGCAGTGGACATGCCCAAGGTTCTGCTATTGTTAATGTCCTTGACAGACCAGGGCCTTGCCAGAATTTAAAGGTTAGCAATGTCACCAAAGAGAACTGTACAATTTCTTGGGAAAACCCACTAGATAATGGTGGCACAGAAATAACAAATTTCATAGTAGAATATCGCAAACCAAACCAGAAAGGCTGGTCAATTGTTGCTTCAGATGTCACCAAGCGATTAATTAAGGCCAATCTCTTATCCAATAATGAATACTATTTCCGAGTTTGTGCAGAGAATAAAGTAGGTGTTGGGCCAACCATTGAAACAAAAACTCCAATTTTGGCTATTAATCCTATAGACAAACCAGGAGAGCCTGAGAACCTTCATATTGCAGATAAAGGAAAGACATTTGTCTATCTGAAGTGGAGGCGACCTGATTATGATGGTGGCAGCCCAAATCTATCATATCATGTTGAGAGGAGGCTAAAGGGCTCTACTGAGTGGGAAAGAGTACATAAAGGGAGTATTAAAGAAACCCACTATCTGGTTGACAAATGTGTTGAAAACCAGATTTATGAGTTCAGAGTCCAAACAAAGAATGAAGGTGGGGAAAGTGATTGGGTAAGGACAGAGGAAGTTGTTGTGAAGGAAGACTTACAGAAACCAGTTCTTGATCTAAAATTAAGTGGTGTGCTAACTGTCAAAGCAGGGGACACTATTAGGCTAGAGGCAGGGGTCAGAGGCAAGCCATTTCCAGACGTTTCATGGACTAAAGACAAAGATGCTACAGACTTAACAAGATCACCGAGGGTCAAGATTGATACCAGTGGTGAAACATCTAAATTTACACTTACAAAAGCAAAGCGAAGTGATGGTGGCAAATATGTAATTACAGCAACGAACACAGCTGGCAGTTTTGTGGCCTATGCCACTGTCAATGTTTTAGATAAACCTGGTCCTGTAAGAAATCTGAAAATCACTGATGTATCAAGTGACAGGTGTTCTATTCGCTGGGATCCACCAGAAGATGATGGTGGCTGTGAAATCCAAAATTATATTCTAGAAAAATGTGAGAGCAAGCGAATGGTTTGGTCTACCTATTCTGCTAATGTCTTAACACCTAGTGCTACAGTAACACGCCTCATAGAGGGAAATGAATATATTTTCAGAGTTCGTGCAGAAAATAAAATAGGCACAGGACCTCCGGTAGAAAGTAAACCAGTTATTGCAAAAACCAAGTTTGATAGACCTGGACGTCCTGATCCCCCAGAAATCACTAAAGTAAGCAAAGAAGAAATGACTGTGGTTTGGAATGCACCTGAATATGATGGTGGGAAGTCCATCACAGGATACTATCTGGAGAAAAAAGAAAAGCATTCAATTCGATGGGTCCCTGTTAACAAGAGTGCAATCCCTGAAAGACGTATGAAAGTGCAGAACCTTTTCCCAGGACATGAATATCAGTTCCGTGTCAAGGCAGAAAATGAAATTGGGATTGGAGAACCAAGCTTGCCATCAAGACCAGTAGTGGCAAAAGACCCCATAGGTATGATATCTTTGCTTTTTCTTATGTTACACCAAATCTTAATCTCATGCACAGAGGTTGGCTAAATTAAGTTTATAACATCAAAACTTTGTCTTAGTATTTTTCTGATATATCTTTTGCCAAACTACCTACAATGCAAAAAGAAATTGCTGAAATCCAATAAGAAGGAATCAATAATTGAGAAATTGAATACCTTGTAATTGACAATAAAAATTACATTTCAGGGTCAAAGAACTAGTACAGTGAGTAGATAAGGCAATTGTCTTGCATGCAGCTGACCTGGGTTCAATCCCAAACAGCACATATGTTCTCCTGAGCACACAGTCAGGAGTAAGCACTTAGTACAACTGGGTATGGCCCCAGAAAAACAAAACAAATGGTTACATTTTAAAATATCACTAGTAGTTGTTGACCATGTGAAATTTATTCTATTATTATTATTACTAAATCATAGTGAGATACGTAGTTACAATGTTGTTCATGATTGGGTTTCAGTTATATGTTTCAGTCATATAATTTTATGTATAAAATTCTTATACAATTCATTTTCAGAACCACCTGGTCCACCAACCAATCTCAAAGTAGTTGATACAACTAAAACTTCCATAACACTTAGTTGGGGAAAACCAGTGTATGATGGTGGCGCACCAATAATTGGATATGTTGTGGAAATAAGACCCAAAAAACCTGATGCATCACCTGATGAAGGCTGGAAAAGGTGTAATGCTGCAGCACAACTTGTTCGTATGGAATTCACTGCTACCAGCTTGGATGAAAACCAGGAATATGAGTTCAGAGTATGTGCTCAAAACCAAGTGGGCATTGGGCGCCCAGCAGAACTAAAGGAGGCTGTAAAACCTAAAGAAATCCTAGGTGAGGCCCTCTTTTATCATTTGATTAATTCATACCTCATTTCTTAAACAATTTCCCTTCTATCTGTAAAGTCAACTAATGGCTTGTGTATTGTTTATAGAACCACCGGAGATTGATTTGGATGCCAGCATGAGAAAATTGGTCACAGTGAGAGCAGGCTGCCCTATTCGACTGTTTGCCACAGTAAGAGGGCGACCAACCCCTAAAGTTACTTGGCGAAAAGTGGGTATTGATAATGTAGTCAGAAAAGGTCAAGTTGATATTCTTGACACCATGGCCTTCCTTGTCATTCCCAATTCTACCCGTGATGATTCGGGAAAATACTCCTTGACACTTGTGAACCCAGCAGGAGAAAAGGCCGTGTTTGTGAATGTCAGAGTATTAGGTAAGTTACTATTAAGTTTTTTTCCTTCCCTTTTCAAGTCACATTTATTAAGAATAAGGCTGAGGAGACATGAGAAACTGATTTTGTGGTTCTTTATAGATACTCCTGGACCTGTGTCTGATTTAAAAGTTTCAGATGTCACTAAAACATCATGCCATGTTTCCTGGGCCCCTCCTGAAAATGATGGTGGGAGCCAAGTGACACATTATATTGTTGAGAAACGAGAGGCAGAAAGAAAGACATGGTCAACAGTTAACCCAGAAGTCAAGAAGACAAGTTTCCAAGTAACCAATCTTGTCCCTGGAAATGAGTATTTCTTCAGAGTAACTGCGGTTAATGAGTATGGCCCTGGAGTTCCAACAGATATTCCCAGACCAGTGCTCGCATCAGATCCTCTAAGTAAGTAATTTCCTGTTCTCCTTTTGATACCAAAGAATTTCAATGTACTACTAAAAATTAGGATTTAATTTCTAGAAAGTCAAGCAGTACAATAAATATCTAACCCACCCATTAAATACTTTTTAGATTTGCCAAAACTTTATTGAAAATTAAGATTTTTTTATGTCTAGAAAGCATCATTAAAAATATTGCAAATCACAGAATCTCAATCAGTAAAACTCTTAAAAGTGTTTTTTTAATTGTCTTTTCATTTTAGGTGAGCCAGATCCCCCCAGGAAACTCGAAGTTACCGAGATGACAAAGAACAGCGCCACACTGGCCTGGCTGCCACCACTGCGTGATGGAGGCGCTAAAATTGATGGCTATATCATCAGTTACAGAGAAGAAGATCAGCCTGCAGATCGCTGGACAGAATACTCAGTAGTGAAAGATCTCAGCCTTGTTGTCACTGGCTTAAAGGAAGGAAAGAAATATAAATTCAGAGTGGCAGCCAGGAATGCTGTTGGAGTCAGTTTGCCCAAAGAAGCTGAAGGAGTATATGAGGCCAAAGAACAGCTATGTAAGTAGTTGGAGATTCATTTTTATCATGGATAAATTGTTTTAGAATTTTTCTTTAATTTAGAAACATCTCTTCCTGTGGAATCAAGTTCTAGAAATTCTTTAAAAGTACTATGGAACCACAGTTTTCAAACATTTGAGCCCTCCCCCACTTAGTAAATAAATGTTAAATCATAATAGAGTTTTCACACACACCTATAAAAATTTAAAATATTTCCTGACACAACACCTATATTTGTGTCTATGCTGTTCCCAGATACTCTCTAATCCAAATAGTTTTTAATAAGTTGTAATTTAAACATTAATTTGAATTCCCTATAGGTTGCAACTCACAGTTTGAAAATTACTAGTATAGTTCTCCACAAGAAAAAAAAATTTAATCTCCAAGAAAAACTGATGTATTTTTACTTTACTTTTAGTGCCACCAAAGATCCTTATGCCAGAGCAAATCACTATTAAAGCTGGGAAGAAACTCCGGGTTGAAGCCCATGTGTATGGAAAGCCTCATCCAATATGTAAATGGAAAAAAGGAGAAGAGGATGTTGTCACATCCAGTCACCTGGCAGTGCATAAGACAGACAACTCTTCAGTTCTGATCATAAAAGATGTCACTCGGAAAGACAGTGGTTACTACAGCCTCACTGCAGAGAATAGTTCTGGAACAGACACTCAGAAAGTCAAAGTTACCGTCATGGGTAGGTTAAGTATGACACAAAGAGCCATTAATTATTAAATTCAATATTCCCAACCAAGTACCTATTCTCCTATTTCTTTTCTCTTGGTTCATGCAGATGCACCTGGGCCCCCTCAGCCTCCGTTTGACATTTCTGACATAGACGCTGATGCTTGCTCCCTGGCCTGGCACATCCCTCTGGAAGATGGTGGCAGCAGCATCACCAATTACATAGTGGAGAAGTGTGATGTAAGCCGAGGAGACTGGATCACAGCTCTAGCTTCTGTGACAAAAACTTCCTGCAGAGTTGGGAAGTTGATCCCAGGCCAGGAATATATCTTCCGGGTCCGTGCTGAAAATCGGTTTGGCATTTCAGAGCCCCTTACCTCTCCAAAAATGCTGGCTAAGTTCCCATTTGGTATGTTTCCTTCAGAGAGAAAAATACTATGTTTTTCTTTCAAACCTGTTGATTTAATAAAATTGAAACTGTATTTATTTCCCTTGTGTTTATTTTCAGATGTTCCCAGTGAACCTAAAAATGCACGAGTCACTAAAGTCAACAAAGATTGTATTTTTGTGGCTTGGGACAGACCAGACAGTGATGGAGGGAGTCCCATTACTGGTTACTTGATTGAACGCAAAGAAAGAAACAGTTTGCTCTGGGTAAAAGCTAATGATACCCTTGTTCGGTCAACTGAATATCCTTGTGCTGGCCTGGTAGAAGGTCTTGAGTATTCCTTCAGAATCTATGCTCTAAACAAAGCTGGATCCAGCCCACCCAGCAAACCAACAGAATATGTGACTGCAAGAATGCCAGTTGGTAAGTAACATTTTTTCAGTATTGTGGAGGACATTCGGATCTTGAAGTCTCTGAACTTAACTACTTCTATTTAGATATTTTTCTCTCTCTCTCATACTATGAAAGTGAACTATATTAATCCCTTATGAGCCTATAACAAGTACTCAAAAGTACACGTTGGTTAAATTGTTTTATATATACATATATATCTATATATACATGAATATATATTTTTTTAAAAAGACAATTCTCATTCTTTGAGCCTGTTACTTAGCAGTAGCACTGTAGCACTGTCATCCCATTGTTCATCCATTTGCTCGAGCAGGCACTAGTAACATCTCCATTATGAGACCTGTTGTTACTGTTTTTGGCATATCGAATATGCCACAGGTAGCTTGCCAGGTTCTGCCATGCGGGCGGGATACTCTCGGTAGCTTGCTAAGCTCTGGAGAGGGACAGAGGAATCCAACCCGGGTCAGCCACATGCAAGACAAATGCCCTATCCACTGTGCTATCAGTAATAATGTGACATATGAAAGTTTAAGACTTACACTATTAAGATAAATGCTGATAATACCTCTTTTGGTTTTAGATCCTCCAGGAAAACCAGAAGTTATTGATGTTTCCAAGAGTACTGTATCCCTCATCTGGGCACGTCCAAAGCATGATGGAGGCAGCAGAATTATTGGCTATTTTGTTGAAGCTTGCAAACTTCCTGGTGATAAATGGGTACGGTGTAATACCACACCACACCAGATTCCCCAAGAAGAGTACACAGCTACAGGCTTAGAAGAAAATGCCCAGTATCAGTTCCGAGCAATTGCCAAGACAGCTGTAAACATTAGCCAGCCTTCTGAACCCTCTGACCCAGTGACCATCCTTGCTGAAAATGGTAAGAATCTATTTTTTATGGTATTTAAATATGGACAACACTCATGATGTTAGTTTTTCCTAAGCTAATTCTACATCTGTGTTGAAAAAAACAAATTAAGTGATAGATACCTTGCAAAATGACAGAAATTATTATTATGGGTAATCTTAATAGGTCGATGAAAAATCAATATAAACTTGTCTTGTGTCAAAAATAGAACAAATAAATTCAACAAATTGGTACTAATGAAAGTGTAGGGGTGTTGGAATGATAGATGATCTTTGCACTTTTAAGTTATATTTTAAGTATCATTAAATATCTACATTAAACCTATTTCTTTTAAAAGGAAATTACTTAGAAGATCCAATTCTTGAGACAGTGCTCATGAATGTCCTATTTTGATTAGTAAGAATTACATGAATTTATATATTGAATTAATAACTTTTCTCATATTAAAATTCTTTCGTCTTATTTTTTTTCTAGTTCCTCCCAGGATAGAACTAAGTCTGGCTATGAAATCATTACTTACTGTGAAAGCTGGAACTAATGTTTGCCTGGATGCCACTGTTTTTGGGAAACCAGCACCAACAGTTTCTTGGAAGAAGGAGGACACACTGTTAAAACCAGCAGAAGGCATAAAGATGGCCAAGCAGCGGAACCTGTGCACGCTGGAACTGTTCAGTGTAAACCGAAAAGACTCAGGAGACTACACCATAACTGCTGAAAATCCAAGTGGTTCTAAATCAGCCACCATTAAGCTTAAAGTGTTAGGTAACTAAATCACTTAAAATTCTCATGCTTAATCTTAGCTAATTTGATATTATAGGATTTTAAAATAATATCTGAGAAAAGATACACATTCTGTTATGTCTTTTATAATCATAGAGCTATATGTATGCACGGAAAGAGAACAAAGACTTCATGATTGATAATAATGAAAATTTAGGGAGGCTAGAAGTATGGTATTCTCAGTTTTTTTGTTTTTACTTTAAAACAGTTTTAAAACTGAACAAGTATTAGAAACCATCTATTCCAGTTGCTTAGTTTTACGTATGAGAAAATTTAAATTCTATGAAATTAACTTCCAAGGTCATATATAAAGTCAGTGACTATATAAAGACTGCACCCCAGGCCTCCAAGCTCCCACAGTATACCCTCCTCCCATTTCCCCTGTATTAATGAAAAACTTCACTCTTCTTTTCTGTTCTTTCAGATAAGCCAGGTCCTCCAGCATCTGTTAAAATCAACAAAATGTATGCAGATCGTGCAATGCTTTCTTGGGAACCACCTCTTGAAGATGGGGGCTCAGAAATTACCAACTATATTGTTGACAAACGTGAAACAAGCAGAGCCAACTGGGCACAGGTTTCTGCCACTGTGCCCATCACCAGTTGCACTGTGGAAAAACTTATAGAAGGTCATGAGTATCAGTTCCGTATCTGTGCTGAAAATAAATATGGAGTGGGTGACCCAATCTTTACAGAACCAGTAATTGCTAAAAATCCTTATGGTAAGAACATTTTCCTGTGGTTTTAAAATTTTTAGTATTTTAATATTTCAATTTATTAAAAATTTTATTTTTAAAACTTATAATTGAGGTTCTATTATTTACAGTACTATTGATGGTACCATGCATATAATTCCATCACTACACCTGTCAACAATGTACCAAGGGGTCCTTCCCTCCCCCAAGGACCCCAGAATCCCATTATTTCAGCAACTACCCGACCTACTCAGTTATGTAGATAAGTTTTCCTGTTATGTTGACCATGGTCCTTTGTTGCTACCTTGCCATGTGTCTAAAAGTTCTATAAATGAGATAATTTTATTATTTAACTATTTAAATTTTATTATTTCTATTGATTATATTATTGTTTCTTTTTAATTTTGTAGATTTATTTTAATTTCTAATATTCCCTAAATCTCCACAGATCCACCTGGTCGCTGTGATCCTCCTGTTATTAGCAACATAACCAAAGATCACATGACAGTAAGCTGGAAAGCACCAGCAGATGATGGCGGCTCTCCCATCACTGGATATTTGGTTGAAAAGAGGGAAACCCAGTCAATTAACTGGACTAAAGTTAACAGAAAACCTGTTATAGAAAGAACAATAAAAGCAACAGGTCTCCAAGAAGGAACTGAATATGAGTTCCGAGTTACAGCTATAAATAAAGCTGGACCAGGCAAACCTAGTGATGCATCAAAAGCTGTTTATGCCCTGGACCCTCTTTGTAAGTTTTCAGTGAAGGTTTACCATATCCTGTGTTATGATAAATATTTATCAACCAGTTGTGCAGATTTAATTAAAATGTTATTTTATTCTTTGTTTTCAGATCCTCCTGGGCCACCAGCTTTTCCAAAAGTATATGATACAACTCATAGCTCTGTGAGTCTATCATGGGGCAAGCCCGCCTTCGATGGTGGAAGCCCTATCATTGGTTACCTTGTTGAGGCAAAACGTGCTGACTCTGATAACTGGGTGAGGTGTAATTTACCAGACAAGCTACAGAAAACCCGCTTTGAGGTTACTGGCCTAATGGAAAATATAGAATATCAGTTCCGTGTATATGCTGTCAATAAGATTGGGTACAGCGACCCCAGTGATGTGCCTGACAAACACTACCCCAAGGACATATTAAGTAAGTATTGCCAACAATACAGAGAGACTTCCTTATCAATTATATGTGAGAGAGAATAGAATTCCTTGTGAGAATTTATTTATTTACAAATTTATAGTTGGTGACTTTCCTAGTATATTTTAATTTAGAGCTGGGATTGGTACTTTAGGTATAATTAAACAGGCCAGATAGAATGCAAAGTGATTTTTGTTTTTTCTTAGTAACTTTTTATAATTACATGAGAACTTCATGTCTTAGAAAACATGTGGGATTATAGGAATTTTATTTTGAAAATACAAAGTTTTTAACTAATTTCATCATTCTTGATTTTATTTTTATTCTACTCCACCTCTTTCCTTCGGACATATTTTTTAGGTTTTATATCTTAATTTCCTTCTTACTGTTTCTTCTTTTCACATATTCTCTAAAACCCATTCTCCATTGATTTTTAATTACTTGGTATCTTGGTATTATAGTCTACATTATGTGTACTTTTCTTCCTAAAATAAGATAGAGTATGAATGAAAGTTCTACTTCATTGAATGTAGAACAGAGAAATAGGAATGGAATGGAAGAAAGCCCAGAACCAGTCCTTTTTTTTTTTAATATACAGAGACCTAAGATTTTGGAAATACATAAGTTTTTGAGAAGAGGAGGCACACATATTTCAAAGAAAACTGGATTTAGCTGATAAATTATTGGAAAATAGATCAACTATTTTTAGTTTTGAAATAATCAAAGTTTTAAGGATTATATTGACTTTTTAAAAAATAACAAGCAATTAAAGAAAATAAACATGTTATGAGTGATAAGATCAGTCCTTGAAAATACATTTGATGATTAAATCATAACTTTGAGTTTCTTTATTACAATATTAAACAGTTCCACCCGAGGGAGAACTTGATGCTGAATTGAGGAAAACACTCATATTACGTGCTGGAGTTACAATGAGACTGTATGTACCAGTAAAAGGAAGGCCACCTCCAAAGATCACCTGGTCTAAACCAAATGCTAATCTAAGAGAAAGGATTGGATTGGACATAAAATCAACTGACTTTGACACTTTCTTGCGATGTGAAAATGTGAACAAATATGATGCGGGAAAATATATCTTGACTCTGGAAAACAGCTGTGGTAAAAAAGAATATACCATTGTAGTGAAAGTGCTTGGTAAGTCTGTTTGAGAAATGAAATAATTGTGCATTAAATATGTAGCTTTTGTATCTCTTTACTGACTTATCCATTGTTTTTTCAGATACTCCTGGGCCACCCATCAATGTGACTGTTAAGGAAGTATCCAAAGATTCTGCTTATGTTACCTGGGAACCTCCCATTATTGATGGTGGAAGCCCTATCATAAACTATGTAGTGGAAAAACGTGATGCAGAGAGGAAGTCCTGGTCTACAGTGACAACTGAGTGCTCAAAAACAAGCTTCAGAGTCTCTAACTTGGAAGAGGGAAAATCCTACTTCTTTAGGGTGTTTGCTGAAAATGAGTATGGCATTGGTGATCCTGGTGAAACACGTGATGCCGTCAAAGCTTCTGGTGAACAAATAATCTGATATCCTTTGGTTTGAATTGCTGCTGACTGTATCTGAGGCTTAGAATAATCGTGGGTTTTTTTTCTTTTCTTTAGAAACCCCTGGGCCAGTTGTGGACCTGAAAGTCATATCTGTAACTAAGTCATCTTGTAGCATAGCCTGGAAAAAACCTCGCAGTGATGGTGGAAGTAGAATCACTGGATATGTTGTCGATTTCCTGACTGAAGAAAATAAATGGCAACGGGTTATGAAATCAGGAAGCTTACAGTATTCTACAAAGGATTTGACTGAAGGAAAGGAATACACCTTCAGAGTGAGTGCTGAGAATGAAAATGGAGAAGGAACTCCAAGTGAAATCACTACTGTGGCAAAGGATGATGTTGGTAAGTGTCAGCCTATGTATCTTAGTCCAAATTACACTCATGGGCCTTACTCCTGATTTATTTTAATTGATACTTTAAAGATTTTAAGGATCTGAAGATTTTGATTGCCTTGTTAAAGGTAATAATAATTTCTCTATTCTATTTCATAGTGGCTCCTGATCTTGACTTAAAGGATTTACCTGATTTGTGCTACTTGGCTAGAGAAAACAGCAACTTCCGTCTTAAGATACCCATTAAAGGCAAGCCAGCTCCATCAGTATCCTGGAAGAAAGGGGAAGATCCTCTAGCAGCTGGTACAAGAGTCAATGTTGAGTCAACTGCTGTTAATACAACTCTTGTGGTATATGATTGCCAAAAATCTGATGCCGGAAAGTATACAATCACACTTAAGAATGTTGCTGGCACCAAGGAAGGAACTATCTCTATAAAAGTTGTTGGCAAACCAGGCATTCCCACTGGTCCAATCAAATTTGATGAAGTCACAGCAGAAGCCATGACCTTAAAGTGGGGTCCTCCAAAAGATGACGGAGGTTCTGAAATCACCAACTATATCCTAGAAAAAAGAGATTCTGTAAACAATAAGTGGATCACGTGTGCCTCAGCTGTCCAGAAAACAACCTTTAGAGTAACCAGACTTCATGAAGGTGTGGAATACACCTTCAGGGTTAGTGCCGAAAACAAATACGGTGTAGGAGAGGGCCTGAAATCAGAGCCAATTGTTGCTAAACATCCATTTGGTAAGTGTTTCAAAGTCATGAGATAAAGCGAAGCATTTATTTTTTGGAAGTTCTTGTCAGGAAGCTTGCATTATCTATTGTTTTTCCAGATGTGCCAGATGCTCCTCCACCTCCCAATATTGTGGCTGTCAGACATGATTCGGTATCTCTAACTTGGACTGACCCCAAGAAAACTGGTGGTTCTCCAATTACAGGTATTACATTTAATGTTATTCTACAGGTTTTACACTGATGTCACCTCTAAATATTCCTCCCTTTAAAAAAAAGTGTGCAATTTTTATCGCACTATTTGAACATGCACTAATATATTTCCTCTTAGGTACATTATACATTCAGTACATTAAGATAATTAGTTTTATAATAGCTAATGAATCCATTGATTAATGCTTAATCTGTGAAAAATAAAATTTGGTAAAGAAGTATATCATTTCAGAGCCAGAGCAATTGTACAGTGGATAGGGTGTTTGCCTTGCATACTGCCAACCTAGATTGGATCCCCAACATCCCATATGGTCCTCTGAGCCTACCAGGAGTGATCCTTCAGTGCAGAGCCAGGAGTAAGCCCTGAACACCTCTGGAATTGGCAAAAATAAATAAATAAAAATTAGATTGCTGTCAGGGATACACCAAGTGGCAGAGTACTTTCCTCCTTGTGTAATACTCTGTATTTTATCCCTGGTTGCCCCCCCGCCACACACACACAGCCTAGCTTTAGTTTCCATAAAAATTGATGCATCACTGGTCTTTTGTAGGATATCATATTGAGTTCAAGGAAAGAAACAGCCTTCTGTGGAAGAGAGCTAATAAGACTCCTATTAGGATGAAAGACTTCAAAGTGACAGGATTAACTGAAGGTCTTGAATATGAATTCCGAGTCATGGCAATCAACTTGGCAGGAGTTGGAAAGCCAAGCCTGCCATCAGAACCTGTTGTGGCACTTGATCCAATTGGTAAGTCATTATACAAATACAAACCTTGATTAATTTTACACATGACTAAGCATTGATGTTTGTTTGACTTTTTTTCAATGTTTAGATCCTCCTGGCAAACCTGAGGTTATTAACGTAACAAGGAATTCGGTGACTCTCATTTGGACTGAACCCAAATATGATGGTGGTCATAAGTTGACTGGTTATATAGTGGAGAAGCGGGATCTACCTTCTAAATCTTGGATGAAAGCCAACCATGTTAATGTCCCAGATTGTGCCTTTACTGTTACTGACCTTGTTGAGGGTGGAAAATATGAATTCCGAATCAGAGCAAAGAACACAGCAGGTGCAATCAGTGCTCCATCAGAGAGTACAGGAACCATTATTTGCAAGGATGAATACGGTAGGTTTATGTTACTGTTGGTGCAATTTTTAAAAGGCAGAAAATTAAGTCTCTGTCTTTTTTCTGATTAACATGTTTTTGTTGGTGTTGTTCTTTGCAGAGGCACCAACCATTGTCCTTGATCCTGCAATAAAGGATGGACTAACAGTTAAAGCAGAAGATAACATTGTATTGAGTGCCATTAGCATTCTTGGAAAACCGCTTCCGAAGTCAAGTTGGTCCAGGGCAGGAAAAGACATTAGACCATCAGATATTGTTCAGATATCTTCAACCCCTACATCTTCCATGCTTACTGTTAAATATGCCACTAGAAAAGATGCTGGTGAATATACCATCACTGCTACCAATCCCTTTGGCACAAAAGAGGAACATGTGAAAGTAACTGTTCTTGATGTGCCTGGTCCCCCAGGTCCTATTGAAATAAGCAATGTTTCTGCTGAAAAGGCAACACTTACATGGACACCACCCTTAGAAGATGGTGGCTCACCAATTAAGTCTTATGTTCTTGAAAAGAGAGAAACAAGTAGACTTTTGTGGACAGTGGTTGCTGAAGACATTCAATCTTGCAGGCATGTAGCAACCAAACTTATTCAAGGAAATGAGTACCTCTTCCGGGTCTCAGCTGTAAACCATTATGGCAAAGGAGAACCTGTACAATCTGAACCTGTCAAAATGGTGGACAAATTTGGTACGTAAAGCATATGGGATCATTCATATATAAGCATTTACAACAGTGTTAAGGAATCTCTAAATTTCTCACAAAATTTCTTCCTTTTCAGGTCCCCCTGGCCCTCCTGGAAAACCAGAGATATCAAATGTGACTAAAAATACTGCTACTGTCAGTTGGAAAAGACCAATTGATGATGGTGGCAGTGAGATTACAGGATATCATGTGGAGAGAAGAGAAAAGAAGAGCTTGCGATGGGTGAGAGCAACCAAGACGCCGGTTTCTGATCTGAGATGCAAAGTAGCAGGACTGCAAGAAGGAAATACCTATGAATTCCGTGTCAGTGCAGAAAACAGAGCAGGAATTGGCCCACCCAGTGATGCTTCAAATCCTGTTCTAATGAAAGATGTTGCATGTTAGTATTTATCTTTTCTAAAACAGCTTATTTGAAAGTACCAATACTTATGTGATTTATTCTAAAACCAAACTTTTAATGTAATTGTGTTTTTATTTCTTGTTTAGATCCTCCAGGACCACCTTCAAATGCACGAGTCACAGATACTACTAAGAAATCGGCTTCCTTAGCATGGGGCAAGCCTCATTATGATGGTGGACTTGAAATCACTGGCTATATTGTAGAGCACCAAAAAGTTGGAGATGATGCCTGGATTAAAGACACAACAGGAACAGGCCTCAGAATCACTCAGTTTGTCGTCTCTGATCTCCAAACTAAAGAAAAATACAATTTTAGAATCTGTGCCATCAACGATGCAGGTGTAGGGGAGCCAGCAGTGATTCCTGATGTTGAAATTGTTGATCGAGAAATGGCACCTGATTTTGAACTAGACGCTGAGCTCCAAAGAACACTCGTTGTTAGAGCAGGACTCAGTATTAGAATTTTTGTGCCAATTAAAGGTCGCCCTGCACCTGAAGTGACATGGACCAAAGATGGCATTAATCTTAAAAGCCGAGCTAATATTGAAAATACAGAATCATTTACTCTTTTGATTATCCCAGAGTGTAACAGATATGACACCGGCAAGTTTGTAATGACCGTTGAAAATCCTGCTGGAAAGAAAAGTGGTTTCGTTAATGTCAGAGTCTTGGACACACCAGGACCTGTTCTTAACCTGAGGCCTACTGATATCACAAAGGACAGTGTTACCCTACACTGGGACCTCCCTCTGATAGATGGAGGCTCACGTATAACAAACTATATTGTGGAGAAACGAGAAGCAACACGGAAATCTTACTCCACAGCCACCACTAAGTGCCATAAATGCACATACAAAGTGACTGGCTTGTCTGAAGGCTGTGAGTACTTTTTTAGAGTGATGGCAGAAAACGAATATGGAATTGGTGAACCGACAGAAACAACAGAACCTGTAAAAGCCTCTGAGGCGCCATTACCACCAGACAGCCTTAACATTATGGACATAACCAAGAGCACAGTTAGTCTGGCATGGCCTAAACCAAAGCATGATGGTGGCAGTAAGATCACTGGCTATGTGATTGAAGCCCAAAGGAAAGGTTCTGACCAGTGGACCCATATCACCACGGTGAAGGGGTTGGAATGTGTTGTGAAGAATCTCACTGAAGGGGAAGAATACACTTTCCAAGTAATGGCAGTAAATAGTGCAGGAAGAAGTGCCCCTAGAGAAAGCCGACCTGTTATTGTGAAGGAGCAGACAATGCTTCCAGAATTGGATCTCCGTGGTATTTATCAGAAATTAGTTATTGCCAGAGCCGGTGACAACATTAAAGTTGAAATCCCAGTGCTTGGTCGACCAAAGCCTACAGTTACATGGAAGAAAGGAGACCAGCTTCTTAGACAGACACAGAGAGTAAATTTTGAAAATACAGCCACTTCAACCATTTTAAATATCAGTGAATGTGTGAGAAGTGATAGTGGACCTTATCCAGTAACAGCAAAGAACATTGTAGGAGAGGTTGGTGATGTTGTCACCATTCAAGTTCATGATATCCCTGGGCCGCCTACAGGTCCAATCAAATTTGATGAAATTTCATCTGATTTTGTAACCTTCTCTTGGGAGCCACCTGAGAATGATGGAGGTGTGCCAATAAGCAACTATGTTGTCGAAATGCGACAGACTGACAGTACTACATGGGTTGAGTTAGCAACCACTGTTATTCGCACTACTTACAAAGCCACTCGTCTCACTACTGGAATGGAGTACCAGTTTCGCGTAAAAGCTCAAAATAGGTATGGTGTTGGGCCAGGCATCACATCAGCATCTGTAGTTGCCAATTATCCATTTAAGGTTCCTGGCCCTCCTGGTACCCCTCAGGTAACTGCAGTTACCAAGGATTCAATGACAATAAGCTGGCATGAGCCTCTTTCTGATGGTGGAAGCCCCATTTTAGGATATCACATTGAGAGAAAAGAACGGAATGGTATTCTTTGGCAGACTGTGAGCAAAGCCTTAGTACCAGGCAACATTTTCAAATCAAGTGGACTTACAGATGGTATTGCTTATGAGTTCCGCGTAATCGCAGAAAACATGGCAGGCAAAAGCAAGCCAAGCAAGCCTTCTGAACCTATGTTTGCTTTGGATCCCATTGACCCACCTGGGAAACCAATTCCTCTAAATATTACTAGACATACCGTGTCACTGAAATGGGCTAAGCCTGAATATACTGGAGGCTTTAAAATTACCAGCTATGTTGTTGAAAAAAGAGACCTTCCTAATGGACGGTGGCTAAAGGCCAACTTCAGCAATATTTTGGAGAATGAATTTACAGTCAGTGGCCTAACAGAAGATGCTGCATATGAATTCCGTGTGATTGCCAAAAATGCTGCTGGTGCTGTTAGTGCCCCATCTGAGCCCTCAGATGCTATCACCTGCAGGGATGATATTGAAGCACCAAGAATAATGGTGGATGCTAAATTTAAGGACACAATTACATTAAAAGCAGGTGAAGCATTCAAATTAGAAGCTGATGTTTCAGGTCGTCCACCTCCCACAATGGAATGGACCAAAGATGGAAAAGACCTTGAAGGCACAGGAAAACTAGAAATAAAAATTGCTGATTTCTCTACTAATCTGATAAACAAGGATTCATCAAGAAGGGATGGTGGTGCCTATATTCTTACAGCAACTAATCCTGGTGGTTTTGCTAAACATATTTTCAATGTCAAAGTTCTGGATAGACCAGGCCCACCTGAAGGACCATTAGCTGTATCTGATATGACATCAGAAAAATGTGTGTTGTCATGGTTGCCACCACTGGATGATGGAGGTGCCAGCATTGATCATTATATAGTACAAAAGCGTGAAACTAGCAGATTGGCATGGACCAATGTAGCCACAGAAGCTCAGCTACTAAAACTGAAGGTTACTAAACTTTTGAAAGGCAATGAGTATATCTTCCGTGTCATGGCTGTAAATAAATATGGAGTTGGAGAGCCACTAGAATCTGAGCCTGTACTTGCAGTGGATCCTTATGGACCTCCTGATCCACCGAAAAATCCTGAAGTTACAACCATTACTAAAGATTCAATGGTTGTCTGCTGGGGACATCCTGACTCTGATGGAGGAAGTGAAATCATCAATTATATTGTGGAAAGGCGTGATAAAGCCGGGCAAAGATGGGTGAAATGTAACAAAAAGACTCTTACTGATTTAAGATATAAAGTATCTGGACTTACAGAAGGTCATGAATACGAATTCCGAATTATGGCTGAAAATGCTGCTGGAGTTAGTGCACCAAGTGCTACTAGTCCATTTTATAAAGCTTGTGACACTGTGTTTAAACCTGGTCCACCAGGTAACCCCCGTGTTCTAGATACAAGCAGATCATCTATTTCAATTGCTTGGAATAAACCCATCTATGATGGTGGATCAGAAATCACAGGGTACATGGTTGAAATTGCTCTGCCAGAGGAAGATGAATGGCAAATCGTTACTCCACCTGCTGGGCTCAAGGCAACTTCTTATACCATTACTGGTCTCATAGAAAACCAGGAATATAAAATTCGCATCTATGCCATGAATTCTGAAGGCATTGGGGAACCTGCCCTTGTTCCTGGAACTCCAAAGGCTGAAGACAGAATGATACCTCCAGAGATTGAACTGGATGCGGACCTACGCAAAGTTGTTACAATCAGAGCCTGCTGCACCCTAAGACTCTTCGTTCCAATCAAAGGAAGACCTGCACCTGAGGTGAAATGGGCCCGGGAACATGGAGAATCTTTGGATAAAGCTAGTATTGAATCCACAAGCTCTTACACTTTGCTTATTGTTGGAAATGTAAACAGGTTTGACAGTGGCAAATACATACTAACTGTGGAAAACAGCTCAGGCAGCAAGTCTGCATTTGTCATTGTTAGAGTACTAGATACTCCAGGCCCCCCACAGAATCTGAAGATAAAAGAAGTCACTAAGACATCAGTCACACTGACCTGGGAGCCTCCTCTCATTGATGGGGGTTCAAAAATAAAGAACTATATTGTTGAAAAACGGGAATCAACAAGAAAAGCCTATTCCACAGTTGCAACAAATTGCCACAAGACTTCCTGGAAGGTTGACCAGCTTCAGGAAGGCTGTAGTTACTATTTCCGAGTTCTTGCTGAGAATGAATATGGCATTGGGCTGCCTGCTGAAACTGCAGAATCGGTGAAGGCATCAGAACGACCTCTACCTCCAGGAAAGATAACTTTAGTGGATGTCACAAGAAACAGTGTCTCGTTGTCTTGGGAAAAACCCGAGCATGATGGAGGCAGCAGAATTCTAGGCTACATTGTAGAGATGCAGAGTAAAGGCAGTGACAAGTGGGCCACATGTGCCACAGTAAAAGTCACGGAAGCTACCATCACTGGATTAATTCAGGGTGAAGAATACTCTTTCCGTGTCTCAGCTCAAAATGAAAAGGGCATCAGTGATCCTAGACAACTGAGTGTGCCAGTGATTGCCAAAGATCTTGTCATTCCTCCCGCCTTCAAGCTCCTGTTTAATACTTTCACTGTACTGGCAGGTGAAGACCTAAAAGTTGATGTTCCTTTCATTGGACGCCCTCCACCAGCTGTGACCTGGCATAAAGATGACATACCACTGAAACAGACAACTAGAGTAAATGCCGAAAGCACTGAAAATAATTCAATATTGACAATAAAGGAAGCCTGCCGAGAAGATGTTGGACATTACACAGTAAAACTGACCAATACTGCTGGTGAGGCTACTGAAATTCTTAATGTTATTGTTCTTGACAAGCCAGGACCTCCTACTGGACCTGTTAAAATGGATGAAGTGACAGCAGATAGCATTACTCTCTCTTGGGGTCCACCTAAATATGATGGTGGAAGTTCTATCAATAATTACATTGTAGAGAAACGGGACACTTCCACAACTACCTGGCAGATTGTGTCAGCTACTGTTGCAAGGACAACAATAAAGGCTTGCAGATTAAAGACTGGATGTGAATATCAGTTTAGAATTGCAGCTGAAAACAGGTATGGAAAGAGTACCTACCTCACTTCAGAGCCTATTGTGGCCCAGTATCCATTCAAAGTTCCTGGTCCTCCTGGAACACCATATGTAACGTTCTCCTCCAAAGACAGCATGGAAGTACATTGGAATGAGCCAGTCAGTGATGGAGGTAGCAAAGTCATCGGCTATCATCTAGAACGCAAGGAAAGAAATGGCATACTCTGGGTTAAGTTGAATAAAACACCAATTCCTCAAACCAAGTTTAAAGCGACTGGCCTTGATGAGGGTATTGAGTATGAATTTAGAGTTTCTGCAGAGAACATTGTGGGTATTGGCAAGCCAAGTAAAGCATCAGAGTGCTATCTAGCTCGTGACCCATGTGATCCACCAGGACGGCCAGAAGCAATCATTGTCACACGGAACTCAGTGACTCTTCAGTGGAAGAAACCTACCTATGATGGTGGAAGCAAGATCACTGGTTATATTGTTGAGAAGAAAGAATTGCCTGAAGGCCGATGGATGAAAGCCAGTTTTACCAATGTTATTGAGACTCAATTTGAAGTAACTGGCCTAGTTGAAGATCATAGATATGAGTTCCGGGTTATAGCTCGAAATGCTGCAGGAGTGCTCAGTGAGCCTTCAGAAAGCACAGGGGCAATAACAGCAAGAGATGAGATAGATCCACCACGAATAAGTATGGATCCAAAATTCAGAGACACAGTTGTGGTTCATGCTGGTGAGCTATTCAGGATTGATGCAGAAATTTATGGCAAACCAATACCAACCAGCCAATGGATAAAAGGTGATCAGGAACTTTCAAATACAGCTCGATTAGAAATAAAGAGCACTGATTTTGCCACCAGTCTCAGTGTAAAGGATGCAGTACGTATTGATAGTGGAAATTATATATTGAAGGCCAAAAATGTTGCAGGAGAGAGATCAGTTACTGTAAATGTCAAAGTTCTTGATAGGCCAGGGCCACCAGAAGGACCTGTCATCATATCAGGAATTACAGCAGAAAAATGTGTACTGGCTTGGAAACCCCCACTACAGGATGGTGGAAGTGATATCATTAATTATATTGTGGAAAGGAGAGAGACTAGCCGCCTAGTTTGGACTGTGGTGGATGCCAATGTACAAACTCTCAGCTGCAAGGTTACTAAGCTTCTTGAAGGCAATGAATATATTTTCCGTATAATGGCTGTAAACAAATATGGTGTGGGAGAACCCCTTGAATCTGAGCCAATAATTGCCAAGAATCCATTTGTGGTACCAGACGCGCCAAAGGCTCCAGAAATTACTACAGTGACAAAGGACTCAATGATTGTTGTGTGGGAAAGGCCAGCATCTGATGGAGGCAGTGAGATTCTTGGCTATGTTCTTGAAAAAAGGGATAAAGAGGGAATTCGATGGACAAGATGCCACAAACGTCTGATTGGGGAATTGCGCTTGAGAGTCACTGGCCTCCTAGAAAATCATAATTACGAATTCAGAGTTTCTGCCGAAAATGCTGCTGGACTGAGTGAACCAAGCCCACCTTCTGCTTACCAAAAGGCATGTGATCCTATTTATAAACCCGGGCCTCCCAATAATCCCAAAGTCACAGATATTACCAGATCTTCTGTTTTCCTTTCTTGGAGCAAACCAATATATGACGGTGGCTGTGAAATCCAGGGATACATTGTTGAAAAATGTGATGTGAGTGTTGGCGAATGGACAATGTGTACTCCACCAACTGGAATCAATAAAACACATATAGAAGTAGAGAAGCTGATAGAAAAACATGAATACAATTTCCGTATCTGTGCTGTTAATAAAGCTGGAGTTGGAGAACATGCTGATGTCCCTGGACCAGTTATAGTTGAAGAAAAATTGGAAGCACCAGATATTGACCTTGACTTAGAACTAAGGAAAGTTATAAATATAAGGGCAGGTGGCTCCCTAAGGTTATTTGTTCCTATTAAAGGGCGTCCCACACCAGAAGTTAAGTGGGGAAAAATGGATGGTGACATTCGAGATGCTGCTATCATTGATGTCACTAGCAGTTTCACCTCTCTTGTTCTTGACAATGTCAACCGATATGACACTGGAAAATATACTCTCACACTAGAAAACAGCAGTGGAACAAAATCTGCCTTTGTTACTGTGCGAGTCTTGGACACACCAAGTCCACCTGTTAATCTGAAAGTCACCGAAATCACTAAAGATTCTGTCTCAATTACATGGGAACCTCCTTTATTAGATGGGGGATCCAAAATAAAAAATTACATTGTTGAGAAACGTGAAGCCACAAGAAAATCATATGCCGCAGTTGTAACAAATTGCCATAAGAATTCTTGGAAAATCGATCAACTCCAAGAAGGTTGCAGTTACTACTTCAGAGTCACAGCTGAGAATGAGTACGGTATTGGCCTTCCTGCCCGCACTGCTGATCCAATTAAGGTTGCAGAAGTTCCACAACCTCCAGGAAAAATAACAGTAGATGATGTCACTAGAAATAGTGTTTCCTTGAGTTGGACAAAGCCCGAACATGATGGTGGCAGTAAAATCATTCAGTATATTGTGGAAATGCAAGCAAAACACAGTGAAAAATGGTCAGAATGTGCCCGAGTAAAGTCCCTTGAAGCAGTAATTACTAATTTAACTCAAGGAGAAGAATATCTATTTAGAGTTGTTGCTGTAAATGAGAAAGGGAGAAGTGATCCTAGGTCCCTTGCAGTTCCAATCATTGCTAAAGATCTTGTCATTGAGCCAGATGTAAGACCTGCATTCAGTAGTTACAGTGTGCAGGTTGGACAAGATTTGAAAATAGAAGTGCCAATTTCTGGACGTCCTAAGCCAACTGTTACCTGGACTAAAGATGGCCTTCCACTGAAACAGACAACCAGGATCAATGTTACTGATTCACTTGATCTCACCGTACTCAGCATTAAAGAAACTCAGAAGGATGATGGTGGACAGTATGGAATCACAGTGGCTAATGTTGTTGGTCAGAAAACAGCATCTCTTGAAATTATCACTCTAGATAAACCTGATCCTCCAAAAGGACCTGTTAAATTTGATGAAGTGAGTGCTGAAAGTATTACATTATCTTGGAATCCTCCTCTGTATACAGGGGGCTGCCAGATCACCAACTACATTGTTCAGAAAAGAGATACAACCACCACAGTATGGGATGTTGTTTCTGCAACTGTTGCCAGAACTACACTCAAAGTAACAAAACTAAAAACAGGTACTGAATACCAATTCCGGATATTTGCTGAAAACAGATATGGACAAAGCTTTGCTTTGGAATCTGATCCAATTGTAGCCCAATATCCATACAAAGAACCAGGACCTCCAGGCACACCATTTGTCAATGCCATTTCCAAAGACTCTATGGTTGTACAATGGCATGAACCAATCAACAATGGCGGAAGCCCAGTAATAGGTTACCATCTTGAAAGGAAGGAAAGAAATAGCATTTTGTGGACAAAAGTCAACAAAACTATTATCCATGACACCCAGTTTAAAGCCCTCAATCTTGAAGAAGGTATTGAATATGAATTCAGAGTTTATGCTGAAAATATTGTTGGTGTAGGCAAACCAAGCAAGAATTCTGAATGCTATGTTGCCAGAGATCCCTGTGACCCTCCAGGAACCCCAGAAGCAATAATTGTCAAAAGAAATGAAATCACTCTAAAATGGACCAAACCTGTGTATGATGGTGGCAGTATGATTACAGGTTACATTGTGGAGAAGCGTGATTTGCCTGAGGGTCGTTGGATGAAAGCCAGCTTCACAAATGTCATTGAAACTCAATTTACTGTGTCAGGTCTAACTGAAGACCAGAGATATGAATTCAGAGTCATTGCTAAGAATGCAGCTGGAGCAATCAGTAAACCTTCTGACAGTACAGGACCTATAACAGCCAAGGATGAGGTTGAGCTCCCAAGAATTTCAATGGATCCAAAATTCAGAGACACAATTGTGGTAAATGCTGGAGAAACCTTCAGGCTTGAGGCTGATGTCTATGGAAAACCTCTACCCACCATCGAATGGTTAAGAGGAGATAAGGAAGTTGAAGAATCTGCTAGGTGTGAAATAAAGAACACAGATTTCAAAGCTTTACTTATTATCAAGGATGCCATCAGAATTGATGGTGGACAGTATATATTAAGAGCTTCCAATGTTGCAGGTTCTAAGTCATTCCCGGTAAATGTAAAAGTATTAGATAGACCAGGACCTCCAGAAGGACCAGTCCAGGTAACTGGAGTCACTTCTGAAAAATGCACTTTAACCTGGTCACCACCACTTCAGGATGGTGGCAGTGATATTTCTCACTATGTTGTTGAAAAGAGAGAAACAAGTCGACTTGCCTGGACTGTTGTTGCTACAGAAGTTGTCACCAATACTTTAAAAGTTACCAAACTCCTAGAAGGGAATGAATATATTTTCCGTATAATGGCAGTCAACAAATATGGTGTTGGAGAGCCTTTGGAATCTGCACCAGTATTAATGAAAAATCCATTTGTGCTTCCTGGACCACCAAAAAGCTTGGAAGTCACAAACATTACCAAGGATTCCATGACTGTCTGTTGGAACCGTCCAGATAGTGATGGTGGAAGTGAGATTATCGGTTACATCGTAGAGAAAAGAGACAGAAGTGGCATTAGGTGGATAAAATGTAATAAACGCCGCATCACAGATCTGCGTCTACGAGTAACAGGATTAACAGAAGATCATGAGTATGAATTCAGAGTCTCTGCAGAAAATGCTGCTGGAGTTGGAGAACCAAGTCCAGCCACAGTTTATTATAAGGCTTGTGATCCTATGTTTAAACCTGGCCAACCTACCAATGTACACGTTGTAGACACCACTAAAAATTCAATTACACTTGCCTGGGGCAAACCCATCTATGATGGTGGCAGTGAGATCCTGGGATATGTAGTAGAAATATGTAAAGCAGATGAAGAAGAATGGCAAATAGTTACTCCACAGACTGGTCTGAGAGTCACTCGATTTGAAATTTCAAAACTTGTTGAACACCAAGAGTATAAAATAAGAGTCTGTGCCCTCAATAAAATTGGGTTAGGTGAGGCTGCATCAGTTCCTGGTACTGTAAAACCAGAAGACAAACTTGAAGCACCTGAACTTGACCTCGATTCTGAATTACGAAAAGGAATTGTTGTAAGAGCTGGTGGGTCTGTCAGAATTCACATTCCATTTAAAGGTCGTCCAACACCTGAGATCACTTGGTCCCGAGAGGAAGGTGAATTCACAGATAAGGTTCAAATTGAAAAGGGAATAAACTATACCCAACTCTCAATAGATAACTGTGATAGAAATGATGCTGGAAAATATATTCTCAAGCTGGAAAACAGCAGTGGATCTAAGTCTGCTTTTGTAACTGTGAAAGTTCTTGACACCCCAGGACCTCCACAGAATTTGACAGTGAAAGAAGTGAAAAAAGATTCAGTTATTCTGGTATGGGAACCACCCATCATCGATGGGGGTGCAAAAGTCAAGAATTACGTTATTGACAAGCGTGAATCCACCAGAAAAGCATATGCTAATGTGAGTTCTAAATGTAGCAAAACAAGTTTCAAAGTTGAAAATCTTACAGAAGGAGCCATTTATTACTTTAGAGTCATGGCTGAAAATGAATTTGGAGTTGGTGTTCCAGTGGAAACCACTGATGCTGTGAAAGCTGCAGAACCTCCTTCTCCCCCAGGAAAGGTTACCCTCACTGATGTGTCCCAGACCAGTGCATCATTGATGTGGGAAAAACCTGAACATGATGGTGGTAGTAGAATTCTGGGGTATGTTGTTGAAATGCAACCTAAAGGAACTGAAAAATGGAGTGTTGTGGCTGAATCCAAAGTCTGCAATGCAACTGTTACTGGTTTGAGTTCTGGACAAGAATATCAGTTCCGTGTCAAAGCCTACAATGAAAAAGGAAAAAGTGATCCAAGAGTGCTTGGTGTTCCTGTCATAGCCAAGGACTTAACTATACAGCCCAGTCTTAAGTTACCATTTAATACATACAGTGTCCAAGCTGGAGAAGATCTTAAAATTGAAATTCCAGTTATTGGTCGACCGAGACCTAAAATTGCATGGGTCAAGGATGGTGAGTCTCTTAGACAGACAACAAGAGTAAATGTTGAGGAGACAGCTACTTCAACTATCTTGCACATTAAAGAAAGTAACAAAGATGACTTTGGAAAATACACCATAACAGCAACAAACAGTGCAGGCACAGCCACAGAAAATCTCAGTATTATCATTTTGGAAAAGCCTGGTCCTCCAGTTGGACCAGTTCGGTTTGATGAAGTTAGTGCAGATTTTGTGGTAATATCTTGGGAACCTCCATCCTATACTGGTGGCTGCCAAATAAGCAACTATGTTGTAGAGAAGCGTGATACAACTAGCACCACTTGGCAAATGGTATCAGCAACAGTTGCGAGAACAACAATTAAAGTAACCAAACTGAAAACAGGAACTGAGTACCAGTTTAGGATTTTTGCAGAAAACAGATATGGAAAAAGTATCCCTCTGGATTCTAAACCAGTTATAGTACAGTATCCTTTTAAAGAACCTGGGCCACCTGGAACACCTTTTGTGACATCAGTTTCAAAAGATCAAATGCTTGTGCAATGGCATGAGCCAGTTAATGATGGAGGTAGCAAAGTTATTGGCTACCATCTTGAACAGAAAGAAAAGAATAGCATTTTATGGATCAAATTGAATAAGATTCCCATTCAAGACACAAAATTCAAAGCAACTGGGCTTGATGAAGGCCTTGAGTATGAGTTTAAAGTTTCAGCTGAAAATATTGTTGGCATTGGAAAGCCTAGCAAAGTATCAGAATGTTATGTTGCTCGGGATCCTTGTGACCCACCTGGTCGCCCTGAAGCTATTGTTATCACAAGAAATAGTGTGACACTGAAGTGGAAGAAACCTGTCTATGATGGTGGAAGCAAAATAACAGGTTATGTTGTGGAAAAGAAAGATCTACCTGATGGTCGTTGGATGAAAGCCAGCTTCACCAATGTATTAGAAACTGAATTTACAGTGAGTGGACTTGTAGAAAATGAAAGATATGAATTTAGAGTGATTGCAAGAAATGCAGCTGGCAACTTTAGTGAACCATCTGAAAGCACTGGTGCCATTACTGCAAGAGATGAAATTGATGCACCAGATGCCTCACTGGATCCAAAATATAGAGATGTCATTGTTGTTCATGCAGGAGAGACTTTTGTCCTTGAAGCTGATATTCGTGGCAAACCTATACCTGATGTTGTTTGGATTAAAGATGGAAAAGAGCTTGAAGAAACAGCAGCTAGGATGGAAATTAAGTCTACTATTCAGAAAACAACACTGGTTGTTAAAGACTGTATACGTACTGATGGGGGACAGTATATTCTGAAACTCAGCAATGTTGGTGGCACAAAATCTATACCAATCACTGTAAAGGTTCTTGATCGTCCAGGACCTCCTGAAGGACCGCTGAAAGTTTCTGGGGTTACCGCTGAAAAATGTTACCTGGCATGGAACCCACCACTGCAAGATGGTGGTGCTGATATTTCACACTACATCATTGAAAAGAGAGAGACAAGCAGACTCTCCTGGACCCAGGTTTCAACTGAGGTACAGGCCCTTAACTACAAAGTCACTAAACTTCTTCCTGGAAACGAATATATTTTCCGTGTCATGGCTGTGAATAAATACGGAATTGGGGAGCCCTTGGAATCTGAGCCTATTATAGCCTGTAACCCATACAAACCACCAGGTCCTCCTTCAGCACCCGAAGTCTCAGCAATCGCCAAGGATTCTATGGTAGTGACATGGGCACGCCCAGTGGATGATGGAGGTGCTCAAATTGAGGGCTACATTCTTGAAAAAAGAGATAAAGAAGGTATTAGATGGACCAAATGCAACAAGAAAACATTAACAGACCTCAGATTCAGGGTAACTGGTCTCACTGAAGGTCATTCCTATGAATTCAGAGTTGCTGCTGAAAATGCAGCTGGTGTGGGTGAGCCTAGTGAGCCATCTGTTTTCTATCGTGCTTGTGATGCTCTGTATCCACCAGGTCCACCTAGTAATCCGAAAGTGACAGATACTTCCAGATCTTCTGTCTCCTTGGCATGGAATAAACCAATTTATGATGGTGGTGCACCTGTAAAGGGCTATGTTGTTGAGGTAAAAGAAGCCACTGCCGATGAATGGACAACTTGCACTCCACCAACAGGATTGCAAGGAAAACAGTTCACAGTGACCAAGCTTAAAGAAAATAATGAATATAACTTCCGTATTTGTGCCATTAATTCTGAAGGTGTAGGTGAACCTGCAACTATACCTGGTTCAGTTGCTGCTAAAGAGAGACTAGAACCACCTGAAATAGAACTTGATGCCGATCTCAGAAAGGTGGTAATTCTTCGTGCTAGTGCTACTTTACGCTTATTTGTTACCATCAAAGGGCGGCCAGAACCTGAAGTTAAATGGGAAAAGGCTGAAGGTGTTCTCACTGAGAGGGCCCAGATTGAGGTGACAAGCTCGTATACAATGTTGGTGATTGATAATGTTACCAGATTTGACAGTGGTCGGTACAATCTGACACTTGAAAATAGCAGTGGATCCAAAACTGTTTTTGTTAATGTCAGAGTTCTTGACTCACCAAGTGCCCCAGAGAACTTGACTGTAAGAGAAGTTAAAAAAGACTCAGTCACATTGTCTTGGGAGCCACCACTTATTGACGGTGGAGCTAAGATTAAAAACTACATCGTTGAAAAAAGAGAAACTACAAGAAAAGCATATGCTACCGTGACAAGCAACTGCACTAAGAATACTTTTAAAATTGAAAATCTACAAGAAGGATGTTCTTACTACTTCCGAGTCTTGGCTGCCAATGAGTATGGGATTGGTTTGCCAACTGAAACAACCGAACCCGTGAAAGCTTCAGAACCACCCCTCCCACCTGGAAGAGTAACACTTGTTGATGTGACCCGTAACACAGCTACAATTAAGTGGGAGAAACCAGAAAGTGATGGTGGCAGCAAAATTACTGGTTATGTAGTTGAAATGCAGACTAAAGGAAGTGAAAAATGGAGCACTTGCACACAAGTTAAGACTCTAGAAGCAACTATAAATGGCTTAACTGCAGGGGAAGAGTATATTTTCAGGGTAGCTGCTATTAATGAAAAAGGAAGAAGTGACCCAAGACAACTTGGAGTGCCAGTAATTGCAAAGGATATTGAAATAAAGCCTTCTGTGGAGCTTCCTTTCAATACTTTCAATGTAAAGGCTGGAGACCAACTTAAAATTGATGTTCCATTTAAAGGAAGACCTCAAGCCACTGTAAGCTGGAAAAAAGATGGGCAAACTCTTAAGGAGACAACTAGAGTTAATGTATCTTCTTCAAAAACTGTCACATCCCTATCCATTAAGGAAGCTTCAAGGGAAGATGTTGGTACTTACGAATTATGTGTTTCAAACAGTGCTGGATCCGTAACAATTCCTATTACTGTGATTGTCCTCGATAAACCAGGGCCTCCAGGACCTATTCATATCGATGAGGTTAGTTGTGACAATGTATCCATTTCTTGGAATCCTCCAGAATATGATGGTGGCTGCCAAATTAGCAATTACATTGTTGAAAAGAGAGAAACTACTTCTACAACATGGCAGGTAGTTTCACAGGCAGTTGCAAGAACATCAATTAAAATAGTTCGTCTGGTGACAGGAAGTGAGTATCAGTTCCGTGTCTGTGCAGAAAACCGCTATGGAAAGAGCTCCTACAGTGAATCTTCACCTGTTGTTGCAGAGTACCCATTCAGTCCCCCAGGTCCTCCTGGTACTCCAAAGGTCATGCATGCCACAAAATCTACCATGACTGTAAGCTGGCAAGTGCCAGTTAATGATGGAGGAAGTCAAGTAATTGGTTACCATCTTGAGTATAAAGAAAGAAGCAGCATCCTTTGGACAAAAGCAAATAAAATCCTCATTGCTGATACTCAAATGAAAGTTAGTGGCCTTGATGAAGGACTGATGTATGAGTTCCGAGTATATGCTGTGAACATTGCTGGAACTGGTAAATGCAGTAAAGCTTGTGAACCAGTCCCTGCAAGAGATCCTTGCGACCCTCCAGGACAACCTGAAGTCACAAATATCACAAGAAAATCAGTGTCACTTAAATGGTCAAAACCACTTTATGATGGTGGAGCTAAGATTACAGGATACATTATTGAACGTCGAGAACTACCAGATGGCAGATGGCTAAAGTGCAATTTTACTAACATACAAGAAACATATTTTGAAGTGACTGAACTTACTGAAGATCAGCGTTATGAATTCCGTGTTTTTGCAAGGAATGCTGCTGACTCAATTAGCGAACCATCTGAATCTACTGGACCTATTACAGTTAAAGATGATGTTGAGGCCCCAAGAATTATGATGGATGTTAAGTTCCATGATGTTATTGTTGTCAAAGCTGGAGAAGTCCTTAAGATAAATGCAGACATTGCAGGGCGACCTCTACCAGTTGTTTCCTGGGCCAAGGATGGTGTAGAAATTGAGGAAAGAGCTAGAACAGAAATTACCTCAACTGACTATACTACTTCAATAACAGTGAAAGATTGTGTCCGACGAGACACTGGGCAGTATGTACTTACACTGAAGAATGTTGCAGGAACTCGGTCTATGGCAGTCAACTGCAAGGTGCTTGATAAGCCTGGGCCACCAGCAGGACCTCTTGAAATAAATGGTCTCACTTCTGAGAAATGCTCTCTTTCCTGGGGACCACCCCAAGAAGACGGTGGTGCAGATATCGATTATTACATTGTAGAGAAACGTGAAACAAGTCGTCTTGCATGGACAATATGTGAAGGACAGTTAATGACAACATCTTGTAAAGTAACCAAGTTACTCAAAGGCAATGAATACATCTTTAGAGTAACAGCTGTTAATAAATATGGTGTTGGAGAGCCCCTGGAGAGTGTGGCTGTAAAGGCACTGGATCCATTTACAGTCCCAAGTCCACCTACCTCTTTGGAAGTTACATCTGTCACCAAAGACTTTATGACACTTTGCTGGTCAAGACCTGAAACTGATGGTGGCAGTGAAATCTCTGGATATATCATTGAAAGGCGAGAGAAAAATAGTCTGCGATGGATTCGTGTGAACAAAAAACCAGTTTTTGATCTCAGGGTGAAATCAACAGGACTTCGAGAAGGATGTGAATATGAGTATCGGGTATTTGCCGAAAATGCTGCTGGCCTAAGCCTTCCAAGTGAAACCACTCCCTTAATTCGAGCAGAAGATCCAGTGTTTTTGCCATCACCTCCCTCCAAACCCAAAATTGTGGACTCCGGCAAGACAAATATAACAATAAGTTGGGTTAAACCCTTGTTTGATGGTGGGGCCCCAGTAACTGGATACACTGTAGAATACAAACAGTCTGATGAAACTGACTGGAAAACTGCCATTCAGAGCTTCAGAGGCACAGAATATACAGCAAGTGGACTAACAACAGGAGCTGAATATGTTTTTAGAATAAGATCTATCAATAAAGTTGGTGCTAGTGATCCCAGTGATATCTCAGATCCACAGATAGCAAAGGAAAGAGAAGAAGAGCCTGTATTTGAGCTTGACAGTGATATGAGGAAGACCTTGATTGTCAAGGCTGGTTCCTCCTTTACCATGACAGTGCCTTTCCGAGGAAGACCTGTACCCAATGTCTCCTGGAGTAAGCCAGATACTGACCTCCGCACTAGAGCTTATATTGATTCCACAGACTCTCGTACATCACTTACAATTGAAAATGCCAACAGAAATGATTCTGGAAAATACACATTAACAATTCAGAATATTTTGAGTGCTGCTTCTCTGACCTTAGTTGTCAAAGTTTTAGATTCTCCTGGTCCTCCAGCCAATATCAGAGTACAAGAAGTAACCAAGGAGTCTGCAGTGTTATCCTGGGATGTTCCTGAAAATGATGGTGGGGCTCAAGTGAAGAATTACCACATAGAAAAACGTGAAGCCAGTAAGAAAGCATGGGTCTCAGTGACCAATAACTGTAACCGCCTTTCCTACAAAGTTACCAACTTACAAGAAGGGGCAATTTACTACTTCAGAGTTGCTGGAGAAAATGAGTTTGGTGTTGGAGTACCTGCTGAAACAAAGGAAGGAGTTAAAATAACAGGTATGTTTTAAAAACAAAAACCATTGACATATCTATATTAATTTTTCTAAAATAGGGACTAGAATGGATAGTACAGCAGCTAGGGTATTTTCCTTGCACACAGCCAACTCGGGTTTGATTTCTGATACCCTATATGGTTCCCCAAGTTCTGTCAGGAATTATCCCTGAGCACAGAACCAGGATTAAGCCCTGAGCAACTCTGGATGTGACCTAAAAACAAAAAAAGAAAGAAAGAAAATAATATGAATCATTCTAATTTGTCATTGTTTAGTCCTTGATGACTTTAGTTTGCTTTAAGCAATTTATACTACAACACAAAATGATGTCTTTGGTGTTATAGTAGATCTTTAATAGAATAGTTTTCATAATTTAAAAATGTGTAGAAATGTATATAGCTGGAATTGAATAGTTAATGCTTAAATATAATTGGATTTCACAGCATATATACTGTCTATGCACAAAAAATGGACAGGTGAAATTTCTAAAAAAGTTTTATTCATACCATTGCTCATTTTTATAGCTTTATTTCATTATTTGAAATAAATTTGGTATAAATTCTACCATTTTCTGGTTATTTGAATTTGAATGTCATCACATGTCATAAAATGTTGACTTTTGGGTTAGCTCAAAAGTCAAATCAGTTGTATAAAAAGTAAGAAAAACTCAACTAAGAGTAACTCTATAGCATCATTTAAAATTTTTCTTTTGATATACAGAAAAGCTTATGTGAGAGAAAACAATTTTATAATCTTCCTTTTCTTTTGTTCTATTACTTTGTCAGAAAAACCAAGCCCACCTGAAAAACTTGGGGTAACAAGCATATCGAAAGACAGTGTTTCCCTGACCTGGTTGAAACCAGAGCATGATGGTGGAAGTCGAATTCTACATTACATTGTTGAAGCTCAAGAAAAGGGACAGAAAAACTGGGTCAGATGTGCAGTGGTAAAGTCAACCAATCACATTGTTTCTGGTCTGAGGCAGAATTCGGAATACTTTTTCCGGGTATCTGCTGAAAATCAAGCTGGTGTAAGTGACCCAAGAGAACTTCTGCTTCCTGTTCTTGTTAAAGAACAGCTAGGTATGCATAATTTTATACTGTGACAAAATTTGGTTTTGACATAGATTTTAGTTAATTTTAAAAGTTTTCATCTCATATTCTAATTCTTATTTTTCAGAACCACCTGAAATTGATATGAAGAACTTCCCAAGTCACACTGTATATGTTAGAGCTGGTTCAAACCTTAAAGTTGACATTCCAATCTCTGGAAAACCACTGCCTAAAGTGACCTTATCAAGAGATGGTGTCCCCCTGAAAGCAACCATGAGATTTAATACAGAAGTCACTGCTGAGAATGTAACCATCAATCTCAAAGAAAGTGTTGCTGCTGATGCTGGCAAATATGAAATCACTGCTTCCAATTCCAGTGGAACAACCAAAACTTTCATTAACATCATTGTACTGGACAGACCTGGTCCTCCAACTGGTCCTGTTGTCATTAGTGATATAACAGAAGAAAGTGTAACTCTCAAATGGGAACCGCCTAAGTATGATGGTGGAAGTCAGGTTACCAATTACATTGTACTCAAGAGAGAAACAAGTACTGCTGTATGGACTGAAGTGTCTGCAACAGTTGCAAGAACTGTGATTAAAATAATGAAGTTGACCACTGGAGAAGAATATCAGTTCCGTATCAAGGCAGAAAACCGCTTTGGCATCAGTGATCACATAGATTCAGCTTGTGTGGTTGTCAAACTACCATACAGTAAGTTGTCAAACTTTTCAAAGATCCCAGATTTTATTTTACTAAATGTTTTAAATATTAAATTTTACCTATGTGTTTTCTCTCCTTTATAGCAACTCCTGGACCACCATCTACACCACGGGTCACTAATGTTACTCGAGAAAGCATCACTGTGGCCTGGCATGAACCAGTGTCCAATGGTGGCAATGCAGTTATAGGTTATCACCTGGAAATGAAAGACAGAAACAGTATTTTATGGCAAAAAGTCAACAAAATGGTCATTCGCACAACTCACTTCAAAGTCACAACAATCAGTGCTGGACTTATTTATGAATTCAGAGTATATGCAGAAAATGCTGCTGGTATTGGAAAGGCTAGCCCTCCTTCTGAACCAGTTTTAGCCATTGATGCCTGTGGTATGTACATGTCATGATTAGGTTGTTTCTGACTATTTAAGAAATGTAAATTGTACTTTGTGAGAAAAACATTACTGACATATGTACCACTAATTTGCTTTTTCTTATGCCCACAGAACCCCCAAGAAATGTTCGTATCACAGATATTTCAAAGAACTCTGTCAGCCTCTCATGGCAACAACCAGCTTTTGATGGTGGAAGTAAGATTACAGGCTACATTATTGAAAGACGAGACCTTCCAGATGGCAGATGGACCAAGGCTAGCTTCACCAATGTTATTGAGACTCAATTCGTTGTATCTGGTTTGACTCAGAATTCACAGTATGAGTTCCGTGTCTTTGCTAGGAATGCTGTTGGTTCTGTTAGCAATCCATCTGAGGTTGTAGGACCCATTACATGCATTGATTCTTATGGTAAGCATTTTTAATATTTAAAATAACAACAATTTAACTTAATTTTTTTTACTTCTCCAGCCCTAATATGTGGGATAACTTTAGGGATGCTCATTAGCTAGAGTTTTGAAAAAAATATGAAATAGCTGGGAACTTTAGGAAAATTCTCTATGTTCCCAGGTGTAGAGACTTAACTATAAAACATGAGATTTGAACTATAGGATATTTAAAGCTATTCCCAATTCTAACAGTTTATTTCTTTGATTGTATAAGTTGAAGCTTTCACTCTTAGCATGCTTAATGTCAAGTAGCTTATTACCGATACAGTGGAGATTCATACAAATTCCAAAATTCCAAACTTCTGTCTACATTGCTGTAAGACCAAAATATACCTTCTTGACCATTCTGGAAAATAAGTGCATTTAATCAACAGTTCAACAGTAGTATGAAAATTAAAATATTTGGGGTTAAATATACTGTGACACTCTTTCTAAAAGACTCCAATTTACAAGGAGAAGTTATTAGTGTCTGGGCAAAAATATCCACTCCGTACACATGCTGAAAATCTAGGGTTGCTTTTTATGAATCAGGGCTATGGACACTGAATCAGCATTTATGAGACTAAGAAGCAAGTCAGATTTAGCTCTGTTTCTCAGAATTTCCAGACAGTCTTGCAGAAATGGGGGAAAAAAATGTGTCCTGTGGAATACATAGCTCTATGAGTAGAGAATTCTGGCTTCAAGGATTTGGTGTGAACTGCCCACACATAGATCTCAGTGATCAAGGAAAGGAAATTTTGAAAACTTGAAGGTGGCTATAGGAAGCAGAAAAAGTACACAGAATGAAAATGTGCAGGGCAGCATCCTCAATGATGTTCTCATTACCGTGTCCTATTTTATTCTTGGAAGAAAACAACAAATAGGCTTTAAAATACATTTAGAAGCACTCAATTCCTTATATAATTAGTTCAACATTGTTAATGTAAAGAGCTTTGCACAATCTTACTTCCTCATCTGAGAAAGAAGTATAGCATATTTCTTTAATATTTAATTAATTTAAATGTTTAAAATAATAAGTAGATATTTTAGAACTATTATGTTTTATAAAGGACATTACCCTGATATTTTCACTTGTGACTTTTTTAATCGTTATGGTGTATTTTTCTTGCAGGTGGGCCTGTGATTGATTTGCCTCTAGAATACACAGAAGTTGTAAAATACAGAGCAGGAACATCTGTGAAGCTAAGAGCTGGCATTTCTGGCAAACCTGCACCTACAATTGAGTGGTATAAAGATGATAAAGAGTTACAAACCAATGCACTAGTATGTGTTGAAAATACCACTGATACTGCCTCTATACTTATCAAAGATGCAAACCGCCTTAATAGCGGAAGCTATGAATTAAAACTAAGGAATGCCATGGGCTCAGCCTCAGCCACCATCAAAGTGCAAATCCTTGGTAGGTGTTGAAGACAGGACATCATATTTAGTTTGCCTAAACATTTGGTAAATTTAAATTATCTTTTAAATGCCTTGTTTTAACTGTATTTTTTAAAACACTAACATATTATCTTGTTCTTTCACTGACAGACAAACCAGGGCCTCCAGGTGGACCAATTGAATTTAAGACGGTCACAGCTGAAAAGATGACCCTTCTTTGGAGACCTCCAGCAGACGATGGTGGTGCAAAAATCACTCACTACATTGTGGAGAAGCGTGAGACCAGTCGTGTCGTGTGGTCTATGGTGTCAGAAAATTTGGAAGAGTGCATCATTACAACCACAAAAATTATCAAAGGAAATGAATACATTTTCCGAGTTCGTGCTGTGAACAAATACGGGATTGGTGATCCTCTGGAATCTGATCCAGTAGTAGCAAAGAATGCATTTGGTGAGATGTGATTTTATTAGAAAGCTAAAGTAAGACTCAAAATATACTGTAATTTGTATGACTGAAATCCAATCATGAACAGCTTTGTAAGGGTCTATCTCACAGTGATTCAATAAAAAAGTAAAAAGAAAATAGAAAAAAAAGCAAGTTAAGGGGTTGGAGAGATAGGACAGTGGGTAAGCTCTTGGCCTTGCATGCATTCAAGCCAGGTTCAGCACCACGTATGGACCCCTGAGCACTGCAGGGAGTAACTCCTGAGCACCACCAGGTGTGGACTAAAATTTTAAAAATTAAATAAAAAATAATTTATTTTAAATTAAGTGTAAGTCATAGGGTTGTTTTATAAAAAATATGTTTTTATTTTATTTTGTATTTAATCTTTCATTATCATCACCAGCAAGACTATTAATGCAGCTAACATTTTCATATATGATTTAAGATCAAAAGAAAGAATTTATGAGTACTGCTGCTCCTTTGAACTAATTTCCTTTTCCTTTTTAAATAGTTACACCTGGGCCACCAAGCATACCAGAGGTGACAAAGATTGCCAAGAATTCAATGACTGTTGTCTGGAACAGACCAGTTGCAGATGGTGGTAGTGAAATAACTGGCTATTTCCTTGAAAAGCGAGACAAGAAAAGCCTTGGGTGGATTAAAGTTTTAAAGGAAACTATCCGTGACACCAGACAGAAAGTGACAGGACTCACAGAGAATAGTGACTATCAGTACCGAGTTTGTGCTGTAAATGCTGCTGGACAAGGTCCATTTTCTGAACCCTCTGACTTCTACAAAGCTGCTGATCCTATTGGTAAGTACTCATAAATGGAGCATTTTCACCTGTGTCTCCTTTCATATCACTAAATTATACATGCCTGTGGTAATTACTATATTATGAATAATCATTTCAGATCCTCCAGGCCCTCCAGCTAAGATAAGAATTGCAGATTCAACTAAATCGTCCATCACCCTTGGATGGAGTAAACCTGTCTATGATGGAGGCAGTGATGTTACTGGTTATATTGTGGAGATGAGACAAGGAGAAGAAGAAGAATGGACTGTTGTCTCTACCAGAGGAGAAGTTAGAACTACAGAATATGTGGTACCAAATCTGAAACCTGGAGTCAATTACTACTTCCGGGTATCTGCTGTAAACTGTGCTGGACAAGGAGAGCCTATAGAAATGACTGAACCTGTACAAGCTAAAGATATACTTGGTATATCTAGAGAGGATTTTTTTTTAATTTTTGATTTACAGAAAATTTGGGAATTTACTCATTTTCTTGCTTTAACACTCATTCTGTATTTCTATTTATGTTTACAGAGGAACCAGAAATTGATCTGGATGTGGCTCTCAGGACATCTATAATTGCTAAAGCTGGAGAAGATGTACAGATATTGATACCCTTTAAAGGCAGACCTCCACCTACCGTCACATGGAGAAAAGATGAGAAGAATCTTGGCAGTGATACCAGATACAGTATTCAAAACACTGATTCATCTTCATTGCTCATTATTCCTCAAGTTACTCGTAATGATACAGGAAAATATGTCCTCACAATAGAAAATGGAGTTGGTCAGCCCAAGTCTTCAACTGTGAGCGTTAAAGTGCTTGATACACCAGCTGCCTGCCAGAAACTACAGATTAAACATGTTTCTCAAGGCACAGTCACTTTGCTCTGGGATCCTCCGCTCATTGACGGGGGCTCTCCCATAATTAATTATGTCATTGAAAAGAGAGATGCCACCAAGAGAACATGGTCTGCAGTGTCACACAAATGCTCCAGTACATCCTTTAAAGTGACAGACTTATCAGAGAAAATTCCATTCTTCTTCAGAGTGCTTGCAGAAAATGAAATGGGACTTGGGGAGCCTTGTGAAACCACAGAGCCAGTGAAGGCAGCTGAAGTACCAGCTCCTATACGTGACCTTTCAATGAAAGATTCCTCAAAGACATCCGTTACCCTGACCTGGACCAAGCCTGACTTTGATGGTGGTAGCATTATTACAGAATATGTTGTGGAAAGAAAGGCTAAGGGTGAACAAGCATGGTCGCATGCTGGCATAACTAAGACCTGTGAAATTGAGGTTGGCCAACTGAAGGAACAGTCAGTCCTGGAATTTAGAGTGTCTGCCAAAAATGAGAAAGGACTGAGCGATGCTGTCACTATTGGGCCAATAACTGTGAAAGAACTTGTCATTACACCTGAAGTCGACCTGTCAGAAATCCCTGGGGCACTTGTCACTGTGAGAATTGGGCATAATGTTCACCTGGAATTGCCTTATAAAGGAAAACCTAAACCATCGATCAGTTGGGTAAAAGATGGCTTGCCACTGAAAGAAAGTGAAAATGTTCGTTTTAGTAAAACTGAAAACAAAATTACTTTGAATATTAAGAACGCCAAGAAGGAGCATGGAGGGAAGTATACCATTATTCTTGATAATGCAGTTTGTAGGAATTCATTTCCAGTGACAATAATCACACTTGGCCCACCATCAAAGCCTAAGGGGCCCATACGATTTGATGAAATCAAGGCTGACAGTGTCATCATGTCATGGGATGTACCTGAAGATGATGGAGGAGGAGAGATTACTTGTTACAGCATTGAGAAGAGAGAAGCTTCACAAACTAACTGGAAGATGGTGTGTTCAAGTGTTGCCAGGACAACTTTCAAGGTCCCTAACCTAGTCAAAGATGCTGAATACCAGTTTAGAGTTAGGGCAGAAAACAGATATGGAGTCAGCCAGCCACTTGTCTCAAACATTATTGTGGCAAAACACCAGTTCAGGATTCCCGGTCCCCCAGGAAAGCCAGTTATCTACAATGTGACTTCTGATGGTATGTCCCTAACTTGGGATGCTCCTGTATATGATGGTGGTTCAGAAGTTACAGGATTCCATGTTGAAAAGAAAGAAAGGAATAGCATCCTCTGGCAAAGAGTGAATACATCACCAATATCTGGAAGAGAATATAGAGCTACCGGACTAATAGAAGGCCTGGATTACCAGTTCCGTGTATATGCTGAAAATTCTGCGGGCCTGAGTTCACCAAGTGACCCAAGCAAATTTACCTTAGCTGTTTCTCCAGTAGGTAAGTGATACATAATTATTCAGATGTATTTAAATTAGCAACTGAATGTTCTAGGGACAAGCATGGCTTTATTTCTATGTATTAGCATCTTCTGAGTTTTCTTCAAGTAAAGTAAGAGGTATCATTTTAAATCAATAAAACTATAAAGTTATTTGGTACATTAATCATGGGCATGGCATAAAACATGTATTTGAAGAAGTGAAACTTTACTTTTAAAACAAATACAGAGTTGTAAATCAACATAACTTTTTTAAAAAAATCAACATTATTTCATTTAAAAAATACTATGGAGCAGAGAAATTGAAAATCATGACAAAAGTGAATTTGGGGTTTACCTATTTTACTTCATTATTAGATAATTTTAGAAATGATGTATTGAACTTCTCTATATAATATTTTTAGATCCACCTGGCACCCCTGACTACATTGATGTCACCCGAGAAACTATTACACTTAAATGGAACCCTCCTTTGCGTGATGGAGGCAGTAAGATTGTGGCCTACAGCATTGAAAAACGGCAAGGGAATGATCGCTGGGTTAGATGCAACTTTACTGATGTCAGTGAATGTCAATACACAGTTACTGGACTTAGTCCTGGGGATCGATATGAGTTCAGAATAATTGCAAGAAATGCTGTTGGAACTATAAGTCCACCTTCACAGTCTTCTGGCTTTATTATGACGAGAGATGAGAATGGTAAGCATTTATGAAAGACTAACATTTATATTTGAAAAAATATGCTTTTGGTCCCTCATCTGTAAAATAGGAACAGAAACATCCTCCATACAAATGCTTAAGGCTAATATGCAGATGAGCCAGATTTTATACTATGAAGGTGACAAAATTAATATGATTGGCTTCAAATCTTTTTACTATATATTTCACTCATTTCTATATAGAGAGCATGCAAATGACAATGAGTTTTTATTTTCCTAATTTCAGCATTTATAATAAATATTTTTAGATTTCTCAAGATTAGTCATACATATTTCTGATATTAAAATATAACTTATACCCATGAGTACAATCATCACTTTGCATGAATGCAGTTGATGGCCTGTTATTATAACATGTCTACATATGCAGTAAGATTAGGAAATAAATGAACCTTTAATGTTGTTTCTCATTCTACAAATGACAGTGTAACAACATTAAGCACATAATAAAAGGGCTAACCAAACAATACGTAAATGTTTAACACCATAATATAAATTGTCAGTTATCAATCCTTCCTTCAAAATAGATTTAGGTAACACAGTAGGTAACATAAGCATTCCCCTTTCCAGACTATACTGTGCTAATAAAAAATGAAGTTGCATTGATGAAAATGTTTATATATTTATTCGGCCAAACTAATGTATTTTACTTTTTCTTTTATAGTTCCACCAACAGTAGAGTTTGGCCCTGAATACTTTGATGGTCTCACTATTAAGTCTGGAGAGAGTCTTAGAATTAAAGCTTTGGTACAAGGACGACCAGTACCTCGAGTAACTTGGTTCAGAGATGGAGTGGAAATTGAAAAGAGAATGAATGTAGAAATAACTGATGTCCTGGGATCTACCAGCCTCTTTGTTAGAGATGCTACACGGGAACATCGTGGTGTATATACCGTGGAAGCTAAAAATGTATCCGGCACCACAAAAGCTGAGATTACAGTAAAAGTACAAGGTACTTAAAAAAATAAAGGCTTTGTAATCTTTTAACATGTAAGCTTATATTAGAGATATATTGAACTGCATGTTAATATCTGAGAAAAAAAGACGTTGACTTTGGAACTTTTTCTGACAGATACACCTGGAATACCAGTTGGACCAATAAGAGTCACCAATATTACTGGCGAGAAGATGACTATCTGGTGGGAGCCCCCACTTAATGATGGGTGCTCCCCCATCACTCACTATATCATTGAAAAACGGGAAACCAGCAGACTTGCTTGGGCATTAATTGAGGATAAATGTGAAGCCCTCAGCTACACTGCCATTAAACTTATAAATGGCAATGAATACCAATTCCGTGTTTCTGCAGTTAACAAATTTGGAGTTGGCAGACCCCTTGAGTCTGACCCAGTGGTTGCTCAAATACAATACAGTAAGTGTTCCTCTTTCTTAAGTGGTACTATCATAAGATAAATATCCAAAAAAATACCTAATTGTTTTGTCTTTCTCTTCATCTCGCATTATAGCTACTCCTGATGCTCCTGGTACTCCAGAACCTAGTAATGTAACAGGTAACAGCATTACCCTGACATGGACCCGGCCAGAATCAGATGGTGGCAATGAAATTAAACATTATATCCTTGAAAGAAGAGAAAAGAAAAGTACAAGATGGGTGAAAGTGATTAGCAAACATCCTATCATTGAAACAAGATTCAAAGTCACTGGCCTGACAGAAGGCAATGAATATGAATTCCATGTCATGGCTGAAAATGCTGCTGGAGTAGGACCTGCAAGTGGTATCTCAAGACTCATCAAGTGTAGAGAGCCTGTCAACCCTCCAAGTGCTCCCAGTGTGGTAAAAGTGACAGACACATCAAAAACAACAGTGAGCTTAGAATGGGCCAAGCCAGTGTTTGATGGTGGCATGGAAATAATTGGATATATTATTGAGATGTGCAAAGCAGACTTAGGAGACTGGCACAAGGTGAATGTAGAAGCATGTGTAAAAACAAGATACACAGTCACTGATCTACAAGCTGGTGAAGAATACAAATTCCGCGTTAGTGCTATCAACGGTGCTGGAAAAGGAGACAGCTGTGAAGTGACTGGCACAATTAAAGCAGTTGACCGGTTAACAGCTCCTGAGCTAGACATAGATGCAAACTTTAAGCAGACTCACATTGTTAGAGCTGGAGCCAGCATTCGCCTCTTCATTGCCTACCAAGGAAGACCCACTCCAACAGCTGTGTGGAGCAAGCCAGACTCAAACCTTAGCCTTCGAGCTGATATTCATACAACAGACTCCTTCAGTACCCTCACTGTGGAGAACTGCAACAGAAATGACGCAGGGAAATATACCCTGACCGTGGAAAACAACAGTGGTAGGAAGTCTATCACATTCACTGTGAAAGTGCTAGATTCTCCAGGCCCACCTGGCCCGATCACTTTCAAGGATGTGACCCGAGGATCTGTTACATTGATGTGGGATGCCCCTCTCCTTGATGGGGGTGCCCGAATCCATCACTATGTGATAGAGAAACGGGAAGCAAGTCGTCGAAGCTGGCAGGTTATCAGTGAAAAATGCACTCGTCAGATCCTTAAGGTCAGTGACCTGACAGAAGGCGTCCCATACTATTTCCGGGTTTCTGCAGAAAATGAGTATGGAGTTGGTGAGCCGTATGAAATGCCTGAACCAATCTTAGCCACAGAACAGCCTGCTCCACCTAGGAGACTGGATATTGTTGACACGAGCAAATCCTCTGCAGTCTTAGCTTGGCTTAAACCAGATCATGATGGGGGCAGCCGCATCACCAGTTACCTGCTTGAAATGAGACAGAAGGGATCTGACTTCTGGGTTGAAGCTGGTCACACCAAACAGCTGACTTTCACAGTAGAGCGTCTTGTTGAGAACACTGAGTATGAATTCCGAGTGAAAGCCAAGAATGATGCTGGCTACAGTGAGCCCAGGGAAGCCTTCTCTTCTGTCATCATAAAGGAGCCTCAAATCGAGCCCACTGCTGATCTCACTGGAATTACCAATCAATTGATCACTTGCAAAGCAGGAAGTCCATTTACCATCGATGTGCCAATCAGTGGTCGTCCAGCCCCCAAAGTCACATGGAAGCTTGAAGAAATGAGATTGAAGGAGACAGATCGAGTCAGTATCACAACCACAAAAGACAGAACCACTCTATCTGTAAAGGAGAGTATGAGAGGAGATTCTGGCAGATACTTCTTGACCTTGGAAAACACAGCTGGTGTTAAAACATTTACCATCACAGTTGTGGTCATTGGAAGGCCAGGCCCAGTAACTGGCCCCATTGATGTCTCATCTGTCTCTGCTGAATCATGTGTATTGTCATGGTCTGAACCTAAAGATGATGGAGGCACTGAAATTACTAATTACATCGTTGAAAAACGTGAGTCAGGGAAAACAGCTTGGCAACTTGTTAATTCAAGTGTCAAGCGCACTCAGATTAAAATCACTCATCTCACAAAATACATGGAATATTGTTTCCGTGTCAGTTCAGAGAACAGATTTGGTGTCAGCAAGCCTCTGGAATCTGCGCCAATAGTCGCGGAACATCCATTTGGTAAGAAAAAAATCACAATCCCATGTCAGCATCTTTAACTAAATATTTTCCTAAATTTTATGAAATTGTATTCATGTTTGTTACCTTTGTTTATATTTAGTACCACCAAGTGCTCCAACCAGACCTGAGGTCTATTACGTGTCTGCCAATGCCATGTCTATTCGTTGGGAAGAACCCTACCATGATGGTGGCAGCAAAATCGTTGGCTACTGGGTTGAGAAGAAAGAACGTAACACCATTCTTTGGGTGAAAGAAAACAAAGTACCATGCTTAGAGTGCAACTACAAAGTGACTGGTTTAGTGGAAGGACTAGAATATCAGTTCAGGACATATGCACTCAATGCTGCAGGCGTGAGCAAAGCCAGCGAGGCTTCAAGACCTATAATGGCTCAAAACCCAGTTGGTATGTAAACTTTGAGGGCAAATTTTATTACTATTATTGTTATTACTGGCAATGGTGTTGTTGTTACCTCTAGAATTCAGAGCTACTTTTTCTTATGTGTTGCTGTTTGTTTTCCTAGTCTCATTTCACTTCTTTGGATTCAAATTCTTGTAGAAAGAAATGTTTGTAAATCATAATGCATTTTTCAAATGTTAATTCTGCATCCTTTTCAGATGCACCAGGAAGACCGGAGGTGACAGATGTCACAAGATCCACAGTTTCACTGATTTGGTCTGCCCCAGTGTACGATGGAGGCAGCAAGATTGTGGGCTACATTGTAGAGCGTAAGCCCGTCAGTGAAGTTGGAGATGGTCGCTGGCTGAAGTGTAACTATACCATTGTGTCTGACAATTTCTTTACCGTGACGGCACTCAGTGAAGGAGACACATATGAATTCCGTGTACTGGCCAAGAACGCAGCAGGAGTAGTTAGCAAAGGATCAGAATCAACAGGACCTGTCACTTGCCGAGATGAATATTGTAAGAAATGGTCAACATTCTCCTTTAAAATTGTCAGTTTATGTGAAACTAAATTATCATGTATTTATTTGCATTTATTTTGCTTTTGACAGCTCCACCCAAAGCCGAACTAGATGCCAGATTACAGGGTGATCTGGTTACCATCAGAGCAGGTTCAGATCTTGTTCTTGATGCTGCTGTTGGTGGCAAACCTGAGCCCAAAATTATCTGGACCAAAGGAGACAAGGAACTAGATCTCTGTGAAAAAGTGTCTTTGCAGTACACTGGCAAGCGAGCAACTGCTGTGATCAAGTTCTGTGACAGGAGTGACAGTGGAAAATATACCTTAACTGTGAAGAATGCTAGTGGTACCAAAGCCGTGTCTGTCATCGTCAAAGTTCTTGGTAAGCATGCCAGATATAGTTATCCTTACAGAATTTTCCAATGGACAAAGGTAGTAACTTTTAGTTACTATGCTATATATACTTATCCTTACAGAATTTTTCAGTGGGCAAAGGTAGTAACATCTACTACATCATGGCTGTCATTATACCTATTTCAGATTCCCCTGGCCCATGTGGAAAACTCACTGTCAGCCGAGTGACAGAAGAAAAGTGCACTTTATCTTGGAGCCTTCCTCAGGAAGATGGAGGAGCAGAAATAACTCACTACATCGTGGAAAGACGTGAGACCAGCAGGCTCCACTGGGTGATTGTGGAAGGCGAATGCCCTACCCTGTCCTATGTAGTTACCAGACTCATCAAAAACAACGAGTACATATTCCGAGTCCGGGCAGTAAATAAATATGGTCCTGGTGTGCCTGTTGAATCGGAGCCTATTATAGCCAGAAACTCTTTCAGTAAGTATTACCACTTGTAAAACAACTTGATAACTAAATGTTAAGGAATCAGGGAAAGGGGAGGGCAGACAGCCCACTAACGTTTTGTGCAATTCTGATCATACTTATTTTAATTAAAAATATAAACAGCTATTCCATCCCAACCTGGCATACCTGAAGAAGTTGGGGCTGGAAAGGAGCATATCATCATTCAATGGATGGAACCTGAGTCTGATGGTGGCAATGAGATTAGTACCTACCTGGTCGACAAACGTGAGAAGAAGAGCTTACGCTGGACACGAGTCAACAAAGACTATGTGGTGTATGATACCAGGCTGAAGGTGACTGGTCTGATGGAAGGCTGTGATTATCAGTTCCGGGTGACTGCAGTGAATGCTGCTGGTAACAGTGAACCCAGCGAACCTTCCAACTTTATCGCCTGCAGAGAACCATCATGTGAGTTCCAAGAATCATACATAAGAGTATTTCTCGTCAAAGCTATATTACCATTTTCTAACATACTCTTTATAAGAACTTTAGAATTTACGAATGATCTAGAAAATCATATCTTTATTAAAGGTAGTTTAGATATAGCATAGGTCAGAAACTATTTTTTTAATAATTTATTTATTTTTAATTAGTGAATCAACGTGAGGGTACAGTTACAGATTTATACATTTTTGTGCTCATGTTTCCCCCATACAAAGTTCGAGAACCCATCCCTTCACCAGTGACCATTCTCTACCACCAGTAAACCCACCATCTCTCCCATCCTCCCCAGTCCCATCTCCCCCCACCCCACATTGCCACTATGTGTCAGAAATTATTTTAACTATTATTTCTATAACTAATTGCCAATTGAATTGCTGGAAATATTTAGCAGTATTTTCCAATCTGTGAGAAAAATACTAGTAGAAAAGGACATACCTTATAAATCTTCTTAAGTGTGTAGGAAAATGCTCTGTAGTGTCAATAATAACTCTGAAAAGAGATAATCTATTAAAGAATTTTGTTCAAAGAAAGGGATTTTTAGTATTTTTAATAAATAACAAAATAACTGCCATGAGAAGTTCAAAAATAAGTCATCAATAGTTGTATGGAGTTTGAGCCCAAGAACTAGATAATAGTTATAAATGAGACTGAATGGGAGAAATTGAAAAAAATTATTCCCATGGAAATTTAAAATATAGATAAATATTACCTCTATGATAATTGAGCAGCTAAAGAAATGTCCCTGAGAATGGATACTGAGCAATGAACTTAACTAGAGTACCTTTTTTAAGTAGTTCTGTTTTTAAAATAGTAATGATGTAATGATAGTGATAATATAGCTACATTGCTTTTCTGAAATATCAAAAGAGCCAATTTATAAAAATTATGTTGATGAGTGTGGTCAAAGAGCAGTAACAACTTTGTCTTCAGAAAATTAAAAATTAAAAATAACATCTCAACATTTCCTTACTTGTATATTATCTTCATTCTAAAATTCCACAGATACCCCTGGACCACCTTCTGCTCCAAGAGTTGTGGACACTACCAAGCGCAGCATTAGTTTGGCATGGACCAAACCTATGTATGACGGTGGTGCTGACATCATAGGATATGTTCTTGAAATGCAAGAAAAGGGCACTGATCAGTGGTACCGAGTGCATACCAATGCCACACTGAGAAATAATGAATTCACTGTGCCAGACCTCAAAATGGGTCAGAAATATTCCTTCAGAGTTGCTGCAGTGAATGTGAAGGGTATGAGTGAATATAGTGAATCAACTGCTGAAATCGAACCCGTGGAAAGACTAGGTATTTATAATATAATCTTTTGTGTGTGAATTATTTTCTCATCATACCTCTTCATGAGTTAATTAAATTTTCACATTTATTTTCCAGAAATACCTGATCTTGAGCTTGCAGATGATTTGAAGAAAACTGTGACCCTCAGAGCTGGAACCACACTGCGCTTGATGGTCTCTGTATCTGGAAGACCACCTCCTGTCATCACATGGAGCAAGAAGGGCATTGACCTTGCAAGTCGAGCAATTATTGACAACACTGAAAGCTACTCCTTGCTGCTAGTGGACAAAGTTAACCGGTATGATGCTGGAAAATACACCATTGAAGCTGAAAATCAGTCTGGCAAGAAATCAGCAACAGTCCTTGTAAAAGTATATGGTAAGTATTTGACTTAAAATTAACTAGATTGTGAATGGATTCTGTAAAAATATCCACTGACCTATGATTGATCGCCTCTCAAGAGAGAAATTATGTAAAGTATATCTTCTGGAGGTTAGGAAGAGATTTTAGAAATTAAACAAATAAACATTAATCTTTAATTTCATTCCAATTTTTAGATACTCCTGGTCCTTGTCCTTCAGTGAAAGTTAAGGAAGTATCAAGAGATTCTGTGACCATTACTTGGGAAATCCCCACAATTGATGGTGGAGCACCAGTCAACAATTACATTATTGAGAAGCGTGAAGCTGCCATGAGAGCATTCAAAACAGTAACTACCAAATGCAGCAAGACACTTTACAGAATTTCTGGACTTTTAGAAGGAACTATGTACTATTTCAGAGTGTTGCCAGAAAATATCTATGGTATTGGAGAACCTTGTGAAACATCTGATGCAGTGCTGGTCTCAGAAGTACCTTTGGTCCCTACAAAGCTAGAGGTAGTTGATGTCACCAAATCAACTGTCACACTAGCCTGGGAAAAACCACTTTATGATGGTGGTAGCCGATTGACAGGATATGTTCTCGAGGCCTGCAAAGCCGGCACAGAGAGATGGATGAAGGTTGTCACCTTAAAACCCACAGTCCTAGAGCATACTGTTATTTCCTTAAATGAAGGTGAACAGTATTCCTTTAGAATAAGGGCGCAAAATGAGAAAGGTGTATCAGAACCAAGAGAGATCGTCACTCCCATAACTGTACAAGATCTTAGAGGTATGTACCAAATCGTCAAAATATAGCAATAAAAAAGTAAATTTTTAAAAATTAAGAATTCATAATTACTTTATTAAAGATAATGCTTAAGAATAAATGCCTGTTTTTTTTTCTTGCAGTGTTGCCAACAATTGATCTTTCTACAATGCCTCAAAAGACCATCCATGTCCCAGCTGGCAGACCAATAGAACTGGTCATTCCCATTGCTGGCCGCCCACCTCCTGTTGCTTCCTGGTTCTTTGCTGGTTCTAAACTAAGAGAATCAGAGCGTATCACTGTTGAAACTCAGACTAAAGTCACTAAATTAACCATCCGTGAAACCACTATCAGAGATACTGGAGAATATACACTTGAATTGAAGAATGTAACTGGAACTACATCAGAAACCATTAAAGTTATTATTCTTGGTAAGGATGGATGACACTAGCACCAGCAAGTTATGGTTGATGTTCAATCACCAATTTTAATCTGAAGTGAAAACTAATTTCCCAAATTTCTTTGTCTTTCCTAGATAAGCCAGGTCCACCAACTGGGCCTATCAAGATCGATGAAATTGATGCTACATCAGTCATCATTTCATGGGAACCACCAGAATTGGATGGTGGTGCTCCATTGAGTGGCTACGTGGTAGAACAACGAGATGCTCATCGTCCAGGATGGCTTCCAGTATCTGAATCTGTGACAAGAACAACATTTAAGTTTACCAGACTCACCGAAGGAAATGAATACGTATTCCGTGTGGCTGCAACAAACCGATTTGGCATTGGCTCTTACTTGCAGTCTGAGGTCATTGAATGCCGCAGCAGCATCAGTAAGTCCTCCCACCATTTTCTCTACTTCTGATTCTAAATGTTAATAAGAAGGACTTGGGTGGGGGGATATGAGATGTGGGGGACTCTTAGCAAAGCTCAGAAGCTACCAACCAGTGGATCTGGCAGAGAGGGTGCGGGATGGAGTACCAGGGCTCAAACCAAAGACCTCACTCGTGCAAGGCATGTGCTCAAACACCTGATCCACATCCATAACCCCAGGTCTTGTTTTTAAAGTCTTTATTTCTTCCTTTCATGGAAGTTTTCAACATAGTTTCTTTTTTAATTAATGATAAAAGAGTTAAGAAGGGATGGAAAGAAAGAAGGCAGGGAGGAAGGAAAAGAGAGGGAGAGGAGGGAGAGGAGGAATGCAAGCATGAAGGAAAAATAGCACTAGCTTAATACATGTTTATTGAACTTAAAATGAGGAACAGAAATAAAATACAAGTATGAAAACACTGGAATATAGTCACATGAATCACATGTACCACTTTTAAAAAGTCACACTTATGAAAACACACAAATCCTTATTTCTTGCTCATGTTGCCACTGCATTTACCTGTCTTCCTGCAGATATTCCTGGACCACCAGAATCATTGCAGATATTTGATGTCTCTCGTGATGGCATGACACTTACATGGTACCCACCTGAAGACGATGGAGGCTCCCAAGTCACTGGATATATTGTGGAGCGCAAAGAAGTGAGAGCAGAACGGTGGGTCCGTGTCAATAAAGTCGCGGTGACAATGACACGTTACCGCTCTACTGGCCTTACTGAAGGCTTAGAGTATGAACACCGTGTCACAGCCATTAATGCCAGAGGAACTGGAAAACCAAGTCGTCCTTCTAAACCAGTCGTTGCCATGGATCCAATCGGTAAGCATGTTTTCTATGAGTTAAGTTTATTGAGGTATAATTTAATTTAGCAAAAGCGATGCTCCTGAAACCGACAATTCTGTAAGTTTCAGGAGATGTGCTATTGTTAACCACTCTCACATAGGAAATACAAAGTATTTCCATCACGCCAAAGAGTTGATACATGACTCTTGATAATGATCTACTTTGGACTCTAGCTTCTCCTCTTCCCACTCTAATTTCTCATTTTTTTTTCTTTTTGAGTCACATCTGGCAATGCACAGGGGTTGTTCCTGGCTCATCCACTCAGGAATTACTCCTGGTGGTGCTCAGGGAACCATATGGGATGCTGGGAATCGAACCTGGGTCAGCTGCATGCAAGGCAGACGCCCTACCCACTGTACTATCGCTCCAGCCCCAGGTTCCTCATATTTTTGCACATCAATTTTCATATTATTCTCTCATCTATTTTCTTCCTTCAAAATGAGTCTCTTGCTATATGCCCTCTATCATACTTAAAAACTCAAAAACAGTATTTCTGAAAGTACTTTAAAAACTGTTGGCAAAAAAAAAAACTGTTGGCAAACTAAGACGGTAGTAATTTTGAAAATAAATAACTAGGGGGCCAGACAGATAGTACAGCGGATAGGGCATTTGCCTTGCACATGGCTGACCTGGGTTTGATCCAAAAACCAAAAATTAAATAAAATTTTAATAAACACTTTCAGACAAAGGAAAAGCAAGTTTGCATGTCTGTACTAATAAAAATGAATGTAACTTTTACAAAACAAAAAAATAGTCTAATACTAACTATTCATGCTTCGAAAACTCACTGAGCTTGTTAGGTGGCACATTTGAGTTAGTTTCAACTTTGTAGCATTTTTAACAAGCATATTTTTATTTACTCTTAATTCTAGCTCCTCCAGGAAAGCCACAAAACCCTAGAGTTACTGATACAACAAGAACATCTGTCTCCCTGGCATGGAGTGTTCCAGAAGATGAAGGAGGATCTAAAGTCACAGGATACTTGATTGAAATGCAAAAAGTGGATCAACATGAGTGGACCAAGTGTAACACCACCCCTACCAAGATTCGGGAGTATACTCTAACACATCTACCACAGGGTGCTGAATACAGATTCCGTGTCCTAGCATGTAATGCTGGTGGGCCTGGAGAGCCAGCTGAGGTACCAGGAACAGTCAAAGTCACTGAAATGCTTGGTAAGATAAATGATCTTTAACTTTGCACTATAATTGCCTTAAGATTTATTTTCTACCCTCCCCCCAAAATTCTCCTTTTAAACTCAACCTTTTTTCCCCAGAATATCCTGATTATGAACTTGATGAAAGGTACCAGGAAGGTATCTCTGTGAGACAAGGAGGAGTCATCAGACTTACCATACCAATCAAAGGAAAACCATTCCCAATATGTAAGTGGACCAAGGAAGGCCAAGATATTAGTAAGCGAGCCATGATTGCAACATCTGAAACACACACTGAGCTTGTGATCAAAGAAGCAGACAGGGATGATTCCGGTACTTACGACCTGGTTCTGGAGAACAAATGTGGCAAGAAGACCGTTTATATCAAGGTCAAGGTCATTGGAACCCCCAATACTCCAGAAGGACCACTTGAATATGATGACATACAAGCTCGCTCTGTAAGGGTCAGTTGGAGACCCCCAGCTGATGATGGTGGTGCCGACATCTTGGGCTATATCCTTGAGAGGCGAGAAGTGCCTAAGGCTGCCTGGTATACCATTGATTCCAGAGTCCGAGGTACATCTCTGGTGGTAAAAGGCCTCAAAGAAAATGTAGAATATCACTTCCGTGTTTCAGCAGAAAACCAGTTTGGCATAAGCAAACCCTTGAAATCTGAGGAACCAGTTATACCGAAAACACCACTGAGTAAGTGCACTTTTAACAGTAATACTGTAAACATTCTTCCAGTGCTCTTTTCATTTTGAAATGAAAGCCACCAGATCACAAGATTTCAGGACTGTACTCTAAAACATATATGTTTTCCACCTATATTCCCAGATCCTCCAGAGCCTCCAAGCAATCCTCCAGAAATACTCGATGTGACCAAGAGTTCTGTCAGCCTGTCTTGGTCCCGGCCCAAAGATGATGGTGGTTCCCGAGTCACAGGATACTACATTGAACGCAAGGAGACATCAACTGACAAGTGGGTCCGACACAATAAGACTCAGATAACAACCACAATGTATACTGTCACTGGGCTTGTTCCTGATGCTGAATATCAGTTCCGAATTATTGCACAGAATGATGTTGGCCTAAGTGAGACCAGCCCTGCTTCTGAACCAGTTGTTTGCAAGGATCCATTTGGTAAGAAAAGCTAAAAAGGGGTGAAAATCAAAGAGGTATTTTTTCTATTGTGTCAGCAGTGTACTGATTTCCCTCTTCAACTGTCTTAAATTTTTCAGATAAACCAAGCCAACCTGGAGAACTTGAGATTCTTTCAATATCCAAAGACAGCATCACTCTACAGTGGGAGAAACCTGAATGTGATGGTGGCAAAGAAATCCTTGGCTACTGGGTTGAGTACAGGCAATCTGGTGACAGTGCCTGGAAGAAGAGCAATAAGGAGCGTATCAAGGACAGGCAATTCACAATTGGAGGGTTGCTGGAAGCTACTGAATATGAATTTAGGGTTTTTGCTGAGAATGAAACTGGACTTAGTAGACCTCGAAGAACTGCTATGTCTATAAAGACTAAGCTAACATGTGAGTAGCCCTTAGGTCCTCTGCTTATTATTTAAAAACAAACAAAAAACATACTAAAGTCAACTCTTATGCTACATCAAATAAATCTCCAGAAAGCTTTATTGAAGAGAAGACATTTGAAGGCTCATTTCAGCACATGCACATGCATACATGCACACACATACACACACACACACACACACACACACACACACACACACACACACACACACACCCCAAATAGTGAGTGTGTTCTGTTGGAAGCCATTCCAAGCATATGATCCCAGCAGATGTTAGGGGCAAGTTTACTGAACATATTCCTAGAACACTTTCTCCCCTGAATGCAATAGGTGTATTTAACACATCCAGGTGTGGCTTGCAGGGTCAGCAAATGTCCCTCACTTCAGAAAAAGTAAGAAAGTACAAGATACCAGCAATTTATAGAGAATTTGTAGTTCCCCAAAGTCCTATGTGCTATTAATTCCTCCCAGTAATTATGAGAAAAATCACTCTGCATTATAATGTGAACATGTGCCCATGGCATCCCAATGTGAGGTCCCCCTATGGGACACACTGCACCATACTATTGAAAACACTGAACATTGTACTCACCTTGTCATGAAGAATGTCCACTATACTCACCCTGTCATGAAGAATGTACCATGAGACCTCAGAAAAAAATCACTGTGAAGAGTTGTTAAAAATCACTCATGTAAATCAAAGTATCCATAAAGTGCTGGTCAGTAAGATGAATTAATTCCTGATATTCAAGGTAGATGATAATGGATGCTAAGATTACAATAATGAATTAAAAATTAACTTTTTATCCTTCAGCTGGAGAGGCTCCAGGGGTACGCAAAGAGATGCAAGATGTTACCACCAAATTAGGTGAAGCTGCTCAATTCTCATGCCAGATTGTTGGAAGGCCTCTTCCTGACATTAAATGGTACCGATTTGGTAAGGAGCTTGTACAAAGTCGGAAGTACAAAATGTCTTCAGATGGACGTACACATACTCTGACAATAATGACCGAAGAACAAGAAGATGAAGGGGTCTATACCTGCATGGCTACCAATGAAGTTGGAGAAGTAGAGACCAGCAGTAAGCTGCTCCTGCAAGCAACACCACAGTTCCATCCTGGTTACCCACTGAAAGAGAAATATTATGGTGCAGTGGGCTCAACACTTCGACTTCATGTTATGTACATTGGTCGTCCAGTACCTACCATAACTTGGTTCCATGGCCAGAAACCTTTGCAAAACTCAGAAAATATTACTATTGAAAACACTGAACACTATACTCATCTTGTCATGAAGAATGTCCAACATAAGACTCATGCTGGAAAATATAAAGTTCAGCTTAGCAACATTCATGGAACAGTTGATGCCACACTCGATGTAGAAATACAAGGTATTTTACTTTTGTTTACTGTACCTTTTACTTTCTTTTGTTCTTATTAATTTTTAAACTGAATCATAATGATACACACATTTACAAGGTTGTTCATGATTGGATTTCAGTCACATGCTGTTCCAATACCAGTGTACTTTTCCCACCACCAATCACTAATGGTCCCATTTCACCCCACCCCCATCCCATCCCACCACCTGCCACTATGGCAGGCACTTTCTCTCTCTCTCTCTCTCTCTCTCTCTCTCTCTCTCTCTCTCTCTCTCTCTCTCTCTCTCTCTCTCTCTCTCTCTCTCTCCCTTATACTTTCAAAGAAAGATATCATCTTGGGACACATTCTGAAAACCACTGTTATGTTTTCTCCCAACAGATAAACCAGACAAACCCACTGGGCCCATTGTGATTGAAGCTCTATTGAAGAACTCTGTAGTGATAAGCTGGAAACCACCTGCAGACGATGGTGGCTCCTGGATCACCAACTATGTGGTGGAGAAGTGTGAGGCTAAGGAGGGGGCTGAATGGCAATTGGTGTCTTCAGCCATCTCGGTGACAACCTGTAGAATTGTGAACCTCACAGAAAATGCTGGCTATTATTTCCGAGTGTCAGCTCAGAACACCTTTGGCATCAGTGACCCTCTAGAGGTTACCTCAGTTGTCATTATCAAGAGTCCATTTGGTGAGTTCAAGTTTGTGTACACATTTTCATAATCTTAATATGACAAAATTCCACATTTACAAAAAATATTTTGACATAAATTTTGAAGAAAAATATCAGTGATTAAGATAAAAGTACATGTGTGCTTTATCTACCCCAAATAGATTTATTTATATATATAAAGGATATAAATACTTTTATATCCTTACCCCCTTATTCTTTTAAAAGTAACTTGTGCTATGATAACTTTCTTAGCATAAAGAAAATCAGTTAACTTTCCTCTATATTTGCTTTTCTTAATACAACTCTGGGTCCATGACATTTTTTAAAACAAGTTTTTTATGAAATGGTCTGCTTTGCCTTGTGACTTAAACTTTTCATATATGTGTGTTTTAAACAGAAAAGCCAAATGCTCCTGGTAAACCAACTATTACTGCTCTCACAAAAGATTCTTGTGTTGTGGCTTGGAAGCCACCTGCCAGTGATGGAGGTGCAAAGATTAGAAATTACTACCTTGAGAAGCGTGAGAAGAAGCAGAATAAATGGATTGCTGTGACAACAGAAGAAATTCGAGAAACCGTCTTTTCTGTGCAAAACCTTATTGAAGGTCTTGAATATGAGTTCCGTGTGAAATGTGAAAACCTAGGTGGAGAAAGCGAATGGAGTGAAATATCAGAACCTGTCACTCCCAAATCCGATGTCCCAATTAAGGCTCCACACTTTAAAGAGGAACTGAGAAATCTCAATGTCAGATATCAGAGCAATGCTACTTTGGTTTGCAAAGTGACCGGTCATCCAAAACCTGTGGTGAAATGGTACAGACAAGGCAAAGAAATCATTGCAGATGGATTAAAGTATAGGATTCAAGAGTTTAAGGGTGGCTACCACCAACTCATCATTGCAAGCGTCACAGATGATGATGCCACTGTTTACCAAGTCAGAGCTACCAACCAAGGGGGATCTGTGTCTGGCACAGCCTCTCTGGATGTGGAAGGTATGAACAATTCAGTAAAAAGCAGTTGGATGCTGGATGCACATTATTCATTAGGGGTGGTGGGTGTTGCCCTTAGACAATATTGCTAAATTATATTTCTTCTTTTATTCTTATACAGTTCCAGCTAAAATACACTTGCCTAAAACTCTTGAAGGAATGGGAGCAGTTCACGCTCTCCGAGGTGAGGTGATCAGCATCAAGATTCCTTTCAGTGGCAAACCAGATCCTGTGATTACCTGGCAGAAAGGACAAGATCTCATTGACAATAATGGCCACTACCAAGTCATTGTTACAAGATCTTTCACATCACTTGTTTTCCCCAATGGGGTGGAAAGAAAAGATGCTGGTTTCTATGTAGTCTGTGCTAAGAACAGATTTGGAATTGATCAGAAGACAGTTGAGCTGGATGTGGCTGATGTTCCTGACCCACCCAGAGGAGTCAAAGTTAGTGATGTCTCACGAGATTCTGTCAACTTAACATGGACTGAGCCAGCTTCTGATGGTGGCAGCAAAATCACCAACTACATTGTTGAAAAGTGTGCAACTACTGCAGAAAGATGGCTCCGTGTAGGACAGGCCCGAGAAACACGTTATACCGTGATCAACTTATTTGGAAAAACAAGTTACCAATTCCGTGTAATAGCTGAAAATAAGTTTGGCCTGAGCAAGCCTTCAGAGCCTTCAGAGCCAACCATAACCAAAGAAGATAAGACCAGAGCTATGAACTATGATGAAGAAGTTGATGAAACCAGGGAAGTTTCCATGACTAAAGCTTCTCACTCTTCAACCAAGGAACTCTATGAGAAATATATGATTGCTGAAGATCTTGGGCGTGGTCAGTTTGGAATTGTCCATCGTTGTGTTGAAACATCCTCAAAGAAGACATACATGGCCAAATTTGTTAAAGTCAAAGGGACTGATCAAGTTTTAGTAAAGAAGGAAATTTCCATTCTAAACATTGCCAGACACAAAAACATCTTATACCTCCATGAATCATTTGAAAGCATGGAAGAATTGGTTATGATATTTGAGTTCATATCAGGACTTGACATATTTGAACGGATTAACACAAGTGCTTTTGAACTCAATGAAAGAGAAATAGTAAGTTATATTCGCCAGGTGTGTGAAGCACTTGAGTTCTTACACAGCCATAATATTGGACATTTTGACATTAGACCAGAAAATATCATTTACCAAACAAGAAGGAGCTCCCTAATCAAAATAATAGAATTTGGTCAGGCTCGTCAGCTGAAGCCAGGGGACAATTTCAGGCTTCAGTTCACTGCCCCTGAATACTATGCCCCTGAAGTCCACCAGCATGATGTTGTCAGTACAGCCACAGATATGTGGTCACTTGGAACCCTTGTTTATGTGCTGTTGAGTGGTATCAATCCATTCCTGGCTGAAACAAATCAACAGATGATTGAGAACATCATAAATGCTGAATACACTTTTGATGAAGAAGCATTCAAAGACATTAGCCTGGAAGCCATGGATTTTGTGGACAGGCTATTAGTAAAAGACAGAAAATCTCGCATGACCGCTTCTGAAGCACTCCAGCACCCATGGTTGAAACAAAAGACAGAAAAAGTCAGTACTAAAGTTATTAGAACACTGAAACACCGACGTTACTACCACACCCTGATCAAGAAAGATCTCAACATGGTTGTATCAGCTGCCCGGATCTCCTGTGGTGGAGCTATTCGATCTCAAAAGGGAGTGAGTGTGGCTAAAGTTAAAGTGGCATCCATTGAAATTGGCCCTGTTGCTGGGCAGATAATGCATGCCGTTGCTGAAGAAGGTGGATATGCCAAATATGTATGCCACATTGAAAATTATGATCAGTCTACCCAAGTAACCTGGTACTTTGGAGTCAGACAGCTGGAGAACAGTGAGAAATATGAGATTACTTATGAAGATGGTGTGGCCACCATGTACATCAAAGATATTACCAAATTTGATGATGGTACCTATAGATGCAAAGTAGTCAATGACTATGGTGAAGACAGTTCTTATGCAGAGCTGTTTGTTAAAGGGGTGAGAGAAGTTTATGACTATTACTTCCGCAGAACCACAAAGAAAATTAAACGCAGAACTGATACTATGAGACTCCTGGAACGACCACCAGAATTTACCCTGCCTCTCTATAACAAGACAGCTTATGTGGGTGAGAACGTCCGATTTGGAGTCACTATAACTGTCCACCCAGAGCCCCGTGTAACATGGTATAAGTCGGGCCAGAAAATCAAACCAAGTGAAGATGATAAGAAGTACACTTTTGAGACTGACAAAGGTCTTTACCAGTTAACAATCAACAGTGTAACTACAGATGATGATGCTGAGTACACTGTTGTAGCCAAGAACAAATACGGTGAAGACAGCTGTAAAGCAAAACTGACCGTAACCCCACACCCACCTCCAACAGATACAACCCTAAGACCCATGTTCAAACGACTGCTGGCAAATGCAGAATGCCAAGAAGGCCAAAGTGTCTGCTTTGAAATCAGAGTGTCTGGCATCCCTGCACCAACATTAAAATGGGAGAAAGATGGCCAACCACTGTCCCTCGCACCAAACATCGAAATTATCCATGAAGGCCTGGATTATTATGCTTTGCACATCAGGGACACTTTGCCTGAAGACACAGGTTATTACAGGGTCACAGCCACCAACACAGCTGGATCCACCAGCTGCCAGGCTCACCTCCAGGTGGAACGCCTGAGGTATGTCAAACAAGAGTACAAGACTAAGGAGGAGCGTGAACGGCATGTGCAAAAGCAAATTGACAAGACACTGAGAATGGCTGAGATTCTTTCTGGAACTGAAACTGTGCCACTGACACAAGTCGCCCAAGAGGCTCTGAGAGAAGCAGCCATCCTCTACAAACCAGCCGTAACCACCAAGAGTGTAAAAGGAGAATTCAGACTACAGACAGAAGAAAAGAAGGAGGAGCGAAAACTCCGTATGCCTTACGAGGTCCCAGAGCCACGAAAGCACAAAACTACCACCATAGAAGAAGACCAGCACATTAAGCAGTTTGTGCCCATGTCTGACATGAAGTGGTATAAAAAGATCCGGGACCAATTTGAGATGCCCGGGAAAATTGACAGAGTCGTACAGAAGAGACCCAAGCGCATACGCCTCTCGAGATGGGAACAATTCTATGTGATGCCTCTTCCCCGCATCACAGACCAATACAGACCCAAGTGGCGCATTCCCAAGCTGTCCCAGGATGATCTAGAAATGGTGAGGCCAGCCCGCCGACGCACACCTTCTCCTGACTATGACTTTTACTACAGGCCTCGGAGACGTTCTCTTGGAGATGTTTCAGATGAGGAGTTGCTCCTGCCCATCGATGACTATCTGGCCATGAAGAGGACCGAGGAAGAAAGGCTTCGTCTGGAAGAGGAGCTTGAATTGGGCTTTTCTGCTTCACCCCCAAGCCGCAGCCCTCCACGTTTTGAGCTTTCCAGTCTACGTTACTCCTCACCACAAGCTCACATCCAGGTGGAGGAAACAAGAAAAGACTTGAGATACTCAACCTACCACGTGCCCAAAAAGGAAGAGACGAGCACCAGTTATGCTGAGCTGCGGGAACGCCAGGCCCGGGCCTCCTACCGTCAGCCCAAACAACGGCAGAGGATCATGGCTGAGAGGGAGGATCAGGAGCTGCTTCGCCCAGTCACTACAACCCAACGTCTAGCTGAGTACAGAAGCGAGCTTGACCACATGTCAAAAGAAGAAAAGTCAAGAAAGAAATCAAAGCGACAGAAGCAAGTGACAGAAATCACCGAGATTGAGGAAGAATATGAAATCACCAAACGTGCCCAGAGATCTTCATCCTCCTCAGTGTCCAGGCTGTTGCGTCGCCGGCGCTCCTTGTCCCCCTCCTACATAGAGGTGATGAGGCCATCATCTGAGCTGATCCGTTCACGTCCACTCCCAGATGAGGACTATGAAGACGACGCAGAAAGAAGGTCCCCCACACCAGAGAGAACCCGTCCACGCTCCCCCAGCCCTGTGTCCAGTGAGCGCTCTCTCTCCAGATTCGAGAGAGCTGCAAGATTTGATATCTTCTCCAGGTATGAGTCCATGAAAGCTGCTTTAAAGACCCAGAAGACATCAGAGAGGTCATACGAAGTGTTGAGTCAGCAGCCTTTTACTCTGGACCATGCCCCACGAATCACGCTGAGGATGCGCTCCCACAGGGTCCCTTGTGGCCAAAGCACACGGTTTATCTTAAACGTTCAGTCTAAGCCCACTGGGGAAGTCAAATGGTACCACAATGGCGTGGAACTCCAAGAGAGCAGTAAGATTCGTTACACCAATACGAGTGGAGTCCTCACCTTGGAAATTCAAGACTGTCAGACTGAAGACAGTGGAACATATCGGGCAGTGTGCACCAATTACAAAGGTGAAGCATCTGATTATGCAACCCTTGATGTGACCGGAGGTGATTACACTACCTATGCATCCCGGCGCAGAGATGAAGAAGTCCCCCGGTCTGTCTTCCCAGAGCTGACAAAGACAGAGGCCTACGCAGTTTCCTCATTCAAGAGGACATCTGAGATGGAAGCATCTTCTTCGGTCAGGGAAGTGAAATCACAGATGACAGAGACTAGAGAGAGTCTCTCTTCATATGAACACTATGCAGCTGCAGAAATGAAAAGTGCTGCCCGAGAAGAGAAGTCCCTGGAAGAAAAATCCACACACAGGATGATCAAGACAACTTTGGAAGCACGAATTCTAACAAAACCAAGATCCATAACTGTCCATGAAGGTGAGACTGCGAGGTTTTCTTGTGATACTGATGGTGAACCCATACCAACTGTCACGTGGCTGCGTGGGGGACAGGCAGTAAGTACTTCTGCCAGACACCAGGTGACCACTACCAAATACAAATCAACCTTTGAGATCTCCTCAGTCCAGGCCTCTGATGAGGGCAGTTACAGCGTGGTGGTGGAAAACAGTGAAGGGAAGCAAGAAGCACAATTCACCTTGACAATTCAAAAGGCCAAGGCCACTGAAAAAGCAGTGACATCACCACCCAGAGTCAAATCGCCAGAGCCAAAGGTCAAATCCCCAGAAGCGGTTAAGTCTCCTAAACGAGTGAAATCCCCAGAACCGGTGGTTTCTCCACCCAAAGTAGTATCACCCACGGAGACAAAGCCCACACCCACAGAGAAAGTACAGCAGCTACCAGTCTCTGCTCCACCCAAGATAATTCAGTCCTTGAAAGCAGAAGCTTCTAGCGATATTGCAAAGCTGACCTGTGCTGTGGAAAGCAGTGTGTTATGTGCCAAAGAGGTCTCCTGGTATAAGGATGGCAAGAAACTGAAGGAAAACGGGCATTTCCAATTTCATTATTCAGCAGATGGTACTTATGAGCTCAAAATCTACAACCTCACAGAATCTGATTGTGGAGAATATGTCTGTGAGATTTCTGGTGATGGTGGAACTTCTAAAACTAACTTCCAGTTTACAGGACAAACCTTTAAGAGTATCCATGAGCAGGTGTCAAGCATCTCAGAAACAAAGAAATCAGTGGAGAAAATCTCTGAGTCAACAGAAACCAAGAAATCAGTTCAAAAAACTACTGAGTCAATGGAAACTACAAAATCAGCTCAGAAAATTGCTGAGTCAACAGAAACCAAGAAATCAGCTCAGAAAACTGCTGAGTCAACAGAAACCAAGAAGTCAGCTCAGAAAACTGCTGAGCCAACAGAAACCAAGAAAACAGAGCCCAAATCTCCTGAGCCAATTTCCTCGAAACCAGTAATTGTTACTGGGTTGCAGGATACAACTGTTTCTTCAGACAATACCGCTAAATTTTCCATCAAAGCTACTGGAGAACCCCAACCAACTGTCACCTGGACCAAGGATGGCAAGGTAACCAGCGCTTAAATATTCCTTAATTTTATCTTCTGAAAACTTAAGTCTTCCCTCATTCCCTCTCCTAAAGAAAGTAAATTATATTGTCTTAAAATTCAAATCACTTGCATATTACAGGCTATTACACAAGGAGGTAAATATAAACTCTCTGAAGACAAAGGAGAATTCCTTCTGGAAGTTCTTAAAACAAATGCTTCTGACTGTGGGCTTTATACTTGTACAATAACAAATGCAGCTGGATCTGTGACCTCGAGCTGCAAATTGACAGTAAAAGGTAAGCTGGCTTTTGTTCTTACCAGCATTTTTTCAAAAAAACAGCATTATGAAACATTCCTAAATGCTGTCTATTCCTAGGGCACAGGTAATACCTGCACACATACACAAAGTTTTTTTTACTGTTTTCTAATTCGAGAACACCCTTAAGTCACAGATGTAGAAATATGAAGTTAGCACGTACTTTTACATTAGCATAAAAAGTACTGATGGGTTGGAAAGATAGTACAAGGGGTACCTGACCAGGTTCCAATCCTTAGGACCACAAATAGTTGCCCAAAATTCACGAGAAATAACACTAAGCTCTGAGAACCACTGAGTGTGCCTTCCCCTCCCCGCCAAAGCTCTCCAGTTCCACCACCAAATAAAAGTGCTGTTTAGGTGCTTAATTGAATGTGCTGCTCTCCCTGTCAGTAGAATCAGCCCCTGCTTCCAGGAATGTTTAAAAACAAAATTAGGAAGTAACATAAGGGCATTGGTGGAGTGTCTTGAGCATCTTAATGGTGATGTGATTGACTGTGCATATCAATATCACAAAGGGGCTGGAGAGGTAGTGTAATGGGCAAGGTGTTTGCCTTTCATGTGGCCACCCTAGGTTCAATTTCCAGCATCCCATATAGCCTCTCAAACACTGTCAGTAGTAACTCCTGAAGGCAGAGCCAGGTGTAAGTCCTGAGCACTGCCAGGTGTGGTTCCCCCAACCCCCAAAAATCCCATAAACATTAGAATTATCATCAATATGCAACCTAAACTATAATAATTTTTTAAAATAATGTCAGCATCTTCCCTTATGTAAAAGGACCTTCATTTGATCCTTAGCACCAAACTGTAAGAAATAAATTCAGGAAAATATACAAAATGGTACTTTTCCTTAAACCTTTGCTCTTGCTAGTTTTCCAAAGCAGTGAAAGAGCTGTATCAATTTTCTCCAATTAAAAGTAGTTTGTTCTTATCACAGTTTTCTAAAGTATAATTCACCTTTGACTAATTTAGATCTCCTGTCTCTGAAAATTCTTCTCAACATTCTGTCCTGTATCATAAAATTATATTCAGTTTTGTTCAAATAATCATTGCACTGAACTAAAAAAAAATCACATATGACAATTTTCCAAAATTAGGACTGAAAGTATTAGATACTACCAACACTACAAAAAGAAGTCAACATTTTTTACCTTGTATACTATTCACCTATAGAAGTACAGAAGGAAGGGGGGGCTGGAGTGATAGCACAGTTGGGAGGGTGTTTGCCTAGCATGTGGCCAACCTGGGTTCAAGTCCCAGCATCCCACATGGTCCCCTGAGCACTGCCAGGGGTAATTCCTAAGTGCAGAGCCAGGAATGACCCCTGTGCATTGCCCGGTGTGACCCAAAAAGAAAAAAAAAAAAGAAGAAAGAGGTGGGACCTCTTTCCTACTAAATTCTTATCTTACAATGGTTTCTTTTTTAGAAGTAAAAGAAACTGATACACAGAAACTATCTACAGAAAAGATCTCTGAAATTGCATCCCAAAAGCAAGCAGTGGTCCAAGAGGAAATTTCCCAAAAAGCTCTAAAGTCTGAAGAAATCAAGATGTCAAAGACGACATCTGAAGAAAAAATCGTAACAGAGGAAGCTTCAAAGATTCTGATTGCTGAAAAAGTCAAGAAATCGGAAGCAACCTCCCTGGAAAAATCGATTGTTCATGAGGAAATCACTAAAGCCTCACAAGCTTCTGAAGAAATTATAACTCATGCCGAGATTAAAGCCTCCTCTACTCAGATGAGCATAACTGATGGACAAAAAGTGACTATGAAAGCTGACATTGCTGGTGCCACTGAAGTGAAATGGGTACTGAATGGAGTCGAGCTGGCCAACTCTGAGGAGTACCGCTACGGTGTCTCAGGCAGCAGTCACACCCTCACCATCAAACAGGCCAGTCGCAAAGACGAAGGAATCCTCACCTGCATAGCCAAAACCAGTGAAGGAGTTGTCAAGTGTCAGTATGATCTCACCCTGAGCGAAGAGCTCTCAGATGCTCCAGCCTTTATCTCACAGCCCAGATCGCAAAACGTAAATGAAGGACAGAATGTTCTCTTCTCTTGTGAAATCAGTGGGGAACCATCCCCTGACATTGAGTGGTTTAAAAATAATCTGCCGGTAAGTTCAATTGTGCATGTGTTATGACAGATTCGTAATAGCACATCTACTCCTGAAGAGCTCAAAGAAACACTTGTTTTTTTCATTTCAGATTTCTATTTCTTCAAATATTAACGTAAGTCGTTCCAGAAACCTATATTCCCTTGAAATCCGAAATGCATCGGTAAGCGATAGTGGGAAGTATACAATTAAGGCCAAAAATTTCCGTGGCCAATGTTCAGCTACTGCTTCTCTAACTGTCCTTCGTAAGTATATCCTAGCCATTTTCCTTTCTTGCTTTAGGATTTTATGCATTTGGAGTTTTTTTTCTGGGGGGGGGGGCATGTATACCTGATGGCTGAGCATAGCACATTCTCAGAAGGCTCATTAATTTCCACACATAAAAGGCTCAGGCAACTGTGTTAATTCATCTTTATGGTCCAGGTTTCTCTATAGGTAAACAGAAACATGGATAAGATAACTTTCAAAGCAAAGCAATAAGCTACCCTATTATATTCATTTTCAGGATGAACTACATAGGATATATTTTCTATATAACTAACCATTTTTCATTGGTGATTCTAGTACTTATATGTAATGTCATGCAAGCAATTAAGGATTTCTTGGAGTACTTGGCTAGCTCATGATAAATGTATGTATAAACATATTTACTCTCATGCTTTGATAGCAAATGGGATTGAGTTATTCTTTGTGTATGTGTGTGTTTAAGTTTTCTATTTCTTCATGTCACCAATTAACCAGATATCATTGATGTTCATTCTGTATCTCCTCTGCTCCACAGCTCTCGTTGAAGAACCTTCCAGAGAGGTTGTATTGAGGACAAGTGGTGACATGAGCTTGCAAGGAAGCTTCTCTCAGTCCATCCAAATGTCTGCCTCTCAGCAGGAGGCTTCCTTCAGCAGTTTTAGCAGCACCAGTGCTAGCAGCATGACTGAAATGAAATTTGCAAGCATGTCTGCTCAAAGCCTATCCTCTATGCAAGAGTCATTTGTAGAAATGAGTTCCAGCAGTTTCATGGGAAAATCTAGTATGACAAAACTGGAAAGCTCAACAAGTGAAATGCTTACAGGAGGCATAAGAGGTGAGCAATAAACTTACTGATAGAGGTAGTAGAATCCAGGATTGTGGTATAGTCTTGAGCACATAAAATTCAGTCTAAAGCAAATCATTATGTTTGTTTATACTGACCCTAAGATTTTTTTTTTGCTGTTATACCATAAAGGAATGCCACCTAAGATTGAAGCTCTTCCCCCAGACATCAGCATCGAAGAAGGCAAAGTTTTAACAGTAGCCTGTGCATTTACGGGGGAGCCTACCCCTGAAATAACATGGTCCTGTGGTGGAAGAAAAATTCAAAATCAAGAACAAGAAGGAAGATTCCATATCGAAAATACAGATGACCTGACAACTCTAATCATCATGGACGTACAGAAACAAGATGGTGGACTTTATACCCTAACTTTAGGGAATGAATTTGGATCTGACTCTGCTACTGTGAATATAACCGTTCGTTCCAATTAAGAGGGCCTGTGCCCTCATACTCAGACTCAGACTCATTCTTAACCTTTCATAAATGATCCACATGGACTAATCTTACTTGATCTGTAAATATTTTATAGTAGTTTTGTATCAACCTAAATGAGTCAAAGTTCAAACATATGCCTTCCAATCTTTTCACAATTATTGACCTAAAAATATTATACATTTTCTAATGACATGTACATACTGTATATAGCCGGATTAACGGTTATAAAGTTTTGTACTATTATTTTATGACATTTTACATTGTAACTTTTTAAACTATCTGTTGGCAGGAGAAAGTTTCTTATGGAACGAATACCCTGCTCAACATTTAACCAATCTTTGTGCCTCAACATAATGTTGATGTCTAAGTATGCCTCAGTGGGTTGAGAAATTCCCCACTGAAGATGTCCTATCCACCTAAAAGATGAAGCTGTGCATATCCCCTGATGTGTACACTGATACCTATTAAATCAGAAATGTAAGGCATTGGTGATGTTTGCATTACCCTCCTGCAAGCAACACTTTAACGTCTTACATTTTCTCTGATAATGTCACACTCGTAATTATCATGACAAATAGAACCAGAGCAAAGTGTAACGGCCAACACTTTGTTCGCTCATTTTACACTGTCTCTGACCATAGAGAGTACCTGGAGAGCTTGGAAAAGTAACATCACCTGGCCATCCCCTCATGAAACCAAGCTATTCAAGTATTCCTATGCCAGAGCAGTGTCAACTCTTGGGGGTCACTAGGTGCAGCCAATGCTTTGTGTGGTAGCTCTAAATTTAAATTACACCTGAAAAGCCAGGGCAACTAAGCAATGTGCCACAGCTAAAGAAAAAGTCTGTAACAAAAAGAACTAAACTAAGCTGTTGTTAAATTTAAAATCAATTTTACTAATTGCCCAGACTGTCAATTTGATGTAGTTCTTTTCTTGCAGGTATAAATTCAATTGTTAGTTAGAATTATTGGACCTCCTTGAGATAGTAATGACAAAATAAAGCAAGCTATCTGCACCTCAAAAATGTGTGGTTTTCTGTGAAATTCAAAGGTTGGGATATATGTACTTTTATAAATCACAGAAATGATCGTAGATAACTTGAAGCAATCCAGAGGGCTACTACAGGAGGGAAAGCACTTGCCCTTGCCCAGTCGAATCCCCAGCACTGCATGTAATTCCTTGAACACTGCCAGGAGTCACTCCTGAGCCACAGAGTCAGGAATAGCCCCTGAGAACTTCCAAGTGTGGCCCACAAGACAAAACCAAAAACTACAAAAAAAACCCGTTTTAATAAGACCCAATGCAAGTAAACCTATCAAAAATATTGGTATACAGTCATAATATCTTGTACAAGACACCACATGGAACAGTGCAAAGATTATGTAGATGCTTTAGACCTGTCCTCGAGCAGCGTGGTGAAGAGAAAATGTCAAATTGTGTCAGTTTATACAAATAAATCCATAATTATAACTCCAACCAGTTGCAGAATAAAAGACCTCAGATTTAAAGGAATTTTTGAGGCAAGAGAGATAGTGCAGCAGGTAGGGCACAAGCTTAGAGCCAGGAGTAAGGCCTGGCCATCACCAGGTATGGTCCAAAGACCAAAAACACAAATACAAAAATCTCTATAAAGGAATTGTTTTAAATGGGATGAGAAAAAAATTTCCACGTCAATTAGGTCGGTAACATAAACTTAGAAATTGATCATTTGCCTAATTGACCCACAATGTATCAGTACAAGTTGTGAATGTAAGGTCCAAGCATAATTACCTCCTAATGTAAGTACCAAAGACCAAATGGGAAACAAACATACAGTTAAATTTTAGTCTCCCAAAGATCTTCGATCTTCATTCCTTTACTCAGCAGTGGCTCTGACAATACTTAGAGAATCTTATATATGCAATTTTTGAGGGATCAGTTAGGAAAAAGGGAGGGGAGAGGAAAGTCAGCTTAATGGGAGATTCAGCTTCATCCAGAGGCAGCTAAACCTGTACCACAGAATTGGTTCTCCCCTGGAGCATGGTGGAAAGGCCCCTCTTTATCATCTTAGTGGGTAGCTACAGGGTGTGAGAGAGGCTCCAAGGCCAGGGCAGCAAATCAGAAGGCATCAAGAAACTAGGGACTTTAAATAAAACATTTTATTTAAATGCATGCATGGGGAATGCAGCCAGGAGTCGCAGCATCTACAACCACCTAACAGCATTTTTTATGACCTTCTTAAAATGAGAAATGGCAGGACTGATTGACAATGAGAGTGGCAGTTACCAGAGTGATTGATTCCTCATGGTCATCCACATAAAGGTGTGCTGACTTTCTTACTCCTTGGAGATATTGTTTATTTTGGTGAGAATTCTGAAACAAACCATTTCACACTTTCCTATAGGTGCAGCTCCCAGCTCCTGATGCAAGTTGGACCTAGGAGAGGGCCAACAAGCTTTCCAATAAAGGAGATCTGCAACAAAGGTCAGGCTTTAATCTGTGTGTGCCCTGGTGGAGGTTCACTGTCTCAGAACAACACAAGGAATGTGGCCACAGGGTGCTGGGGGAGGCCTTCGAGAAAGAAGGCTCCTAGGACATGCCTGAGGCACTCTGGCAGGATCAACAAGAATCTTTTCCTTGGTCTACCAGCCAGGTTCTTTCCCTTTCATCTTCCAAGAACAATACTCCTCCATGGAGAAGCTGGAGGGTAAATTCTTTTTTTTAACTTTATTCTATTTTTATAAATTTATTCACAATAGTTCATTACATTTAATATTCAAACACCAATTCCACCACCATTGCAACTTCCCACTACCATATTTAGAAAGTTTCCACCACAAATCCCAAACAGTGTCCCCCGACAGAACCAAAACAATTTTGTATTGTTTGTTATGAATAATCTGCAAAAACTAGTCCAGTGAAGTTTCCTTAGAAGAAAGTGTGTGAAGATTATTGTATTACATCCTGGAGCCATTAAGCCTTTGTATGTGCAACTCTTGGTACATCAGTGGTGTAGAGTATGAGAGGTCCCGCAGCTGCAAATGCAGCCACACACTCCAGGAATTCTAAAATTTAGAATGATTATACAGCAGATTCACTTTTTTCAAAAGGGGGTTTTTGATTTTTTGATTTTTAATTTTTATTATTAGTGAATCACCATGAGGTACAGCTACATACTTACAAATTTTCGTGTTTGCAATTTAGTCATCTAATGATCGAGTGCCCATCCCTCCACAAGTGCCCATTCTCCACCACTAATGATCCCAGGAGCCCTTCCACCACCCCCACAACGCCCACCCCACCCCACCTCCGTGGCAGGGCATTCCCTTTTGTTCTCTCTCTCCATTTGGGTGTTGTGGTTTGCAAATAGAGGTATTGAGTGGCCATCGTGTTTGGTCTATAGTCTACTTTTGGCTCCTATCTCCGAATCCAAGTTGGTCCTCCAAATACCCTTTACTTGGTGTTCCCTTCTCTATCTGAGCTGCCTGCCCCCCCCCCCCAGCATGTGAGGGCATCTTCCAAGACGTGGGGCAAGCCTCCTGGGCCTTATCTCTGCCATTCCTGGTGTTATTCTTCTGTTACATTATATTCCACAGATGAGTGCAATCATTCTATGTCTGTCCCTCTCTTTCTGACTCATTTCATTAACATGATACTCTCCATGTTGATCCACTTATATGCAAATTTCATGACTTCATCTTTTTTAACAGCTGCATAGTATTCCATTGTGTAGATGTACCAAAGCTTCTTTAACCATTCCTCTGTTCTTGGGCACTCGGGTTTTTTCCAGATTTTGGATATTGTAAACAGTGCAGCAATGAACATACAAGTGCAGATGCTATTTTTGCTATACTTTTTTGCCTCTCTAGAACATATTCCCAGAAGTGGTATTGCTGGGCCAAATGGGAGCTCAATTTCTAATTTTTTGAGAATTGTCCATACTGTTTTCCAAAAGGGCTGAATCAGTCGGCATTCCCACCAGCAGTGAAGGAGAGTCCCTTTCTCCTCAGATCCATGCCAACACCAACTGCTTTTGTTCTTTTGGATGTGGGCCAATCTCTGTGGTGTGAGGTGGTATCTCATAGTTGTTTTGATCTGCATCTCCCTGATGCAGATGATTGATGATTGGTGGTGACGAGCATTTTCTCATGTGCCTTTTAGCCATTCAGATTTCTTCTTTTTTTTTCTTTTTGGGTCACACCCAGCGATGCTCAGGGTCATTCCTGGCTCTGCACTCAGGAATTACCCCTGGCCACGCTCAGGGGACCATATGGGATGCTGGGAATCAAACCCGGGTCGGCCACGTGCAAGGCAAACGCCCGACTCACTGTGCTATCACTCCAGGCCCGCCATTCAGATTTCTTCTTTGGGAAAGTTTCTGTTCATTTCATCGCCCCATTTTCTGATGGGGTTGGATGTTTTCTTCTTGTGGAGATCGATCAGTGCCTTATATATCCTTGATATCAACCCTTTATCAGATGGGTATTGGGTGAATATCCTTTCCCATTCTGTATATTGTCTTTGTATTCTGGTCACTGTTTCTTTCGAGGTACAGAAGTTTCTAATTTTAAGATAGTCCCATTTGTTTATCTCTGTTTCCACTTGCCTGGTCAGTGGTGAGTCATCTTTGTAGATAACTTTAGTTTCAATGTTGTAGAGTATTTTGCCGACCTTGTTTTCAATGTACCTTATGGATTCTGGTCTGATGTTAAGGTCTTTAATACATTTTGATCTGATTTGATCTGATGATCCATTTTGATTTTGTATGTGGTGTTAGTTAGGTAGAGGTCCGAGCCCATTTTTTTTTTTTTTGCATGTAGCTATCTAGTTTTGCCAGCACCATTTGTTAAAGAGGCTTTCCTTGCTCCACTTCACATTTCTTGCTCCCTTATCAAAGATGAGATGATCATATATTTGAGGGTGTGTGTAAGGATATTCAACCCTGTTCCTTTGGTCTACTGCTCTGCATTTGTTCCAGTACGATGCTGTTTTAATTATTACTGCTTTGTAGTAGAGTTTGAGGTTGGGAAAGGTAATGCCTCCCATCTTCTTTTTCCCCAGAATTGCTTTAGCTATTCGTGGGGGGTTGTTGTTCCATACAAATTTCAGGAGTGTTTGGTCCACTTCTTTGAAGAATGTCATGGGTAACCTTGTAAGGATTGCATTGAATCTGTATAATGCTTTAGGGAGTCTTGCCATTTTGTCGATGTTAGTTCTCCCAATCCATGAGCAGGGGATATGTTTCCATTTCCTTGTGTCCTCTTTTTCCGTGAAGTAACATTTTGTAGTTTTCTTTGTACAGGTCATTTACCTCCTTAGTTAAGCTGATTTTAAGGTACTTAATTTTCTGAGGTATGATTATGAATGGGATTGTTTTTTTCATATCACTTTCTTCTCTATTTGCATATAGGGGAGCCATGGACTTTTGGGTATTGATTTTATAGCCTGCTACTTTACTATACAAGTCTATTGTTTCTAGGAGTTTCTTGGTAGAGGCTTTGGGGTTCTCTAGATATAGTATCATATTGTCCAGCAGAATCACTTTGGGTGAGGCTCATCTGAGCCTGTGGAGAGTGGCCCCGTGAGCATGGCAGTGATTTGAGTTCTGGAGGTTTCAGCTGCTTGGAACTTGTTGGGTTGGGGAGGGAAACTTACCTAGAGGGTAAATTTTTTTCTTTTTATTTTTTTTATTAATGAATCACCGTGGGGGTACAGATACAGGTTTACATATTCTCGTGCTTGTGTTTCAGTCATATACAGCTTGAGTATCTATCCCTTCACCAGTGCCCATCCTCCGCTGATGACCCCATCATCCCTCCCACCCACTCCCACTCCCTCCCCAGCCCCCCCCCCCTCTTTGGCAGGGCATTCCCCTGTTTTAGAGGGTAAATTCTTGCCCTACACAAACCCATGGCAAGAATCTCTGGTTCAACTCATCTAATTAGATTGGATGATCCAATCATACCAAACCTGTGACCAATCTTCACTATCCTCCTCTAACTCCTTTTGCTGCATGTCTCTGACCCTGGCTACACGAAAAGCTACATAACAGGAATCATATATGTGCACTCAAAACTCAGGGGGTCCTTCTCAATCTTCTATTGACTAGCTTGTGAGCACTAATTGAAGTAGGTTACCAAACTCTATATGGTCTGATGTTGTTGCTCATCTGGATGTAACAGCATCCACCTCATGGGCTGTTGTGAAGGTCAAACAAATGACCACATGTAAAACAGTTAATGTTTTTAATAGGAGAAACATGCAGCATTACTTGCCATTAGGGCTTGTAATGTGGAGAATTAAATCCAGAACCTCACTTACCGTGTGCACATCAGATTGAGCTCTCTCCCCAATCCATGGAGAACCCAGAAAGTGCTTGGCATAGTACTTAATCAAGATTCACACTCATTATTAAGGATTACCTTGCAGAACATTGCAACCTACAGAGATTTATATTTTTAATTCCACTTCCCATTTAGTTATTGGTGTAGTGACTGGAGGTTGCACTCAATTCACTGTGGTGCTCACACATTTTTTTTTGGGGGGGGGGCATTTGTTCACTTTAGTAGTGGTGCTCACACACACTTGGTTGTGGTGTACCATGAACTGCACTTTAACCTTGTAGTAGGGAATGTCCTGGGTGCATGTAGGATGGTGCCAGGGATCAAACTTGTGATCTCTGGGGCTGGAGCGATAGCAAAACAGGTAGGGCGTTTGCCTTGCACAAGGCTGACCCGGGTTCCATTCCCAGCATCCCATATGGTCCCCCAAGCACCACCAGGGGTAATTCCTGAGTGCAGAGCCAGAAGTGACCCCTGTGCATCATTGGGTGTGACTCAAAAAGCAAACTTGTGATCTCACTCTTGAATGGCAGGCTTCTTGCCAGGGAGATATCCCTCTGCTCCCCAGAGGCATCATTTAAGAAGGGACCTAGTATAGGTCTCATTCATGAGTGCTAGATGCATTTGTTTGCTTAGGCCAGGGGCACAAAAAATAAAAATCTGGATGGCTTGACAGTCCTATATCTTTGAGACCTAAATTGGTCTGACCGAGACTGTAGGAAAACTGTACTCCCAAGCTTTTCTATATCACTCCTCTTATCTGAATATGTAGATCCAAATTTTCCATTTCAAATGATACCAGATTAATACATTTGAGTTCAACTTCTTTACCTTGGCCTAACTGTATAGAGGTGATTACTCATAATGAAAACAAAAAGGCTCCCTTTCACATTCAAGACAGAATAGATAGCAAAATCCAACATGGTGACTCCTCTTAAATAATAACAATTTTAAAATGTTTTTAAGCCCCTTGGTTTTCCAGTGTAATTAATGCCTCCTCTTTGCAGAAAACTGAGGTCAGAAATGACTGAGCCTCTTATACACACCAGCAAATTAACGAGGAAACAGGGTGCTTATCTGACCCTGCAGGTCATATGAAGACAGCAGTGAGAAAGCCAGAACTTCCTGGAAACAATACTACAAGCCCAAGGAAATAGCAAGAAAAGATTGGGCTGTAGTTCAGTGGTAGAGCAATTGTTTCATATGCAAAGCCAGAAGTTCAATCTCCAGCACTGGAGACTGAATCTCCCCACAAAGACACAAATAACAAGAAAGAACTGTTCTAGCTTTTAAAGGAGGGAGGTACCCAATACAGCAATCTACTGAATAAGGTTTCTGATAGTTGCTGGGTAGGCTTATTCCAAAGAACTTTAAGGATTCCATTTTATTCATTTGAGACTAGGCTGAGTAAATTATAAGGAATTGAGAAAGCACAGCTCTCAGTCTGGTAACCATACTTGAACTGCTTTAAGTTTCTCAAGTGGAGACAGGTGTGGATGGGAATGGTGACAGTTGTATTAATTCACGTGCTCTAGATAAATCTGTCATGACTTAGCCATGAGCACACACACTCATTTTATTTTCCATCCCTGTATGAACATACATGATGTACTTAAGATAGAAATTATTCAGAGGTAGAAGCAAAAGATAGGATGCTATTAAAATTAAATTGACTTAAATGCCACCTCCCACACTGCCTCACCAGAGTGTTATGTTCAAATGGACAAACTGGTTCTGCTGATCAGGTGCCTGGTATTCTGCATGTCTAATAAGCTACTAAGTAGAATCACTGCTGCAGACCCATCCTTGGATCATGCTGAGAAGGACCTAGAGGGTTAACCTGGCCCTCAGAGGGTTAAATGATAGTCCTCAACCATAATGCCATAATATACTTAAATATAAACAAATATAAACATATGGCACCTAAATAATCACAGAAATTACCACCCAATTCCTTGGCTTACCAACCTTGGCTACCTACTATGATTATAGAAGTTTTAAAACTACCAATGAGGAGCTGGAGCAATAGCACAGTGGGTAGGGCACGCAGCCGACCCGAGTTCAATTCCCCGCATCCCATATGGCTCCCTGAGCACCGCCAGAGTAATTCCTGAGTGCAAAGCCAGGAGTGACCCAAAAAGTAAACAACAACAACAGCAACAACAAAAAAAAACTACCAATGACTACTGAGAAATTCTGCTGTGATTGGTCTGGATCATTCAGATTAAACATCTAGAAGCTTATTTAGTTTGCTTTGGGGTGACGTCCAGTGGTGTTCAGGGTTTATTCCTGGCCCTACACTCAACTCTTGGTAGTGCTCAGGGGACCATATGGGGTGCTGGGGATCGAACATGGATCCATCACACAAGGCAAGTGACCTACCCACTGTACTATCTGTCTGGTTCCTAAACATCCTGAAGATTGAACACACCCTGAAGGGTTTCTAATGAGTAACCAAAGTGGAGAACTTTTGACCTAGTGAAATAAAGCCAACCACTTAATATTCAATTTGCATTTAAATATTTAATTTGTGTTTAAATATTCAATTTGTATTTAAATCAATATTAGCATGTAGCATTTTCATTTCTAATTGCAGCACTAGGAATCAAACTCAAGGCCTTTTGTATAGAAGGCATGTGATCCAGGTCCCCAGCCTACATTCCCCACAATTCAGCACTTGCTGTTTACTCAATTCCATTCAAATAAACAGCAAACCAACTGTCACAATTTCAAAAAGCAAAGGGTTACCCTCTCTCTAACTTTCAGGACATACTATACATAAATCCTTAGTGTCTGAGCAAATTTATGAAACATTTCCCCTGTATTGTTGACACAGCTCAGTTTTATTAATTTATAAAATTACTACAGTATTTAAAACAAGCAGAAGTTTTATAATAGAACTTGAAGAGCACACCTTTTGGCATTAGGAAGAGATTTTTTTTAAAAAAAGGAGTATTCACAAAATAAGTACATGTATCTTTCTCAAGGAATAAATATCCCACTCTGAAAATGTTTCAAAATTAAAGGTTATACCTAACTACAGCTATATTAGCTATAAGGTTGCCATGTCAGAGACCAACTGCTATCAATCTCAATGTTTTCAATTTGTTTCACTGCTGGTTTACACATAGTTCAGTTAAATACCAAAAAACTTGTCAAAAGAATCATTAGCTGTTCTAAGAACAATAACAACCAAAAAAATCACTTAAAAGGCACACTATTATAATTCAAATCTAGGCTTCCAGTTAAATAAGGTAAATAAAGCACAAGTATTTGTTTTATTTACTTCCAACCTCCCACAAAAAGATAACACAGGAATAGTGAGATTATTATCCCACCCAGGCAAGAATAGTCCATACAAAAAGGTCAGAAACAATAAGTGCTGGTGAAGGAGAGAAAAAGGAACCCTCACTCACCTGTGGTATGAATGTAAACCTCTATGGAAAAGTCTGGAAACATGTCAAAAAATTACAAAAAGATCCACCATCAGTAAATCCATTTCCAGAGGGCAATCTTAAGAATACAAAGACACTCATTTGAAAAAATATAGGCACACGTTTGTCTACTGCAGCTGTTTACAAAAACCTATTTCTAAAATCAACCCATGTCTAACAGCAGCTGTGCGGATAAAGAAGTTACAGGGTAAGCAATCTTTCCCCCCCCTTTCTGCAGTATACATGAAACTGAAGGGTGTAAGTCAGAAGGAAAAAAGACAAATGACTGTGATCTCTACCTATATGTTCTATCAAAATAAAGCAAGAAGAGAGATAGCCAATGAAAACCAACTCTAGATGCCAAACACAAAAGTGAATTTACTTAAAGAAAGTAAAGTATAAGGATGGATGGGGAACCATGTCTTTGCCAAGGGACATTTGAATATCTGTATCATTCATGGGCCACACAATACAGGCAGACCAGCCACTGAGAAGCCTAAGCATCTATCTCACCATGTTCCAGGGCCAGACCACATGATTTTGCAGACCTTAAATATGGTCGCTGGTCCAGAAATTACCCACCATGGTAAGGGTAGAGTCCCCTGGAAGTGTATGTGATACTGGCATTATGGTGGTGGGCCTGGGATGGTGACAATATACCCTTATAGCAAATAAAGCACAGTACACAAATGCTATCTTAATAAATTACAAATCCATTTTTAGAAGTAAATCCTACCATAAAAAGGAATTTAAAAAATCACTTCTGAATTGATAAATCAAGATAGATAACTTTCATATTGGAAGATGAATACTAAAACCACTCAGAGTAGAAAATATGCGTCTCTGGGGCATGGAGTTTCTTCATATAGGCTGTCTAGTACCATTTGATTTTTGTTTAAAACTTTAGTCAAAAAGTTAATAACTTTGTTGGGGAAAGAAAAAGCTCAACTTAAAAGAACTTAAAACTGGGGCTGGAAAGTTAGCACAGCGGGTAGGGCTTTGCCTTGCAGGCGGCTAACCCGGGTTCGATTCCCAGCATCCCATATGGTCCTCTGAGCACCGCCAGGGGTGATTCCTGAGTGCAGAGCCAGGAGTAACCCCTGTGCTTCGCCAGGTGTGACCCAAAAAAGCAAAAAAATAAATAAGAACCTTAAAACTTATAAATCCAGTAGGACTGAAAGAAAGGGGATCTTGGGTACTAAAGCCACATGAAAAGAAAGCCCTGTCTACCTACTTGAGCTTTCTCACCCCAGCATGATTTTCAGTTTGTCATGGAATGTCTGCAGGTATGAGGGCTGCTCTCAGGCCAGAACACTCCTGCATCAGGTCGCAACTGTTAGGCTCAAAGGACACATCCAGGACCAGAGAGACAGTCCAGAAGGCAAGCCGACCCAGCATCACAAGTGGTCCCCCGCAAGACCACCAGAAGTGACCCGAGTACAAACCCAGAAGTAAGCCTCAGGCTGGGTGAGGCCCAACAAAAACAAAATACACATTGAAAAGAGGCACTTCATTCAATAAAAGAAGTAGACTTCATTGTGTTCAAATTCACAATATTATATGTGGTATTGCTATAAAGCGAATAGTATTAATATGCTGCAGTAGTACACTGCCTGAGATCTTGTGGTGAGTTTCTAAATACTAAGTGAAAAGGCACAGTGAAAAAGCTGCCCGTTAGTGCCCAGGTCCCATGGCACCATAAAATTTAGATGGTCAATCTCTTGCCTTGATAAATTAAAGGAGCAGTATTATCCTGATTGAAGATAATATAATAATTCAATCTAATATATAACAAAATTCAAATCTGGTCAATTTATATATTTCTTCTCTTCAAAGCCTCTTTCATCATGGTGGCTAGCAATTCCAACCAGATATTTGGAAAAAAAAATAAAGTAGCCACTAGTTTCGCTGAGATCACTGGAATGTCAAGAGAAGATTCTCCCAATTTTTCAACTACCCCAGGACAAAGCTTGAAAATGCTAGTAGCAGTATATCATGGAAAATCCTGACAAGAGGAACAGGGAGATGGGTCAGGGAGCTAGAACATATGCCAAGCATGCATGAGGCCCTGAGTTCGGTCCTTGGCACTGCCTGGTCCCCAAGAATCTTGGGCCCCAGTTATTGAATGATCTGGCTATGGCCTGAAGAGCCACAGGAGTGCTTCCTTATCACTGCTTGGGAGGCCTCCCAGACTGCCCAAAATAAACACCAAAAACCCTCACAAGATAAAATTTTTAGAGGATTCTCCTTATGATAAATTTTTTACATTCAAATTTTTCTTAAAATTCAATAGTCAGGCACACTTGAAACATTCCTTCAAATGCAAGATTCCCTGATACTTTTATACAGTGGTTTATTCACTCCAAGACCTAGATGTAATTAAAAACACATTCATAATCACTCATAAAAGAAAAAAACTTCTCTTTTCTGTGGTTCTAAAGAAGGAATATTGTGGTTCTAAATAAAGAAAAGTGGCTGCAATTCACAATAAAAGCCATACCGGGGACTCCAGCAAACCTGTTCCAAATACCTGCTTCTAAGGGGGAAAAAATGACTCAAACTAGAAACTATTGCATTTATTTTTTTTAAATTTACACAAAAGTGTTCAGGAACTTGTTTTCTGATAAAGTAATGGAAACTGAACTAATTTCCTATATAATATCTTTTCATTATAAACCTACTGGTTGAAAAATCACTATCAGGAAAATTCCCTATCAGAAGCACTCTGCATTTCATGGTCTAATCATTGTTCAAGTTCCCACCCCAAAGAAAATGAAGTTCAAAAAAGCCAAAACTATAACTATTCGCTAAATGTGAACTTTTTTTTTTCAAATTAGACATGACATACAGCATCTGAGAAGCACTACATTTAGTGCAATGACCTATGTGCTATTGAAAAATCACAGATCCTTTAGACGGTTAGGGATGAGGCTCGGTGGTAGAGCACGTGCCTGTCATGTGGAAACTTTGATGCCCTGGGTTCAATCCGTAGCACCACAAAAATGAAATAAAATGAAACAAATTCCCAAATTTTAAGAAGCATTCAGTTTATCCAAATACATATTAATGTATATAAATGATTTACAGCCATTTTCAACTTAAGGATAAAAACATGATTATAAATCTTAGTAAAATAAATACCAAATATTAACTCAAAAAAAATTTCCCCACAAGTGAAACAGACCATACTATTCAGAGCTCGTGGGCAAAAAACCTAAAATATGCCTCATTTGTGTATTCATCAGGAGTCCCAAACATACAGACAAAATCAAAGTAATAAAGAATACTACTAACATTTCATAAAGACTACACAGAATATCGATAAATGTAAAAAATACAATATATTATATGCTGAATTTAAATGCAAAAAACATATTTATTAAACATATGATTAACTTAAAAACACCAAACCAGTTTGCTTTAAAGTGCTCCTCATCCAAGACCTTGGACAAAACTGTCACTCTTAACTAAATTTCAAAAAACAGTTTACAAGGCAAACACTGACAAAAAGGTATGTACAGGCACTACCAAAGATGGGATGTTTTTCCTTAATGGAATACAATCTACTCTCAAATGATATAGAGTAACTGCCTTGGCAGAATCTCTTTCTTGTACAAGTAGTCATAAATTAAAAATGTCTCTAGGTAATCTAGCGGGCTGCAAGTGTAATACTTTACAATAGCAGCTTAATGTCTGCCTTAGAGGGGGAAAAAAGCATAATATTCTCTTTCACTGAAAGCCATGGATTTTTCAGATGTGAGCGCAAGACCCCACACACCTCTTATTTGAAACCACGAAGTATGGCGCCTACACATCTTTAACTTGGAAGGTCATAAAAATTAGGATGCAATTCACTTCTGGATGAGCAACAAAAATAAATAAATACAAATTAAGCACTGGAACTCAACACTGGGTACTGACAGATCAGTAGTGTCACCTTCACATATGAAGGACAGCACAGTCTGGTTTTTGTTTTCTGTTTTTCAATGCTCAGAATAGGATGGCATTTGGGCTAGAAATAATCGAGATAATGAAGTGTTTCCTTTTTTTGCTTAAAGGAATACAATATAATCACCATCAAGCTGCTATCGTGACTCATTTTGAGCTGGAGCAAAGTGACCATTTGGTCCATGGCACAAATCACAGACATCAGACTTCTGCCAAACCGAAACCTTTTTTTATAAGATTTCATGTTTCTAAACCACAATACACACTGACAAAATTGTCAGTCCCTCACAGATTTTTTTTTTTAGAAAAATATCTACATCTGTTCCTTACGAATGAGATGTCAAAATGTTATACCATCTTTATTTAAAAAAAAAAAAGGAAAAACAGATGCACATTCACACTGTGGAATTATTAGGAAAATACTCTTGCAAATAAACTATATAAAGATAAAATACACTCAAAAGTATGTGGGTTGTTCAGTTTGTTTTACAATATTCTATAAAGTGCAGAGAAGTCCTAAGGGAAAAACTACTCCCTATAACAATAGTTTAATCACAGCAGCTTTTGCATAGCAATACTTCAAGGAAGCTGGACACTTCCATTTCCTCAGGAAGAGAAGGATGGAAGAGGATCTTCTGACTCTGATTTTTTTTTGGCCATAAGTCTGCTTTCTTCAGGAATGGCTGCTGATGCCAAGTCTCCATTAAGTGTATTTCTTGAACAGTGAACAGGTCCTACAAGAAATTCATTAAGACAGTAAACATCCTTCAACATTAACTACAGTCTTCTGCGAAGGTTGTTTCAAATTTCCACTTCAGGGTTATAAAATTCCTTTAGCTTCCAGCTATTTTCCTAATAGAAATGCAATGTAATGCAGCTTTTCATCTATTGGCAGTCATCAAGAAAAACTCCAGGGGCCAAAGAGAGATTCAGGTGTCAAGGCACTTACTGCTGCATGAAGCCAAGCCTGGTTCCAGAGCAGCACAAGAGAATGAGCCAGAAGCACAGACCCCAGAGTAACACCCACACAGAAAACAAAGCAACAAAATGACAAACCTCAGGGTCCCTGAGAAAGATCGGGAAACTGAAGTAGAGATCTTTTCTGCCCATTGCCTCAACTGTGGTTAGCATACACTGGGCAGTCAATACATTTAAGTGCTGAGATGAACTTAGTTTTCATTTACTATTGCTTTTGCAGTCAGGTCATTCTAATACTGTTAACTTCCTTGTTACTAGACAAAGAAACCTAGCTAACTGTGGTAAATATACTGGTAATAGAAGAGGGATTAATTCAGGTCTTGCCTCGTTCATTACAAGACTTTCTGCAGGCCAGAGAGACACAATCCCCTGTGTGCAGCTGACCACAGTTTGATCCCACGCATCATCATTGCAACCCTGGGGGTCCCCAGCTTCTGGGCCTCCTAAATAATCTGAGAGACACTGACCACAGCTTACAAGGTGGCTCACACCAGAAGGCCCCCTTTTTCCATCTGGAATGCACCTAACAGGACTAGGGCTGCAACGTGCAGAACATGCAGCTATTCCTCCCACTGGACTTGCCTGCACACACATTCTCCACACTGACCACTCACTAGTTATAGTTCTTTTAAATCTATCTTATAATAGAAGGAATTGTTTCTTTTAGGGAGAAAGAGTATCTGGGCAAGAGCAATAGTACAGAGGTAAGGCGCTTGCCTTGCATGCGGCTGACCCAGGTTCGATCCCCAGCACCCCTTATGGTCTCCCAAGCTGACCAGGATTGATTCCTGAGCACAGAGTCAGGAGTCATCTCTGAGCACTGCCAGGTATGTGGCCCAGGCACAAAACAAAACAAAATAAAGGAGAAGAATATTCAAAGATAAACATTTTCAACCAAGACTGGCAACTATAAAACAATGAGTTTTTCAAGGAAAGTATGAATACACACGGCTCTTCAAGGCTTCTTCCCTGTTAACTTAGTGAAACAAACAAGCTCAGTGTAAACGGATGGAATACCAGGATCAGTGTCTGACCTACACAAAGGGGATTCCCCAAGGAACCACCAGGAATAACCCCCAACACCAACAACCTAGGCACAGACACTGTGTCCCAAACCAAGTGACTGAAGACTTCTGACCTAGCCTCTACTAGCCTATTTATCTATTTATTTTACTTTTTTATTGAATCATTGTGAGATAGACCCTTACAAAGCTATTCATGATTAGGTGTCAGTCATACAGTATTCTAACACCCACCCCTCCACCAGTGTACACTTCCCAGTACCTGTCCCCAGGCCTCCTCCCGCTACCCCCTACCCCCTGCCCCCTGCCTGCCTCTATGGCTCGATGGCAGGTGCTTCTCTCTCTATCTCTTTGTGTGTGTCTCTCTCTGTCTCTCTGTGTCTCTGTCTCTATCTGCCTCTCTGTCTCTCTCTCTCTCTCTCTCCCACCCAACTTGTTCTCTCCTGCCCTCCCTTCCTCTCTCCGTCCCTCCTTTTGGGTATTGTGGTTTGCAATACTGATACTGAAAGGTCTACTAACCAATTTAAAGAAATTCTGGTGAACTAAGATAGATAGGGAGATAGGTGGGTATGCAGATATATGTAAATGTATATAAATCTGCAAGTATGTCTGTGTATACAGACACAAAAATATGTAGTTTGGGGTGGGTATGGTAAAAAAAAATGTAGTTTTAAAAATTACACACTTCACAGATTAAATGGGAAATATTACTAAGCCATATACACTTAGGTCTTTTAACTAATTTTAATGCAAAACATGGGATTAACTAAAAGAGAAAGGAACTAAAGAAAGCGGTTGGCTTAGAAAGTCTTTAATTTATTATCATAAATAAAAATGATCCCTTTTTAAAAAAGAGAGTGTTGGCATCTAGGGAAAAGTACAAGGCAGTTAACAGAACTCTGTCCTAGCTCCACCTTCAAAGGGTCCACTACGGAGCCCAGGAGCCCAGGGATGTAGCTCAATGGCACAGTGAGTGCCTGCCTGGCACGGAATAAGGTCACAAGTTCAATCCCTGGCACCACCCCACATCACTGAGAGTGAACGGGGTGGTGTTGACATTGGGATTCCCCAGTGTCATTAATAGATGTGCGATTCTGGACAAGAATTGAGTGCTGAATGTAGGTAAAGGGATATACATGACAACTTTTCAGTACCTGTATTGCAAACCATAATGCCCAAAAGGAAAGTGAGAAAAAGAGAGCAAGAGAGAGAGAGGAGGGGCTGGAGTGATAGCACAGTGGGTAGGGCGTTTGCCTTGCAGGCGGCTGACCTGGGTTCAATTCCCAGCATCCCATATGGTCCCCTGAGCACCACCAGGAATAATTCCTGAGTGCAGAGCCAGGAGTAACCCCTGTGCATCGCCGGGTGTGACCCCCAAAAAAAAAAGAGAGAGAGAGGAGAAGTACCTACCATAGAGGCAGACAGGGGGAGTGGGAGGGTCGGGGGAGGTAGAAGGAGGGAAACAAGAGACATTGGTGGTCGAAAATGTAGCTGGTGAAGGGAAGCTGGGTGTTGGAACACTGATGACCAAACCCCAATCATTAACAACTTTGTAACTGTGTGTCTCATGGTGATTTAATTTCAAAAAAATTAAGCAAGCTACCTGTGGCATAATCAATATGCCAAAAACAGTAACAAGTCCCATGATGGAGACATTACTGGTGCCTGCTAGAGCAAATCGATGAGCAACAGGATGACAGTGACAATGACAGAACAAACCAACAAACCAACCATGTGACCTCTGGTACAGTGCCACAAAGTGTGCCAGAGCTCCTGGACATCACAGCAATGACAAGACAAAGGTCACATATGGAAGGGCAGCAGTAACAAAGAAAATGAGGATGTGCAGAACCTGACACTGATAACACTTCCCCCATACCCAACCTCTTCAACCCTCTCCCCCATTCCCCACAGTTTTCCTAGTCTGGCTCATATGACTCTGAAAAGTTTCTTTCTTCTCCCCATCCTACCTCACCCCTTTTATTCTTTCAGTACTTTACCTACAGTCTTAACTTAAGGGTAAAATGGTAATGAATGTAGGATAACATTGGTTTGTCCTTTCTCCCTTGCTACAGAGAGCTTAGGTTTTTCAGGTGTACCCATCACAGTGCTCCTGAAGCATCGCCGAGATTCTTCTGTGATTATTGGAATGTAGCTCTAAACATTTTAGGATAACATTGGTATGTCCTGTTTCCCTTGCCACAGAGAGCTCATGTTTATCACAGTGCTCCTACGGCACTTCCACTCCACTGTGTTTATCTGTAAACTCCTCTCTATGCTCTCTTCCCCAACCGGTCTATCACCTTTTTCCTCTAATTAGATTCTGTTAATTTGTAAGGTCAGATTCCTCAGAAATCTATGATTTTATATGTATGAGTGAAATACTGCCTTTCTCTTCTCCTTATGTCTTTTAGATAGTTTACTTTAAAGCAATGTCCTTTTTGTATGGACAAAGGAAGACAGTTAATATTATGCTTTGTAACTTGGGAGTAAATTGTCTCCAAACAATACGCACTCTGGGGCATCTGTTTTCTTGACTTAAGACTCAGTAGCCCTTAGTTCCTAGCACCCCAAAAGCAGGGTCCTGACGAGGGACTGAATGGACCCAGGGCAAGCTGTGAGCTACCGGCATCAAAATGGGCCAGGCCAAAGCGCCAAGATACTCAACTATAAGTTGAGAGCATGGTCATGGACAAATGCTGTCATGATCCAAAAATAACAACGAGATTAGGACCCTGTTAGGATCTAGGAAAGACTAATCTGGCCTGAGCACTGTAGTCTGAGATTGAGATGGCTTAGGAGAACAATCCTATACACTTAATGTATCTCTTACTGTGTCCATACAAAATGATTAATATTATGAATGTTCATATGTTTGTTGGACAAGGAGAGGAGAAACACACCCATGGGATTCCGCTCTTGGGTGGGTCATCCTGCAGTATGAATATCTGCCCTGGAAGTAGCTTCCCCTGAGAGAAGGACCTTACATCGGCTGGTTGTATGATGATACCTATGTGTAATTGTTACCCCAACTCCTCATGAGGGGGATTTAACTAAGTGGGAAGGTGGGTAAGGGGGGATGAAGCAAGAGGAGACGGAAAAGTACATGGAGACGAGATTGGAATAAACTGCAATTGAGACCAGGCCATCTGGCCCTCATTCCTTCCTTCGCCTGGCCATCGCCATCAGCCTCCCCCGATTGGGGGAAGCGGCGTGAGACTACCGAACGCAGGCAGCGGAGAGAGAGAGAGCCGCTGCATGATTTTATTTTTATTTTATTTTTAGTAAATATACACCAGAGCACCACCACTAGGAGCAAGGCCTAAAGCCATCAGAAGACTCGTTAGCATTTACCACGTCATATCCATAAGGGAAATAAAAATCAGTGTTCCAACAAATGATGTACAAGGTCTATGAAATCTGGGTTGTTGAATTAAATAGAATAAAGCCCTGGAAATCATGGTCCCTACAGTCTAAATACTCTGATACTTTTTTAGAGCTTCTCTCTGAAGAGAAAAATTAAGCAATAGAAAAAAGGACCAAAATGTTCCTAAAGTACCCAATCAGAGTATAAGTAATAATAAGGATAAAAAGTTCTTAATAATAAAAAAGGAACAGAAATAAGCTGTACTATAATTCACCTTCACTGTCAAAAAATTTTTATTTTCCCTAGCCATTTTGAATCATTTAATACTATTTTTCTTTGAATTTAAAACTTACCTTTATTTACCCTAAAATTCTACCTATAATAAATGTTTTCACCTGATATGCGCTTAAAATGCAAGAGTAGGGGGAGTAACAGATTACTAAGGATTACTAAAATGTAGTATGCATACTATTATAGGAATCCAGAACATGATATTTGCAAAGAGGTACTCAGCATTTCTTAGGTGTCTGAAAAGAAGACATATGAGCTTCTGTTGAATTGTGTGCTCTTAGCCCAGCTCAAATTAAGTTAAAGAATCAATCTAAGCAGAAAACGCAGTCTCCAGTGTCATTATCCTTTATCCTAGCGATTACAGAGCCACACCACAATTTGGCTAAATAGCAGCCCTGCGCCATCCCCTCCCCAAAGAGACAGAAAGAAACACAGAGATGGAAACAGAGAATGCACCTAACTTACTCTCTGGATCTTCAAGAGGAATATCATTACAAGTGTCTGTATCTGAGTAGGTTCTGCGGCGACGCTGTGCAAGTCGATGAAGTGCAGACATTGGTTCTTTTGCAGAGTGACTAGTCCTGCAAATTAAATTAAAAGCTTTCCATTTATTTTCCTCAACAAATGACAGCACCCTCCACCTAATCGTGCTTCTCGGGGAGCTATTTGTTGTCTGATATCCTGCTTGAACAACATTCTATTCTTTCAGAGGTCAGGCTGCAACTCACATCCCTTCAGACTCTGCAGATAACCCTGAGATTATATTGCCTAAACAGGGCTAAATGCGAATTTATAGAGAAGGGTCCAGTAGCCAGTGGACACATCGGACGAATAACAAATGCTGGACAGCTAGCATTTCAAACCTGTGCCTGTATCTATCAGACTGGTGTCAATCCACATCCGCATCTATCAGAAGCAGCAGCGAAGAGGATGGGCAAGGCCCCTGGAGCGGATGTCAGCTCACTGACGGAACAAGAGCAGGTACACGTAGCAAAAAGGAAATTTCAAAAACTGTTCTTGTTGTTTCGGGATCACACCCAGCAGCGCTCAGGGCTTCCTCCTGGCTCTGTGCTCAGGGACCATTCCTGGCAGGTCAAAGGACTACTGGGGGTGCCGGGGATCCAACCCAGGTTGGGGCCTTGTAAGGCAAGCACCGTAACTACTATACTACTCTGCCCTGGTCCCTAGAAAAACTATTCTGAAAAATTAGTTTGGGGGCCGGGAGGAGTGTTCAAAGGCCTGAAGTACATGTCTTGTATACAAAAGAGCCCAGGTTTCACTTCAGCAAACCTAAACTTCCTGCACCCCCATCCCCCGGCCCCCACCAAGTACCACCACAACCCTGGCAGCAGTGATGGAGTATTCTGCCCACAAAGGTGGGCAAAGATCACCAGAAATAGCCCTAGGCCCCCAGAGCACTGCCTGGGAGCCCTCACCCCCCAAGTATCAGTGTCTGGGGTCTAGAGAACTAGTACAGTGGCAGGCCGCTTGACTTGCATGTGGCTGACCTGGGTTCAATCCCTGGCACTCACAGCTTCCCACACCCTGCCAGGAATAAGTCTCGAGCACCAGCTGGTGTGCCTCCCTCCAAATAAATAAAATATCAGTCTAGGGGCCCCGGGGTGTGACTCATGAAGTAGCCTGATTTAGTTCTCATGGGAGAACCCCCATTTATCTGCCCCAGTTGGTTTGTGAAAGTCCCCTTGGAAAGACACATCTGGAAATGTCTGTAATTTCTGCGGCCATCACTCCCCACCCGCAGTCACACTCCCTGCACACCCGTGGTGCTCTCCACACCACACCCCTCACCTGCATCACACACACCCCCCACCAAGGTTACCAGGCTGGAAAAACCACAGCCCAGCTTAACCTGAATTCCAAACCCAGACCACCAAAGGGTTCCCTGAGATTCACGGGGTACAGCCCTGGAAGCACCCCAGAAGCTCTGGAACCCATGCCAACACACCACAGGGATAGCATGGGGGTGTTAGGCTATCACAGAGCAGAACACAAGGCACAAGAGCCGAAGCAGAACCCTAGCACCATGCTCTTACCCTGAACCACTGGCCCACTGGCTGAGAATCACCAGGAAGAAGCCCTAAACACAGCCGGAGAGACCACAAATCCCCCCCAACCCCCCTAAAATGAGATCTTATTCGCCATCAGATGGTATAACTTCAAACATCTCGTGAAGGTGGGGCCATACCTCACTCAATGGGCTGGAGTGTTTAGGAGCTCAGGATCAACCCCCAGCACCACACGGTCCCCTGAGCACCACAGGAGGAGTCCCTGGGCACTATTAGGTGTGGTCCAAACGCAAAACTCCATCAATTTAAAAGGTAACTAGCAATGCGCTTGCCTTGCTGATTAGTTTGTTCGCTTTTTTCTTCACTAACTACTTACAAGGGCCAGACTCAGCACAAAGACAGAAGGCAGAGTCGATCAGAACTGACTCTGCAGCCCACATGCCACACTATATTAGAGGCTCACAGAACTTCCCAAAGTAGATAGAATTTTAAAGGAACTTGGACAAAAAAAAAAAAAAAAAAAAAGTTTTTTTACCTCTCGGAACTGCAAGAGCCAGGGTGGCTGACAGAACGCTTCATCTAGAAATTCAGAAAGAAAATAAGCATAACGTGTTATTTCAGGAAGAAAACTTGAGCTCGATTTATTATAATTAATCATATTTACTCAGAGGACCAAAAATTTTAGTTTTTTTTTTTTTCAGGTAGCATAAAGTAAAGCACTCTTCCTAATAACATCATAGTGTATCTCTCAACACATATTCAAATATGGTGGGGTTTTTTCTCAATACTAAAAAACTTTATGCATAAAAATATATAACATACAACTAGAGATATGTATACTGACAATATGTCAAAATGTGAAATAACATTTTTATAATGATAAAAAAAATCAGCCCTTAAAGGAATATTTTAGCACACCAGAAAAGAGTCTAACAAGTCTTCCCCCCTTTTCTTTTTTTTGCAGCACCAGAGCATGCAAAACCCAGACCTCATAAATGCAGGGCACAGGCCTTTGAGCCATATCTCCAGCCCTGTTTTTTTTAAAAAGTGCTTTTTAAAAAAGGCTTTTCTTTTCTTTTGTTTTTTTAAAGGAACAGTCTGTCAACAAACTTCTCTTGAGCATTCATTTCTCAGAGGCAGCTGTTGCACAAAGGTTCTAAAGTGAGGTTTACATGGAAGTCAGCATTGATTATTCCAGTCTTTAAAGTACTCAGAACTACCAGCCTCAAAAAAGTTCATAAAACATACTCTTAAAAATTTTAAAGATGACTAAGCAAAGCATGAAACTAAACATAATTTAAAAGATCCACCTATTGCATCAGAAAAATTGGAGGACTCCGGCGCCATGTAATCTCATCAATGGCCAAGGCCCAGAGACTATAAACTGAAACTCTCAGAGGAGAGCACTGCAGAATGTCCTGCCCCCACGCCAGGCTGTCTTCAATGGGCACCTCAGACAGGGGCGGTTTGAGTTTCCCTCCCTGCCCCAAGCCAAAAACCTCCAGAATCCAATTGCCGCCATATGCAAGGCCACTCTCCACACACTCCGACAGCCTCACCCACGACAAGATGAAGCTCACCAGAGAGCGGACTGGCAGGAAAACCCAGATATGCGGGAACCCATGACTGAGATCTCCAAGCCCCGCTTGGATTGGACTGGGCCTCCTCCGCCAGGTCCCCAGTTTTCCAGTAGCTTGGCTGTCACACCCACAAACTGCCCCCAGCGCCATGTAATCCTATCAATGGCCAAGACCCAGAGACTATAAACTAAAGCTCCAGGAAGAGAGCACCACAGAATGTCCTGGACATTATAGTTTATCCGTAATAAGCAATATGAAAGAAATGGTCTAGCATTGCCTTTTTGGCAGGTTTGAGTGGTGGTGGGACTGGTGTCAAAATATCAAATGTAACCAAGTAGAGAGAGAGTATAAGAGAAATTGTCTGCCACACAGGCAGGGGAAGGGTTGGAAGTGGGGCAGAGAACACAGAGGGTTTTGGTGGTGGATACTGGTGAAGGGATAGATGTTTGATGATTGTATGACTGAAGCTCAAACATGAAAGCTTTGTAACTGTATCTCACGGTGAATCAATAAAAAGGGGGGAAAATAATAATAAAATAATAAAATAAAAGTAACATTCTGAATTTTAAAAAAAGAAAAAAAGAAAAAGAAAATTGAAGGGCTCTGTTCCAAAACTGATTGTTTCAATGTTGAAAAAGGTAGCAAAATATAAAGTCTACACTAATCGCAGAGGGGAGTTACTTTTTTTCCCCTTGGTTTTGGGGTCACACCCTGAAGCACTTAAGGGGTACTCCCAGCTTGCTAGCAGCTCAGGGTACTATTTGTTACTGAACTGAACCCAGGCTTCCTGCACGCATGTCTGCCCACTTGAACTACCTCCCCGCTCCAAGCTGATTGCTTTCATCAGGAAACTCAAGAGGAACTCTTGACTCATAACAGGAACTCAAGACTCATAACAGAACATTATATTATCTTAATGCCTCCGATATTTATAAGTTTGTCCCAGCATCAGCTGCTCTGAGGAATACCAGTTGGAATGATAACAACCTATCTAATTTACAGTCACAAAGGTGAATAGGACTGCCACTGAAAGACAACTGGACAGGTACATCTCCCTTGAAAGAAACCACTAGAACAACTCTCCCAAGCACCTTCCCCACAACTACTATCATTCAGCCTGTCAAATCAAAACAGCAACTCCGAATTTCCCTGATGATGTGAAACAAAACTGAATTCAACTCCAAGGAGACCACGAGATTCAGTATGTAAAGTAGTAATTAAGCTTCGGGTAGTTTTGGAATTCACAAATCTTTGACCATTTTCATGTGCTCATGTTACTAAAGAACAACGAAAAAAATTTTTCTTGGTGCATGTGTTTGGCCAAGCAGCCTGCTCTGCAGGATTATGATGGAAAGCCTCGAAGGCAGTCACCAAAGGAACCTGAAGTCCTGCCGTCCCGCCTTCTGAAACGTGCCAGTCACAACGGGTGACCCAGTGTGGAGCCACTCTTCCCAGAAACGGGGCGAGGGAAGCTCACCGGTGGGGAACTTGGTGCTAAACTATTTGCTTCTGTGTCAGGGTTTTGCAGGCAGCCGAGCAGCTCCCTCACTGAGGAGCTACTAAAGGTCAGCACTGACATAAGGGTTTGTAAACAAGAACAAAAGTAAAAGCACTTCATTGCCATAGCCCGAATCTTTGCATTAGGTAGAAAGCAAAATGGCATAATGAGAAAAACAAAGTAGACTTTTCTAATATAGGTACCGATTATATGTCTTCTCGTAATGTTTCCGCCCGCAGATAGTACAGGAGGTAGAGTTTGCCCACCCCAGGTTCCATCCCTGGCACTAAAGCACTAAAGCTATTCCTAAGGATAGCCAGGAATGTCACAAAAACAAAACAAAGAAGAGCTACTGCAGTTTCGTTTATGTGAAATATAAACTATGACCTTCTGGACCACAGAGATTTCATAATAGAAGCCATTTTCCTCAGAAGTTCAATGCAAAAAAAAAAAAAAAAGAGGAAGCAGTTTGAGGTGCCTGGCCGTTGTTGATTTTGGGAAGGGGGGTTGGGAACACACCTGGCTGTGCTCTGGGCTCAGGAGATCACTGCTGGCGGGGTTTGAGGGACCTATGTACTGCCTGGGATCGAACTGTGAACTGTGGATCAGCTACACATGGGGTAAGTACCTCAATCTCTGTACTATCTCTCCAGTCTGCTTGGAGGTGTTTTAATTGTATCTGACTCTATAAAGGACACCTTTAAAAAATCAAATATGGGGGGTGGGGGGATGGAGTGATAGCCTTACACACAGCCACCCAGGTTTGATCCCCGGCATCCCATAAGGTTCCCCAAGCACCACTAGGAGTAATTCCTGAGTGCAGAGCCAGGAATAACCCCTGAGCAGTGTCAAAAAAATGGGGCTGAAAATACAAAAACCAAACAAAATAAGGTACACCCCTGGTGTACCAAGGGACATCCATTTTGTCATCATCCATGTTTGTTGTTCAACTGCTACTATGGTAGAATCATCAACATAGTTCTAAAAAGCAACACTGTCAGACTAAACACCAGAGCCTTCCGAAAAAAGTTATTCAATAACAGAGTTCAAACTGTCAGATTACTATCCAGAACACCGCACACTCCACTCCTTGTCAGACTCATACTATGCCTAGCATTAAAGAGGCTCCAGACAGTCTAGTGACCGAGAAAGTCTGTTTGTTCCATTTAACCTGGCAACTCCCATTTCATCTGAATGCAAATCTGTTGTTTTCATACTCTACTAACCCACCATACAGAAACACAAGGATCTAAAAAAAAAAAGTCAGTCCTGATCTTTATAAAATGTCATCTGAATATATTTTCCAAGGTAGCAAGAGAATGCGTTAAGTCCTATTTCTTCCAATAGTTTTGGATAACTGCTTAAAAAAAGCAGCCCTGTGACCTTCCTCTTTAAAAAACTTAAATGCAAAACAACAACAACAACAAAAAGAACCCAATGCTGTCTTATCAAATCCTACCTCACCCACAAGTTCCACTCAGCTCACTGGAGCGCATTTATTAGCTTGGAAAGGGCAACAAACTGGCCATCCCTAACCAAGACAGTACTTGATGTTCAGAGTAATCAGAAGGCAAGAACCCAGCACTGAGCAACTAACATCAAATAGGCCAGATCCTCTGTGGTGGTGCTGGAACAGAAGCAGCACTTCCAAGCCGAGGCTCAGAGAGATTGAGTTCAAATCCAAATACTGTCAAACACTGTTCACTGTAACACAGACATGTTGTTTTGATCCCTCTAATCCTAAAGATTTGCTTAATTGTACCCGACCGTGGATAAAATACTACCCCACTGCGAAGTGTTTATAACTTGAACAGGGCCGCCAGCCTTTTTCGTGCTACAGCATACACGGAGCATTATAAAATACCCCTGGCACTGGGGCGGGAGACAAAGATCAGCAGTAGGATATTCGCTTTGCATGTGTGAGTGCATGGTCTGATCCCAAGCACCGCCGCACATACATATTCATATTCTTTCTCTCTCTCTTTCCTTTCTCTCTCTCTTTCCTTTCTCTCTCTCTTTCCTTTCTCTCTCTCTTTCCTCTCTCTCTCTCTCTTCTCTCTCTCTCTCTCTGTTCACTCTCTCCCCCCACTCTCTCTCAGAACTCATGCATTGAGATTTTGGATAGAATCTGAATGCCAACACTGTTGACTATTTCTCTCACTGCTAATTTCCACCCTCGGGAATGAAAACAAATCCACAATCTCATGCAATATCCCTGGAGGAAAATCCAGAGGCTCCAACCATCTGAACAGGAGACGGTGACACAGGAGAGACTAAGGGATCCGGATGTGCAAGCTGGAACATCTCGGGGTTAAACTTGGCATTGGCAATCTTCACACACTCTTCCAGTGTTGTGATGAATGTGTTACACGTGGCACTAAGTAGAGAAGAGGCTTCGTTCATGCTCTGAAAAATCACAAACAAACAAAGAAACAGACTTGTGTACAGCTACTTGGAACCAGGCACCAGCTTATAATCAAATAAGGAAACATCTCCAACAGATGCCTTTACAGGACCATTTCCCAATTTCTTTAAAAGACACAACCTTGGAAAACTAAGGCAGTGTGTGAATAAGAAATAGCCATCGTGGGGCAAAGTACTTATGAGATTAGATTCCATGAAGATACGTTTTGCTGGTAAACAAAAATGACCTTACACACACCTGAATGTTCTAAGTCTCAGAACATCTGATGCAGCGGCAGTGGAAGACCTTAAGCATTGTTTAAGCTGTAACTACAATCCGCGTCTGTCCTAGATCCTACTCCCTCCCTAAGAGAATAAAGACCCCACCCCCACCCCCGACCCTGAACAACTTTTTTTTTTCTTTTTGGGTCACACCTGGCAATGCACAGGGGTTACTCCTGGCTTTGCACTCAGGAATTACTACTGGCGGTGCTTGGGGAACCTTATGGGATGCTGGGAATCGAACCCGAGTCGGCCCGCATGCAAGGCAAACGCCCTACCCACTGTGCTATCACTCCAGCCCCCTGAACAACTTTTTAAAGACAACAAAGTACCCTGACCCCAGGTGATGAATCCAGATTGGTCTAAGTCAGTCCTGGATGTTCATGACTCTCTGTCTATTACTCATTCTCCCTCTGGCCCCGGACAACAACCCCAAAAAAGATCATTAGACTTTCTGGGATTTTCTGTCCTGTGATCAAAGACAAGGACAACAAATTAAGAAAGACTCTTTCCCACTGGCTACCCCACTGCCTCCTGCCTCTGAGTCTTCTTGGAAACGGCCCTGAGAAAAGCTGTGGGTCTGCAGATTAAAACCCAACACGCCAAGTGTGGCAGAGTGGAAGCCTGGGCCCCGTCTGCATCTCTAGGACCATCACGGCGCTGCTAGAACATATCTGGGGGCATGGGGCGACACAGTGCTTGTAAGGAAGAGACCTAAGTACCCTTCGAGGAGAATGTATCTACAGCCATCTCAAACAATATTCCTCACCCAATAGGAGGCCTCGAGAGAGGAAAGATTTCTTATCCCATTTCTCCCAACTTAGGCAAAAGGGGGCTGGGAGCTAAGGTGGCTCTCAAGCCTAAGAGCAGTAAGAACCAATGGTTTGGTTTTCTTTTTCTTTTATCAGAATGAGTAAGCCTTTATCAGAATGGATTCCTGAGAATGCATGAATTCCACAGTCAGGTCATATAAATTCAAATTTTGATCCTTCCATCACTGTCCTGAGAAGGATCTTCGTTTTGAAGTCATTCATAAAGCCAGTTTATCAATTCTCACCAAATATAGAAGGACCCAAACTGTAGGAAAAAGTTGGTTTGTTCTTCCTACATTGCTGCAGGGAGCTTAGGTTTATTGGGTTACTCCCATCACAGTGCTCCCAATTCCTCTGTATTTATTTGTAACTTCTTTCTTGTGCTCTGTTAACCTGTAAATGTTATTTTTCTCTTCTCCTTAAGTCCTTTGCCTAGTTAATTCAGAGCAATGTCCTTTTGTATGGGCACAAGAAGACAATAAATGCTATGCTTTTGTAATGTAGGAGTTAATTGACTCTGAATGATATTTACCTCCTGGACATCTGTTCTCTCAACTTAAGCCTCAGCTGCCCTTACTTTCTAGCACCCCAAAAGCAGGGTCCCGACAAGGGACCGGATGGACCCAGGGCAAGCAGTGAGCTATTTGCTACCCTGGCATCGAAATGGGCCCAGCCAAAGTGCCATAATGCTTACTGTAAGTTTAAGAGCATGGTCATGGACAAATGCTGTCATGATCCAAAAAATAACTAGATTCGGTCCCTGCTAGGGCTAGGAAAGATTAAGCTGGCCTGAGCACTGTAGTCTGAGTCTGTGGCAAGATGTTCCCTGGAGAGCAGCCCTACAAGCCTCAGTGTGTCTCATACTGTGTCCATACAAAAATAACTAATATTAAGATGTCAATTAAGATGTTAATTATGTTATTGGACTGAGAAGGGGAATACCCCTAGGTGGTGTTTCTGCCCTTGAGCCTGATGGGCAGTCAGGAAGGGGGCTCTCTTATGCAAATTTTGCTACCTGACTGGGTGTTGCATCTGCCCAGAGTGCTGAGAGTTGGAGAGAGACGAGAGAGTTGAAGGGAGATGAGAGAGAGACCAGGGCAACAAGATGGGGTGCAGAGAGGCTAGCAAGAGGGACAGTGGGAGAAGAATGTAGAAGAATAAGGAGCAGCCACATGGAGAGAGAGAGCCCAGGCTACGAGATGGAGCTCGGAGAGATGAGCGCATGAGAGACAGGAGACGGAAAGGAGGGAATGAGGAGACAGAAATGAATGGAACTGGCATGTGGGGAGAATGGAATAAACGGCTTCTGATCAATCAACTGGCTTGGCCCTCACTTCCTCCTCCATTTGCCCCATGGTACGGGTCGCCCTGGCTTGGGGAGCAGCTGGAGACCCACTCAACCTGGGCGGCGAAGGGGAGAGCCATTGGGGCTTCCCCTGGCCGCCCCGGAGATTATACACCTAACTATCAAAAGGAAAAGAACAGCAGGAACCAGAATGATAGTACAGCAGGTCGCACATTTGGCTTGCATGCGTCTACCCAGGTTCAATCCCCAGTATCCCCTAGGGTCCCCTAACCACTGCCATGAGTAATTCCTCAGTGCAGAGCCAGGAGTAAACCCTGAGCATCATTGGGTGTGACTCAAAATGCCAAAAAGAAGAAAAAAAAAAGCAGTGGTCCAATTAATTCACAGGAGAACAGAACCTGAAAAGTTTCTTCTGCAACCTAACCTCCAAATGATCAGCTAGACTGCAAAGATTGTGAGCCTCTAGAATATGCTTTCTGCTTCACTCTGGCCACACAAATAAATTCTAAAATATCCTACAGAGTTCTAGATAGTGCTCAGTGGGGAGAAGGCAAAATAGCTGAAAATAACTCATTCTGAAAGTACTGCTCTATAGCCTTATACAAATACCTTCTCACCCACCCCCCACACATACACACATACACACTCACACCACACCATGCCCTGAAAAGCGTAACTCTGAGAGGGATCATTCTGTTCTACCTCTATGCTGGGAGAGGAATGAGTCTCGTCGTGGTGAACGAATTCTTGGATTGTGTGAACTTGCTGCATTAGGAGGTCACAGTAGAGGCGAAGTTCAGACATTTTGGTTTTCAGAGATTCGCTGGTTTCGCTGATTTCTAAAAGGAACATAAACATTTCATCAAACTGTGTTTATATGCTTTGAAAAATGAGTAAATTCTATCATTGTATAAGTAAAGCTATGACTTAAGAATGAGGCCTTGTAAACAGGAGAGAAAGAAACTACCTCTTTTTAGATAATTAGGGAAAGACAGTCATAGGTTGTTAAATTTAGGTAGATTGGGCACAACTATTCAGGAGTTGCTGGCATCCTACCCCAGGTAAATAATTTCTTCTCCTTTTATTTCTACTGGAATAAAAGTAGATGTCCATGTTCTTCTTTAGGGTATGAAATTTCCACCAATGCCCTGGTGTTGACTACCCTACGTTGTCAAGGTTGAGTAATAATCTATGGTATGCAAACACTGCATTTTGCTTACCAATTCATCTGTCTAAGCAAATTTGGGTTAGCAATAATCGTTTGGTAACTGTGAATAGTTATTCCTTCTCTTTCTTTAAATAGATTTTACGAAGGGAACAATGAACTTAAAACAATATAAGTTTTAAGTGAACAGCTCTGGAATTCAATTCCTGGATGCCCATACTATGATCTTCACCAAAAGTCACATTTCTTTTCTCCACACGTGTGAGCCCTTTACCAGTTTCACTCAACCACTTCTCTTCCCATCCAATCCGTCTCCTCCCTGCACCGAGCTCTGCCTATGAAACTATTATAAATTTAATCCTCACTCTTTGCCTTTTAATACCTGCAATTTAGCCGATTTCACAAATTTTAAAAAATGTCCACTTTTCCTAATTATGAAAGTAATGCATACTCAATGAAAGATTTGGGAAAGTCATAAAACACAGAGAAAAACAATCATAATTGCAAACTACTAAAATATAAATGTAACTACTTTCATATTATAGCTGCATATAATTTCATCCCAAATGATTTGTTCTGCTTTTCATCTTTATTTTTTTGAATTGGAACTCAGAAGATACCAAATGGCACACAATAACAAAAAAGGAGTAACTTTCCAACAAATTCCCTTTCCAAAGGCAATAGCCTTACCAATTCTTTCCTATCTTTCCTACCACGAAGCCAGATCCACTGCACTCTGATGATTTCTTTAGGTCATGAAATGGTAAGGACAATTTATACTTAGGTTTAAGAAAATTATTATCATCACAAAAGGAAAATTTCTACTTACCTTTTTCCTTTTTTGTCCGAGTATCAGTCAAACAGGCTTTGGAGCTTCCCAGAGCAACCAGCCACCTTTGTCTTTCGGCTGCATTCACTGCTTTCATGTAGAAATGTTGCTCTCCTGGAATGATTAGTTCCATTCTTGTGTTGTCTGCTGAGTGAACTGTGATAATAAACACAGAAGAACCTCAGTAACTTGGGAGAATTAAATCATCACTCTTAGAGATTTGTAGATGTTTCAGACGCTAAAACAACAAACTACGATGCAAGGTAGTAAGTAGGCAGTGCCTCTCCCTGGAAGACCATGTAGTGACACCTGCAAAAGCCACTGTCCTCACACACACTCACATTAGCAGTGGTGCCAGAATGGTGGTGGCAACTGAAAGGGAAAACAGCCATGAACTCAGTGTGGGGGCAGAACTCCCTCCCTTGGGACCACCTTTACCATCTAAAATTCACACACATTGTCACTTTTAGCACATTTTTTACTGATTTTTTTCAAAACCAGAACCCATTTCTTGGTATTCTACAAATTTGGGATCATGCTTTACTGCAAACAATTGTGAAGAATGATTTTTTTCTACTAAAGTTGAATTGTGATATTAAAGCCTCAGCAATTTCATTCCTAGAAACATACTAAAAAATAAAGAATATATATATATTTCAAAAAAGCACCTTTACATAATATAGTTCCAAATGAAAAAAATGGAAATCCAATACTAGACTGGAGAACCCAACTGTTGCATATTCACACAATGGAAATAACTAAACATCAGAATGACTGAAAAACTATCTTTAGACAGAAAAACATGGATGAGTTTCACAAACAGAATGAGTGAAAGAAGCCAGAAGCCAATATTGAATTCTTCCATCTATAAAATGTTCAAAATCAAGCAGGAAAGAGAATAAAAGAGCTAAGGCACTTCCCTTGCATGAGGTTTGATTCTGGTGTCACACATGGTCTTCAAGGCCCCCCAGGAGTGATCTCTGAGAACAGAGTAAGGAGTAAGGCCTTAGACCTCTACATGTGGCCCAAAAGACCTCCCCTCCAAAAAAAAACCCCACTTCAGGCCCATGCATGTGGTTCCATGCTAGAGCACATGCCTTGTGACATGAGGCTGAAAGTTTGATCCCTGGCACCACCACTCATGATATGAATGTGTATGACATTTTTTGAGGAAATGGGGTGAGGGGATGGGTGGGGAGGATGTAATTCTACACTCAGAGGTAATCGGGGACCATTCTTGGCTCAGTGTTCAGGAGTAACCCCTGGTGATGCTCAGGAGACCATACGTATTGCCAGGGATTCAAACCAGGATCAGTGGAAGGCAAGGCAAGAGCCTTAATCCCTTTGTAATCTCTCTGGCCCTGAAAGTGCTTTTCTCACGTAACTTATAAACTGGTTCATAGTGTAACCCCAAGAGTTCTGAAACAGAATTGGTAATTATAGTGTAGTTGAACATAAATAGAGACTATAGAAATGAATATCTGGAATGTTACAAAGTCAACATATACACGTCAATATATCAAAAAAATAAATAAACAACAAAGACAAGGGCTTTGTTCAGAGTGGGTCAGAGTGGTAGGCGCTGAATGTCCCATCAAGCAATTTAGTTCAAGTTCAAGCCCTGTTTTATCCCCAACACTGCAAGGCTGAATAGCACAAGGAATGGCCACTAGACACTGCCAGTACTGCCAAGTGTGATCCCAATTAAGACAAATACATAGGGTAGAGAAATGGCTCAAAGGGACTGGAGCACATGCTTTTGGCACACCTAGGTATGACTCCAAAATAAAAGAACTGATGAATTAAAAAACAGAGCAATATCCCACATATTTGAGGAAACATGTAAGTAACGATGCATCAGGCCGAGGTGTTCTGTAAGATACAGTGCCATGACTTCCATCCACTAGCACAGCAGTAATTCTCAAGTAAAGGGAGCATTCTATTGTTGAAAAACATTGGGTTGTCCTTGCTCTTCCCACAGGGAGTTTAAGTTTATTAATTACTCCCACAACAGTGCCCCTGAGGCACACCCAATTCCATCAGGCACTAATAATCCTATATTGCTCTTCTCTCTCCTTTATGTCAGTTGTATGGTTTATTCAGCAAGGTTCTTTTTGAATAGACACAGGAAGACAGTTGATACTATGCTTTTGTAACATGGGAGTTAACTGACTCCAAATTAATATTTACTCCTGGGCATCCATCATATTTACCTGACTTAAGCCTCAGTTGCCCTTACTTCCTATCATCCCCAAAAGGAAGGTCCCGATGAAGGGACTGGATGGACCCAGAGCAAGAGGTAAGCTACCCTGGCATTGAAAGGGGACAAGCTAAGCAACATAAGTACAGTAAGTTAAGAGTATGGTCATGGAATGAACTCTGTCATGACCCAGAAAGAAGTAACTGAATAAGGACCCTGCTGGGGTTAGGAAAGACTAACCTGGCCTGAACACACAGCGAGATGTCTCCAGCAAGAGCCGACCTTTAAGCTTAATATATCTCTTACTGTGTTCATACAAAATGACTAGAAATATTGTAAGAAGTAAATTTATTATGGTTGTTTTAACGGATTACTAGCTGAGGAAAGGAGAAAGCAATACACCCTAGATGGAATCCCACTCTTGACCGGATCTCCTCGTAATCTGGAACGCCGAACCCTCGGATGAGATTTTTATCCTTGAGTTAATCTCCTAGAACTTTCCCTGAAGGAGTGACTTTACCTCTTTTTGCTGTTATGACAATGTTCAATCCCACCTATGTGTACCCCACCCTTCATGATTTCCATAAAACTATGCTGTAAGGGAGAAGAGGGGACTATGAGACTACGATGAGAAGAGGAAGGAGATAACTAAAGAAAACTTTGAGGTCTACGAGGAGACTCAGATGATGGAACTATGATGACTGGGACTACGACCAAAACTACGACTGTGCTGTAGGAGAGAGATGGGTCTACACTGGGGAGGAGAGAGAAATAAACTAACTACCAACAAGCCTGGGGACCTGTTTCTCCATTCCCTGGTCCTCCGTCCATCTCTCACCCTAGTCTGGCCTGGGGAGGTGGCTCTTGGCCACTGAACGCTCATGTCCCGCATGCCACCACCCCTTTCTATTGAAACTCACATGTTATGATCACCTGTCTTTGACAAAATCTCCCGGATGAACCCTAAATTGAGGATCTCCTCTACAGGGAGTCTGGGATGGGAACGCGACCAGTAGTAGAGCACTTGCCTTATGTGTTAGAGGCCCTGGGTTTGATCCTTAGCACTATAGAAATTTTTTTTTAATTTTTTTATTACAGAATCACTGTGATACACAGTTACAAACTTATTAACTTTTGTGTTTGCATTTCACTCATACAGTGATCGTTTACCCATCCCTCCACCAGTGCCCATTCACCTCCACCAAGATCCCAGTATCCCTCTCACCACCCCCACCTCACCCCCCACCACCCCACTCTGCCTCTGTGGCAGGGCATTCCCTTTTGTTCTCTCTCCTTTTGGGTGTTGCAGTTTGCAATAGAGGTATTGAGTGGCCTTCATGTTCGGTCTATAGTCTACTTTTAGTTCGCATCTTCCAACCCGAATGGGTCCACCCAACATCCTCTACTTGGTGTTCCCTTCTCTATCTGAGCTGCCTTTTCTCCCAGAATGCAGCACTATAAAAATTTTTTGAAAGAGACCTATAGGACACAAAAGTGGGGGGAGAGGGGAGTGGAAAAGAACCAGAAGTGCAGTAAGCAGAAATCCTCATATCCATGTCCAATCTTAATAAGAACTACCAAAAAAGCACACAATCACATTGTAAATCCAACCTGAAAAGCTCAACTTAATACATTTGGTTTAATCTAATTAAGAAAGCATGCTGAACCTTAAGATGAGTCTGGAATATTTGGTTGCTATGATCAAGAGTTTACCATATGGCAAAAACTACCTACCCTTTCTGAAGGACAGGATTCAAGCTCCAGAGAAGAAATGAGAAAGACATATAGGGGATTAATGTTTGTCCCTTGGTGTTTTAATTTTCCTTTAACTCTCTTTGGAGAATTCAATACTTTCATTATCATTCTATCTGATCTCTTCTATCTCCTTCCAACCCAAGCACCTCAACCACCCATGTGAATGAATCAATGGTCCATGAAACCTTCCTTCATGCAAATTACACAATGAGCAATAGATTTATTTCTCCCAGTTTAGAAGCAAAGGGAACCACCTCTTACCACCAAAAAAGTGTACCTTTGATTCAGCAAATTATTACTGACTTCAGACTATCAGAATCATACAAGAATGCTCTTGTTATATTCAGAGCTCAATTTTTACAACACTTTACTATAACAAGAATGTAAGAACAATTGTAGACTCAATATAAGCAAAAAAAATTGTTTTTCAAGTCCAAACTGGAAGACAAGTACTATTATTTTTGAATTTTAATTTAAAATGGGAGAACTAGCAAAAACTGTGCTTGACTCTGGATTGCTAAGGATATGAACAACATTAAAGATTACCACTTGGTTAGAATAATTTCAGTCTTCTTTTTTGAAGTATGCTGAAAAAGCTTTTGCTCACCTAAAACTCTAATTTCATGTATTCACTTACCTTTAATTTCACAAACTGCCATTTTAATACTTCCTTTGCTCCCTTTGCAAACATCATCTTGTGAATCATAATAGGACAGAATTCCATTATCTAAAACAAACCAACGAGGCTGCCAACCTACAAAGATCATAAATAACAAAAGATTAATAAGGAAATTACTTTGCCCACTTAGAAAACTATGATTTCAGTGCTCGCCATCTATTGTTCCTTGGCTCAAAAACAAGTCTGTAATGTTTAACAGCTAATCACTGGCCAAAGTGTTCTCTTTGATCATAAATAACATCAACCTCCACTTTTTTGGGAGAGATTTCTAGAGCAATCTCTAGACCAGCATAAATATAGGGAACAATTACTTTATTCAGGCTCCAATCTTCTGGGTAAGAACCCCTAAGACCCACCCTCCATAGTCATATGCAGGATACAACATAATTGTGTCCTTTTCCTTTTTTTTACTGAATCACCATGAGATACAGTTACAAAGCTTTCATGATTGAATTTCAGTCATAATACGACTGAACACCCATCCTTCTGATTGTCAAGATTAATTTAAAATAGTATTTACTGGGGCCAGAGAGAGTAATAAATATTCCTTTTATTATATGCTATTATAATTATACCTATTTTATAATATTTACTTATTTTGAGAGTCTCTTTTCCTGAGTCTGGCTGTCTTCCACAGGGCCCCTTGGAGCGGGTGGGCTTCAGTTTCCCTCCCCGCCCCAAGCAGAGCTCCCATGGTCGAAGACCTAGCCACAGCCATGCTCATGACCCCTCTCCACACATTCGGACAAGCCTCACGCATGAAGGAACCGGCAGAGAAACCCAGGTGTGTGGGACCTGGGGCTAAGATCTCCAAGCCTGCTCAGATTGGGACTGGGCCCCTTCTACCCAGATTCCCCATTTTCCATTAGCTAGGCAGTCACACCCAGGGGCTGCCCCTGGCGCCATGTAATCCCACCAACGGCCAACATCCAAAGACTATAAAACAAAGCTCTTGGAAGCATCTTATAGCCTAGTTCTCCCCCTGGGAGAACCTGGCAAGCTATAGAGAGTTTCCTGCCAACATGGGAGAGCCTCGCAAACTCCCCATGGCGTATTCATATGTCAAAACCAGTAACAATGATAGGTTTCATTCCCCTGATCCTGAAAAAGTCCCCAATGCAGCACCATTGGAAAGGACGAGTAAAGAGAGGCTTCTAAAATCTCAGGGCTAGGACGAATGGAGACGTTACTGAGACTGCTCAAGATATTCGATGATCAACGGGATGATGATGGTGATGTTGATGATGATGATGACTTATTTTGATAGTTTTCAGTTTTGTCAAGATTTAAATATTTAAAATATTAGTGATGCTTCGACACATGTTATTAATTGATATAATTATTTCCTAATGTAAATGTTTAAAGATATATGACAAGAACGAAAGCACAGCGGGTAGGGCATTTGCTTTGCATGCGGCCGACCGGGTTCAATTCCTTCATTCCTCTCAGAGAGCCTGGAAAACTACCAAGAGTATCCCGCCCACATGGCAGAGCCTGGCAAGCTACCCGTGGTGTATTCATATGCCAAAAACAATAACAACAAGTCTCACAGTGGAGACATTACTGGTGTCCACTCAAGCAAATCAATGAGCAAGGGGATGACAGCGATGATTTTTCAATTTGTTTTCAATATGATTGCTTTCATTTTTTTTTTAATGAATCAGCGTGAGATAGTTACAGACTTAACAAACTTTCATGATTACATCTCAGTCATACAATAATCAAATACCCATCCCTCTAACAGTGACCATTCTCCACCACCAATGTTTCCAGTATCCCCCCACCCCACCTGCACCCTTTCCCACCCCTCTGTCTCTGTGGCAGGCACATTCCCTCTTGTTCTCTCTCCCTTTGGATGTTATGGTTTGCAATACAGGTACTAAGCTGCCATCATGTTTGGTCCATAGTCTACTTCAGCATGCATCTCCCATCCTGACCAAGCCCTCCAACCATGATTTACTTAGTGGTTCCTCCCCTCTATCCCAGCTGCATTTTTTCCCAGCACAGGAGACCAGCTTACAAGTTGTAGATCTTGCTTTCATTTATATGATTCAAACTTTCAGGTAAAATCCTTTGAAACGTTCAGACTTTTCACCTACATTTAAAACTTTTTTTTTTTATTGAATCACCATGAGCTACACTTACAAAACTTTCATGTTTGAGTTTCAGTCCTACAATGATCAAACACCCATCCCTCCACCGGTGTACATTTTCCACCACCAACGTCCCCAGTATCCCTTTTGCCCCTCAAGCCCCCATCCCCTGCCTCTATATATGTTCAAAGTAAAGGACCAGACATGACGGCCTCTCACTATCTGTATTGCAAACGATAGTACCCGAAGTACAGAGAATAAGGGGGTAACTGTGTCCTTTTTCTAAAAGGGGCAAGAGTAAGGCTGTAGTGGAATCAGAGATACCTACACTATCCTTAATGTTCTAGCCTTGGCTCTAGAATCATCCTTCAGCTGAATAACCAGGAACAAGGCTTCATATGTCAGCAAATATCAAAAGATCTTAGTCTCCAAAGAGACTGTGTGGCACAAGACGCCGAATCTCAGATGCCACCCAGTACCTTCATTCTAAAAGGCGGCCTCCCCTCCCTTCTGAAATGCAGCTCCCTGCACACGGTGAGGAAGTACTCAAGGTGTTCAGGGCCTCAGCCAAGAGCTGCAGGCCTGGTGGGGAGCTCAGAGATTCCCTGCTCCCCTGCCCTGCACCCAACCTCCTTAAGATTTATTCAGTGATTGAAGGGTACAACTATCAAGGACAGTTCCAAGGCACATCAGAGGGTGAAGAGCAGAGTGGCCCTGCTGGCAAGTTCCTGAAATCTTTGCTGCTGACATGCATGTGACTGCCTTGTTCTTCCTGTGAACATGAAATCACAATTCAGCCTGCTCACTTGATTTGTATTCTTTAGTGTTAACATGTTTTTTTTTTTCCTTTTAAAGCAACCTGGTCCCGGTTTTATTTACTTATGTGTTGTTCTTGATACTGTGACAGGCAGTGTTGAGATAACTGGGGAACCCAGAACTTCATACACACCAAGCTTATGTCCTACCACGTAAGCCACACACCTAGCCTCAGACTGGTCACATCAAATTTCTCATATCTATAAGATTAATTCTTTCTTTCAGGGCCAAATAGTACTAAGACAGCCGCAGACAGACAAAATAGTCTTACACCCTAACACTGGCCCAAGAGGTACTTTCCCCAAAGAGCTTTACCGTTAACACTTTTGAAATGAGAGTGCTGAGTCATTTAAAAAAAAAAAAAAAGGTTAAATGTCACAACAGGGAATGTCATAATACAAGGCAGAAAGTCCAAAATAATTGAAACAAGGGCCAAAGGTTTGCGAAAAGCTTTACATGGAATATTATTTCCAAAGAGGCCTCTTCACAAATCAGAAGGCAAGTTCTCCTGATACATCAACTTTATTTCATTCATCATGATATTCCCAGCACCCAGACTGGTACCTGGCATAAAACAGGTACACAAAAACATAGTATCAAAAAAAGAGTGAATGAATGAATGATTGAACACCAGAACAATGTGAGGGCAAGTTAGCCATGATCACATAGCAATAGTTCATAAGAGTATATTTAAGTATGCACAGAAATTACAAAAACATTATCTTTCCAAATACTAATTTACATTTAGCAAACAAATTTAAGCAGGGCGTGTTACAATATATTTATCCGCCCTAAATCCTATATGCCTATAGAAAATAATTATGATTTTATAAGCCTGTATTACTGAGATTCAATTTTTCTTCCAAATAAATCCTATATTTAGGGCCAGAGAGATAGCTCAAGATACAGGCACTTTTCTTACAAGTCACATTCCTTGTTCAATTCCCCCACCCCCACCCCCAAGTATGGCCCCCAAAGCCCTGAATATTTGCCAAAGTGATTCATTTAGCACTTGTAGCAACTTGAAAGATGATTATATCTACACACCACTTGAAAAAAAATACTTAATCTCCAACTGATTCACACATTTACAGGCGAGTTATATCTGTGAAAAAGACTGACAACTATGTATTTTTGATAGTCTTTTAAAAATGCTCTTTCATCTCAAACACTTAAACATTATGCATATCTGTATTCTCCAACAAAGGAAACTTTGAAAACAGTCATCAAACCAGGTTTCTTAATATAAACTGCTCAGCCTACTGACCTAGGATGTACTGCTCTCAGCAAGGCATTCAGTTGATTTTAAATCAAAAAAACCAATCTTTCTAACAAAAGATGCAAGCCTCCTGCACACTGCATGCTAGCAGTTAACCAAAACGCTCGGCCAAAACAAAAACCTTAAGCATCCACTTGTGGTTCAAAGCTCAACTAGCTAGGTCTGTGACACAGGATCGGACAAAGACCATAAGACCACACTGCACTCCAGGAATAAATCACGACTCATTTCAATCACGCCCATTGCTCTGGGCTATGCACGTGTCCCTTTAAATAGTCTCCTAGACCCTAAATTGATCAATGTTTGCAGTGAGGTGATCCCTTGCATTACAACAATGAGAAACGTCTGCCTGAGCTCAACTGGTCTCACTATAGCCTAAATGAAAATGCCAGAGCCCGAGAGGGAGCACAAAGTGCTAGAGAGCAAGGCCAGTGTGTGGAGGCCCAGAGTTCAATCCCAACCACTATGCCCTGAGCACCAAGCACCGTAAGGGGGTGACCTACCTTCACCCCCATACTACCAGGGATGGTCCAAACACCAAAACCCCAAAACACCAGTTGCTCCATTCTTTCAGTGCCTCCTGCTGTTTTTAATCACTGTTTCACTGTTTCACTGTCATCCTGTTGTTCATTGATTTACAGGAGCAGGCACCAGTAATGTCTCTATTTCTCCCAGCCCTGAGATTTTAGCAGCCTCTCCTTACTCATCTTTCCCAAAGATTGGAGGCTCTTCCAGGGTCAGGAGAATGAGACGTATTGTTACTGTTTTTGGCATATCAAATACACCACGGGTAGCTTGCCAGGCTCTGCCCATGCAGTTTGTTTTTAATATATATCATTTAGGGCCTGGAGATAGCTCCGTGGAAAAAGCACCTGCCTTGAAAACATCTATCACTGTATCACTGTCATACCGTTGTTCATCAATTTGCTCGAGCAGGCGCCAGTAACATCTCCATTCGTCCCAGCCCTGAGATCTTAGCAGCTTCTCCTTACTCATCCCTTCTAAAGAGTACCATACTAGAGGCTCTTTCAGGGTCCGGGGAATGAGACCCGTTACTGTTACTGTATTTGGCATATGGAATACGCCACAGAGAGCTTGCCTGGCTCTGCCGTGTGGACGGGATACTCTCAGTAGCTTTCCGGGCTGTCCAAGAGGGACGGAGAATGTATGTAAGAGAATACAAGCAAGTATGTTAAAACCAAACACATGTGTGCTGCTTTAGGTATATCAGTGGGCTAATATACCTGAAAACATACATTAGTGGGCTAATATACTTGAAAACATGAGGCCTCAAAATTCCCTATGCACCCACATGTACTGATTTGGGACCCTCAGCATTACTGCCACAAAACAGGAAATACCAGAGCACTGCCACCAGGGCTGTGCAAGCAGCACCAACAAGTGTATGACCTCATGTGTGAACCACAACCAAAGACCAAATGTGTGCATGTCTTAGAACAAATAATTTAATCGAGGGGCCAGCAAGACATTATGTGAGCAAGGCACTTTCTTGCCTTCCATGCAGCCAACTTGCATGCAGCTTGATCTCCAGCACACATATGGTCCCAAAGCAGTGCCAAGAGTGACCCCTTGCACTCTACTGGGTGTGGCCCTAAAACAAAACAACAGCAAAAACACTTTACAGCAACTGTTGCTATAACTTTGGCTCCGTGATTCCAAATAATGGGATAAAAGAGGTGGCTGTGGCTCCAGTGCTTATAAAATGTTTACATACAAATTTTGATAAAGATGGTAGACACAGGTGATATGGACATTAAGTGGAGAATATCATATACTTACTAAGGGTTTGGATACTTTTAGCACCAAAAATAAATGAACCACAAGTGAAGATTTGCTCTGTGTGTGTGTGTGTGTGTGTGAGAGAGAGAGAAATAGATCAGAAAATACTGCTATTTAATCTTATTTTATTCTGTTGGGGTTTTTGGGGGAGGGTTGTTTTTTCGTTTGTTTTTGGACCACACCCAGTAATGTCCAGGGGTTACTCCTGGCAGTGCTGAGGACCATATGGGATGCAGGGGATCGAACCCAGGCCAACTGCATACAAGGCAAGTGCCCCATGCACTGTACTGCTCTGGCCCAAACTTTATATACTTAAAAAAAAAAATGGTTAAAAAATATTCTTTCATGAAATTCATGAATATTCATGGAAATTCACAGAAACTCTGATTGACCAAAAGCATCTTAAGTATATAAAGCATCTTAAATATATAATCCAATTGTTTATTGGTCAAAAGTATCCTTCACATTCCCAGCATGATAGGGACAGGAACAGGCCCCAAAAGGTTATCTACTTCATATGACATGTTATTTTTGTTCTATTTCATCTTGTTTTAAATCCATTCCCCTTCCTCTAATTTGGTGAAATGATAAAATACTGGCAGCTGGAAGGACACCTTCCAGACAAAATAGTTCACCATCCTGGTCTTATCAAACTGAGGTCTTGAGAGAATAAAAGGCCAGTCGTTAGTCCTGATTGTGAGTTAGTAGAGAGAATATTACAAATCTGTCTCTTTGAATACACCAAGGTTGCAGACATTCTGAAGAGGGTCCTCACTGCTCATCTCTCATTTCCCTCCCTCTCTTCTTTCCTTCCCTGAATATACTGAGACTGCCTACCTTCCCTCTCTCCCTCCTCCCACCCTTCCTCCCTTCATTCTTTCCTTCCTCCTTCCTTCCCTTCTTCATTTCCATGGTCCTTTCCTTCTTTCCTTCTATGGCTGGCACTACTTTCTTCCAGTCCTTCCACTCCCCCTTACACACTTCTGAAGGCCAAAGCATAAGACGACCTTACTGACTACAAATACCTAGGAGAGAATTATTTTGGGAGACCTTACAAAAAGCATGCTACCTCAACCTGGAAGACTCTGAAAATAAATCATGTGGCTAGGGAAATTTTTAAAAAAGAAATCCTGAAGAAGCGTTCTGCAAATTCAGTCTTGCAAATAAAGGTGGCATTCCACTCCTCACTCCCCTAAAACTCAAGTTGTGGAACAAAAGACAATTAAGTGTGAATCACGGAGGATTTACTGCAACATCTCATCGAGGGACGAGGGGCTGTTTCCGAAAACGACAGGAGGAAACCCAAGTATTCCTGCGCGTGCAAAGAAGCGGATCAGGTGCACTTTCCAGCCTCGGTTAGGTGCGCAGCTGACCATCCCCTGCAGAGGCCAGATGGGTTCCAAGGCGAACAGAGAGAAGGATTAGCCCGAGAGCCAGAGCCGGGTCGCGTGAGGGTGGCCGCGGGCTGGGCAGCATCGGGCACCCCCCCAACCCCCGGCCCCCAGCCCGCCGCCTCTCCCCGAACACCCGGGGGGGCCCGCTTACCTGTGAGATAGTTGGTCCACTTGTACAGAACCCCCTCCATGCTTCAGAGCCCGGCGCCGCACATCCTCCTGGCCGGGCGCGGACCGCGGTGATGGGGTGGGCGCGCGGCCTGAGCGGCCCCTCCCCGGGCAGCCCCCCGCCCGCACCCCGCCCCGAGCCGCTCTCCGCCCGCTCGCGCGCGCGCCCCCAGGACCGCGCTGCCCTTTAGAGGCCGGGACGGCGGCCGGCGCGTGCAGCTCGCGGGCCGCCGGGCGCGGGCTCGGGCATCCCCGGGCGGGCGGGCCTGGGCGGCGGCCGGATCGCAAGCGCAACCGGGCCCCCCGCGCGCGCTCCCACGGCCCGGCGCTCCCAGCTCCGCGGCCGCCTTCCTTCCCCGCGGGCTCCCCGTTTGTTTTCATTGACCCCGACGTCGTTTTCACTTCCTGGATGAAAGGGGCCGGCTCGGCCCGGGAAACCCCTCCCCGGCGGCGGGCGGGCGCGGCCTGCTGCCCCAGCCGCAGGGCTGCAGGCGGCGCGGAGGGCGGGCGCCCAGCCTCCCCAGGCATCCCCCCCCCGCACCCCACCGGGCGCCTCTGGGCGACCTCCTCCCTCGGGCTCTCGGCCACCGGCCCGCGGCTTCCCCCCTACACACACACGTACACCTTCTCCGCGCGGCGGCCCTGGGGCGCAGCCTGCGGCCTCCAACGGGAACGCTCGGACCCTCCAGCCCCGCACGCCCAGCACCCGGCCGACTCGTGGACCAGCTCCCCGCGGCCCGGGCGGCGTGCGGGGCTTAGGCCTCGCAGGTTTTCTTAGAACGTGAGTCGCGGCTCCTTCCGGGGAAAGCACCGCGGGCTGGGCGCCTGCCTTTGCTGGCGGCTGGCCCGGGTTCGATTCCCGTTTCCTCCCACATGGTCCCCGGAGCATTGCCAGGAGCGGTCCCTGAGGTGTACAGCCGGTGGTAACCCTCGTCCCCCACCAAACCGGAAAGGCACGGGGGGGGGGGGCGGTTAGGGGGCTTCTTCCTAGCTGCCTCATTTTTGGAGAGCTGACAAATTATCTAGGGAGGCTGTAAACGCCGACTACAAGGATCGCCGAGGGGTCCCCGGGTATTATCACGCGGGCCGTGGCCGAACCGTTTCAGCTAGCATAGAAAACAGGGAACCAAACTTGGGAGGTTTGTTCCGTTCTAAAAATGGGAGCTCTCTGCTAGCGCCTCGTCGTCGTAATTACATAACCCTACAGGAACGTTCGGACACGGGGATTTGTGCAAGCTTTCAGCATAACGGATAAAGCAGGCCCTGGGCTGCGGCTCTCCGTCCCTTGAATCTAATCCAATCCAGATCTTCCAGATCTTCGTGGGAGATTTGTTTTACCTGGAAGTTAAAGTACATCGATGACTCGATAGAGGGGGCTGTTGCCTGTCTCACTAGTTACAGTATCCAGCGGGAGGATGTAAATAAATAAGGCCGCGAGGATAGGACAGTAGTGCTCCTATTTTTCTGTGCACTTGAAAGTTTTTGTAACACAATGTGAGCGGTGCGGGTTTTGATTCCATCCGTTATGTTAGCAGCGGATATTGCAAAATGCCCAGTTCTCTTGTGTAATGTGACTAATTTCCGACCTCGCAGAGGCCAGCCACGCTGCGGGGAGGCAGGTTTCCCAGAGGTTACTCTTTTAAGAGCGCCGGGGAGCGGAAGGGGCAGAAACTCTTAACCAACTGCTACCAGGCGCGAATCGCCGGCGTGCGAGGATGGGAAGTGGAGCCGCAGCAGCCCTGGACTCGTAGATCGCTGGGTTGTGCACGGCTTTGCCCCCCACACACACCCCAAACCTCTGCAAGCGCGGCTCTGACCCCGGAAAAGCCTCTCAAGACGGTCCCCCCTCCAGATAGTATTCAGAATATTCCCCCCACTTCCCGCACACGCCTCCTTTCTAGGCTTTTCTTCCAGAATTCCTAGCCCCGCGCTCCCCGTGGGTCGGCGGAGCCACCTTTCAGAAATGACCACCGCACTCTCGCCACCTCTTGTATTTCGCCTTCGATGAGTTCCTGCAGGGAAACTCCAGGCTCACGACTCCTCCCCCTAGGAAAGTAGTTGCAGTCCCGCGCACCGAGACTGCCCTTCCTAGCGCCCAGGGCCCCGGCCCGCCCCCTTGTAGCTACGGCCCCGCCCCCGCCCCGCCCTTTGTGACGCAGGACAATGCCTGCGTGCCTGCCACGCGTCCAATTCTGTTCTGCAGCCAGCTGTTGAGAGCACAGAGGTCCTCCCAGGCCGGTTTCGGAATCATGCACTTTTCACTCGGGCCTGGGCTTGTCGTTCTCTTTTGCCTGTGGGACGTCTTGACGGCTCAGCAAGGCAGCATCGAAGAAGTGAAAATAGAAGTTTTGCATCGGCCAGAAAACTGTTCTAAGACCAGCAAGAAGGGAGACCTACTAAATGCCCATTATGACGGCTACTTGGCTAAAGACGGCTCCAAATTCTACTGCAGGTAGGAAAAGGCCGAGGACTGCTCCTACAGCCGGTGAGACTCTGTCCACCAACGAGATACATGTTTTGTTAACAATGAGACTTAAGCCTTTTGTCCCTGGGGGCAATCTGGGGGTTATGAGATGCAGAACATATTCCATAGACTAGATGGATTCTGTCGTGCCATGAATCCCTACATAACCTGGATCTCAGAAGCTATGGGGGAAGTTCCCTGGGCACGAAGATCCTGGTAAAACTTAGTATTTCGTTTTTTGAAGCTGCTAGCAACAGATACCCTCAGGAATTCTGGGTCCTATGTTTTCACCAGCCCCACCCTTGTCACTGCTTTGATTTAATTGATGGTTTCTGACCCAGGAGGAGAATGTCTCTCCTAAGTCATATTTTATAAAGATAGGATAGTTTCCATAAGAAAATAACATTTTAACTATAGCTAAAATGATTTTCTAAAACTAAACCCGTGCAATCCTTTTCTTAGAACGGAGAGATCAAGTGAGTTATTTAAACAGGCTTTGGGACTAGTCAGGGTACGGAAGTTCATTTAAAATTAAACTGGAAAGTCAGAGAGATAGTACAGTGGGTAGAGTCCTTACATTGCACATCACAGATGCAAATTTGATCCCTAGCACTCCATGGGGTCCCTCAAGCCTGCCAGGAGTGAACCCTGAGCATGGCAGTTGTGGCTCCAAAACAGAAATTAACTGGGACAGGAGGGTGAATGCAGGGCTAAGGTTCATGCGTTGCACACTTTAGATCCCCGTGGTAGAGCACATGCCTTACCTCTGGTGACCCCAGGTTTGATCCCCGATGCCCACGAGCACTGCTATTGGCTGTTGCCCTGATACCCCTGAAATGTCATCTGGACATGGCCAAATAAAAAGCTAACTGTTGAATAGTTGTAAAGATTGTGATGACACCCAATTGTTGAGCTTTGTGATGTCATACCTCTTTCTGGCTTTTAAGAACCAAGTTCCCAACCCTGCAGTTCAGAGTAAGTGCTCATATGGCAAAAGACATGGTTAGAGAGAACTGCAGTTTTAAATAATATGGGCACGCAACATAGTTCTAAAATTGATCATGCTTTTTTTTTGTGAAATCTGATGACCCAAATGTTATTTTTACTATAGCCGGACACAAAATGAAGGCCACCCTAAATGGTTTGTTCTTGGGGTTGGACAAGTCATTAAAGGTCTCGACATTGCTATGATGGATATGTGCCCTGGAGAGAAGAGGAAAGTGATTATACCACCTTCATTTGCCTATGGAAAGGAAGGTCATGGTAAGGTGTTCATATTTTATTCTTTCTTTTTTTATTTCCCTTTTTCATTAAAAGTAAATATAGAATTGCTGGAGAGATAGTATAGGGAATAAGACCTGGCATGTGGCCAACCCTGGTTTGATCCTGCCACCACATGATCCCATAGCATCGTCAAAAGTGATTCCCCCTGAACCTAGAACCAGGAGTAGTGTGAGATGAAATGCCTTTAAGTCACAAACAAAAATATATATGTGCATCTATATGTGAAACATATATATGTATATTTGCACATATATGAATATATATTATTCATATTATTTTGAATATGAATATCCAAAAGGAATTAAAAGTGGATCTCAGCAAGATATTTCCATACCTGTATTTCACAGCATGACTCAAATAGCTAAAAATGTCCACTGGCAATGAATCAGTAAACAAAACAAGGCAATATGTATATTCATGAAGTAGAATATGATTCAGCTTTTAAAGGGAAGGAAATTTTGATACGTGCTACTGGGATGAATCTTGGGTGTATTATTCCAGGTAAAATAACCCATCGCAAGAAATTTCGTGTGATTCCACTGAGATCATGAAATTCACAGAGACAGGAAAACACTCTTGGTTCCCAGAGCCTAGGAAAGCTGAGGTGGCGTTATGACTCAATCTGAGTGTAGTTTCCATTTCTCAAATTCAAAGAGGGTTCTGGAGATTGATGTAAATATATTTTGTTGTTGTTGTTTCTTTGAGGGAGAAAGTACAATCAGCAGTGCTTAGGTTTACTCTTGGCTCTGCCTTCCTGGCTATGCTCTGGGGATCATATACAGTATTGGGGATTGAACCAGGGTTGATGACACATGTGAGGTTATGTGCCTCAAGCTGACCCCTATGTAAATGTGTTTATCACTACTGAACTGGATTCTTAAAAGGGTTGCTATGGTAAATTTTCTTTTATATATATATCTTCCCCAAATTAAATTTTTTTTAATTTGCTCAAAAATGTAGAAAATTATTACAGAACTACAGGGTGCAACCAACTTAGCTTTATCTAGTTTGATCCTATCCAGTTCTCTGTCTTAATGAATAAAGAATATAAGGCAGAGGGGCTGGAGAGATAGCACAGCGGGTAGGGCGTTTGCCTTGCACGCGGCCGACCCGGGTTCAAATCCCAGCATCCCATATGGTCCCCTGAGCACGGCCAGGGGTAATTCCTGAGTACAGAGCCAGGAGTAACCCCTGTGCATCGCCAGGTGTGACCCAAAAAGCAAAAAAAAAAAAAAAAGAATATAAGGCAGAGCTGGAATCTACCAGAGTTCTCTTCCCTACACAATGGCAGCATTCATATGATGGAGTATATTCTGTCAGCTGTACCTTAGTTGTATTTATCTTTAGTATTCGTTATTTTGTTATTGTATCTATAGCATATATCTCAGCAAGCAGTGCCAAAGCCAAATACTTAAAACTCTAGAAACTGGAACTTGTAATTTTAGAGAAAATAGCACTGGAACATTATTAAAAGAACATCTGATATACAAGCTGTTACTAGAGAAGCCTAAAATGTGGGGGAAAGGAACTGCTTCTTTTAACACCTTGCCTATTTGTAAAATTCGAGAATGATATCTGAGAATGAGTAAAGCAAAAAAAAGTGTGGAAAATGTAAGCAGCATGTATGATGATTGATATTAGCCAGAACTAAAAAATGGCTAGCCTATAGAAATGGCAACTTCAGCAGCCCATTATACAAATGATCTTTAAATCTGTAAGAATATTCTATTTATAATTAAAATTAAAACAATTTAATTAAAATATTCTTTCATGAGACACTACTTCTACCCATGAAATTGGCAAAGATATAGAAAAAAGAAACAATAGTATGTCGTATGGAATATAAATGTCTAGCAGTTTTTAATCAAAATTTTAAGTAAGCATCGTTCCTGATCTAGTAGTTCCAATTCCAAGAATGTGCACAGATGCATAGTTTAAAAACATTAATTGTAGGACTGGAGCGATAGCACAGCAGGTAGGGCATTTGTCTTGCACGTGGCCGACCCAGGTTCGATTCCTTTGTCCCTCTCAGAGAGCCCGGCAAGCTATTGAGAGTATCCCGCCCACATAGCAGAGCCTGGCAAGCTACCCGTGGCGTATTTGATATGCCAAAAACAGTAACAAGTCTCAAAGTGGAGACATTACTGGTGCCTACTTAAGCAAATCAATGAGCAATGGGACGACAGTGCTACAATTGTAAGTTTAATTTTTTCAGGTATGGGAAAGTAAGAACATATTCTTGTCACTGTCACTGTCATCCCGTTGCTCATCAATTTGCTCGAGTGGGCACCAGTAACGTCTCCTTTGTGAGACTTTGTTGTTACTGTTTTCAGCATATTGAATACACCACCGGTAGCTTGCCAGGCTCTGCTGTGAGGGCAAGATACTCTCAGAAGCTTGTCGGGCTCTCCGAGAGGGTGGAGGAACCAAACCCAGGTCAGCTGCATCAAGGCAAACGCCTTATCCATTGTGCTATCGCTCCAGCCCATATTCTTGCAGTAGAGAATATTTAACATTAGCACCTTGCTCCCTATTAAGGATTGTACATAGAGCAGTGTGCAAATAGTTCCCTGTCCCCAGTGAGCTTACCTGTGAGGGGGATTTCATGTGTGTATTGTGCATCTCGACAGCCTGTATCTGGAAAGATAGAAGCACCTCATGATATGACCTGTCCCTCAGAAAGAGGCCTGAGGGTTGAAAGTGAACTTTCTTATACTGTAATATTTACTCCTATAAAGTTTATACTGTGTAGAATAACATAGCCTCAGGTAGTTTAGGTTTATTGGGTTACTCCCGTCACAGTGCTCCTATCCCTTTGTTTAGCTATAATTACTTCTCTATGCTCTCTTCCCAAAAACAGTTAATCAGCTTTCCCCTAATCTGACTCTGCTAATTTGTAAGGTTAGACCTTCCTAGGACACTGAATATTATAATATTGCCTTTCTCCTCTCCTTATGCCTTTTGAATAATTTACTTTAAAGCAATGTCCTTTTTGTATAGACACAAGAAGACAATATTATGCTTTTGTAACTTGGGACTTAATTGGCTTTGAATATTATTCATTCCTGGGCATCTGCTTTTTCCACTTAAGCCTCAGTTGCCCTCAGTTCCTAGCACCCCTAAAGCAGGGTCCCGACAAGGGACGGGACGGATCCAGGGCAAGTGGTGAGTTATGTGCTACCCTGGCATCAAGATGGGCCTGGCCAAAGTGCCTAATTCTTAACTATAAGTTAAGAGCTTGATCATAGACAAATGCTGTCATTATCCAAAAGTAATGATGAGACTAGGACCCTGCTAGGGATAGAAAAGACTGATCTGGCCTGAGCACTGTAGTCTGAGATCAAGAGGCCCCAGGAGAGCAATTCTATAAGCTTTAATGCATTTCTTATTGTGTCCATACAAAATGATTAATATTATGAATTCTTACATGTTTGCTGGATGAGGAGAGGAGAAACACACTAATGAGACTCCGCCCTTGGGTGGATCCTCCTGCTGAAAGAGAATCAGTCCTAGGAGAAGCATCCCCTAAGGGAAAGGAACCTTACCCTATTGATTGATGTACACATAGGTGTGGTACCTATGTGTACGTCCCAACCCCCTCATGCTGGGGGGATTTAACTAGGCTGTAAGAGTGGATTGGGGGGGCTAGATCCACAGATCCAGAGAGAGATCCAGAGCCAGGAGAGAAACAGAGAGAGAATGAAATAAACTGATCGAGCAAATCAGTTTGGCCTTCTGTCGCCTGCCCTTGACCAACAGCCACACACAGCTGTTCCAGAGCACCGAATGTGGGCGGTGAGCCAGAGCAGCTCAGAGAGTCCATGAGTGCTCACGCCCGTTGGCGTGTCTTAGTTTTTTTTACAATACTGCTTAACTATTTTACCCACATAATCTACTATTCTTAAACTTTAAAAAATTTAAGATCACTGAAGTTAATAAAGAAGCAAAAAAAGAGGGGGAATAAAAGCAAATTGGGCAGAAGAGTATTTTCCATCTTGGAAATTTTTTTCTCTATTTTCCAAGATGCAGCCTAACCCCATAGGGTTTTACTTCCTATAGCTAGAGTGAATTTACCCTGAGTTTACTTACAGCCTTTACTAACTTCACCTATTTGTAATACTTAGTAGATAATTTTTACATTAATCCTACATAGTCAATTGATATAGCATGCCTTTGGGGGTACAGTACAGGGTGGGGGAGAGATGGGGGCTGGTTGTGTCACCTCAGGCGGTAATCAGTTGCTATCCAGACACTGTGCTGAAGGCAGACCTTCTGCCTATCTCTCCAGCTCTGGCAAGCCTTTTTTTGAGTCTGTGTACTCCTGAGGAGTGCCTCCCTTCTCTTACAGAGGCTAGGATCACCTGTCCAAACTGGACAGGAGAGAGGTTAGTGTTGCAAATCAGACCCAGCAGATTCGTTCACATTCTGCCCACTCCCTGACTCTCCTACTGCCTAAACACCCACATCCCTCTCCGGTAGGTGTCTCGCATCCTGTTGAGTTCCTGCACCCTAAAGTAAAAGGTTGCTTAGTTCACTCTTTACATAAACCAGTGCGTGTTTAGCTAAGAAGGATCACCCAAGAGGCCAAAACCACTAATAATCCTGACCTTTGTTAAATGTCTGTTGAAATTTAACTTGAAGACAGTCATACTCAGTTTGAGGTACCTCCGTTAGAGATCATGAATCCTGAGCCTGAGCAATAGTACAAGGTTGAAGGGGTTTGTTTGCCTTGCATGCAGCTTGTTGCCAACCCTGGTTCAATCCCCAGCACCCTGTGGTTTCCTGAGTACTGCCAGACCTGATCCCTGAATGCAGAGCCAGAAATAAACCTTGAGCAAAATACGGCCCCAAAATTTTTTAAAAAAACAAAAATTTTTTTAAATGATCCCAACTACTACCACCACCACAAACTTAATTTTATATTTAAAGAAACTGATCCGGGCTGGAGTGATAGTACAGTGGGGAGGACGTTTGCCTTGCACGCGGCCGACCCGGGTTCAATTCCCAGCATCCCATATGGTCCCCTGAGCACCGCCAGGAGTAATTCCTGAGTGTATGAGCCAGGAATAACCCTGTGCCCTGTGCATCGCTGGGTGTGACCCAAAAAGCAAAAAAAAAAAAAAAAGAAACTGATCCTCACCCCCTCAGAGGTGTTCTCTGGAAAATACCGAGTAGTTAACTGCTAGCCCCAACTGAGGTACCATAGCTTGGATTTTATTTACTTATTTATTTGTTTTGGCTTGGGTGCCACACCCAACTATGCTAGAGATCAATCCTGATGGGGCTGAGGGAACATCCCGGGGGCAAAGGATTAACCCTGGTTGGCCACATGCAAGACAAGTACCCTACCCACTGTACTATCTTTCCAGCTCCAGATTCAATTATTTTAAAAGTTGCAGTGTAGACTGTAAGAAATTGCTTAACAAACAAATTGATTAAATACGGTTTTTTGAAATAAGCTATCATTAAGAACTAACACTAGCTCTAATTTTATTTTAGGTAATACTTGATGAAGTCTTTCCTCTGAGCAGTTTCCTTGCTTCATGTCACAGCACCTCCTGCATGTCTTGAAATGCATGTGACTTTCCCCCACTTTCATTAACAGTACTTATGGTATGTATAGAGTCTTGACATTCTCCTATGTCTTTTATCTTCTCTAAGTGCAAGTAAATCTCAATCACTGTATCACTGTCACTGTCATCCCATTGCTCATTGATTTGTTCGAGCGGGCACCAGTAACATCTCCATTGTGAGACTCGTTGTTACTGTTTTTAGCATATCGAATACACCACAGGTAGCTTGCCAGGCTCTGCCGTGCGGGTGGGATACTCTCTATAGCTTGCCGGGCTCCCCAAGAGGGGCGGAGGAATCGAACCCAGGTCGGCCGTGTGCTAGGCAAATGCCCTATGGCAAATAAACATTTCTCTCTTTAATTTATTCATAAGGAAAAAACCTAATGGATAGTTCAGAAATTTCTGCTTATATCTTCTTTATTGTTATTTCTCATTTGGGGAAATGAGGACAAACTTGGTGATGCTCAGGTGGCTACACCTGTCTAGGTGCGTGCAATTTACTGCCACTTGTACTCTAGCAGGCATGCAGAGCTGTGGAGCAGACCTGGGCCTTCCACCTGCAAAGCATGTGCGCTAGACCTCTGAGCTATCTCCCTGCCCCTGTAATACTTTTCTCAAGAAGTATAAACTTGGGAAGGTCTGGAGAGATAGTCCAGAGGATAGGCTGCTTGCCATGTCCACATGCAACCTGGATTCGCTCCCTGGCACCACATATGATCCACAAAACCAGCCAGGAGTGATTCCTGAGTGCAGAGCCAGGCTCCCTCAGGCTCTGAGCGCAGCTGGGTGTGGTCCTAACACCAATAAACAAATGAATTAACTAATTAAAAGAAATAAAAATTTGGGCCGGGAAAGTAGCTAGCAGTAGAGCGCTTGCCTTACACATGTGGTTCCCTGGGTTTGATACATAGCATGTCGAAAAAAGATATTTAGAGGCGGGAGAAAGAGATTACTTAATGGTTGGAGAATATGTTTTACATATAGGAGACCCAGGTTCCATCCCAGACATTACATAGTCCCTGGAGCATCAAGCAGGCACTAGCTCCTGAGCACTGCTGGTGTGTTCTAGAAACTAAAGCAGAGAAGACAAATTTGGATTTACTAATTGCCAATGATTTTTCTCCCAAAGGATCATAATTAAATAAAAATGTATTTTGTCAAAAGTGACCACTGAATAGTTCTCTAGCTATTTGACTCTTTTGGTCTTAAGGTAATAGATGGTGTTGGGACTTGTACATTCGTGTCCTGGTTTTTGAAATGACTGACGACTATCTTTCAATCCTTTTTCTCTTTAAATGATATAAATACTTTATCACAACTTTTTTTTAATTAATATTTTTATTGAATCACCATGTGGAAAATTACAAAGCTTTCAGGCTTAAGTCTCATTTTTACAATGCTCAAACAACCATCCTTTCACCAGTACACATATTCTACCACCAAAAAAACCCCGTATACCTCCCATCCCCCCAGCCCCCCACCCCCACTTGTGTAACTGATAAATTTCACTTTACTTTCTCTTTACTTTGGTTACATTCAATATTTCAACAAAAAAACAGTTTCCCCCCTAGAGTCTGACCTGAAGAGATATCGCAGCCGTGCGGTTTTGGATTTCTGTATTTTAGTAACTAAGTCTAGGGAAATTTCTGGCAGAAATTGGATCATTGCAAGCTTGTACCTCTCATTAGTGGTCCTCATAAGCTGGTGGTCGCCATGCCCTCCCCCGCTCCCCTGCCCCAGCAAGGAAAAGGAGAGAGGGAGGGAGGGAGGGAGGGAGGGAGGGAGGGAGGGAGGGAGGGAGGGAGGAAGGAAGGAAGGAAGGAAGGAAGGAAGGAAGGAAGGAAGGAAGGAAGGAAGGAAGGAAGGAAGGAAGGAAGGAAGGAAGGAAGGAAGGAAGGAAGGAAGGAAGGAAGGAAGATAGGAAGGAAGATGGCCTCAACTTAGTTCACAGTCTAGAGATATTTATGCAAGAAGCTGCTGGTACTAAAAGTAGGTTAGCTGGCTGGCTAAATCACTTCTCGGCGGATCTCGGGTCCGGTATCGCTCACTTTATCACAACATTTATACTTTTTCACTAAGGAAATTGCTATGTCCTTCTGAGGACATACAGTCCCCTTTTTAATCTTAGGTGCTATTCTCTCAACATTATAATGGATCAGGCAGAGTGAGAAGTTAGCCACTTGCATTGTAGAAGATCAATTTTTGAAAGGATCATTTTAAAAGTCCTATAGCTTGCTAAAAAAATAATGTGATACTTATTTATAAACTTAATTAAAGAGAGGCTGGAGTGATAGCACAGTGGGTAGGGCTTTTTGCCTTGCATTCGGCCAACCCGGGTTCGATTCCCAGCATCTTTATATGGTCACCTGAGCACCGCCAGGAGTAATACCTGAGTGCATGAGCCAGGAGTAACCCCTGTGCATCGCCCAAAAAGAAAAAAATAAAATAAGATAAACTTAACTATAGAGAACTATTCAATGTAATACATAATTGCTATTGTAATTAGAAATTTCTTCTTGGACCAGAGAGATAGTACATGGGCTATTAGGACACATGCCTTACATGTAGTCTGCCCCAGTTTGATCCCCAGCACTGCCTGGTTCCCTGAGCACCACCAGCATTGAACCTCAAGTAGAGAGCCAGCATTACCCCTGAACACTGCAAGATGTGGGCCAGAAGATCTCCCCAAAAAAAGAAATTTGATAGATAAGTATGTTGATCAGTATGCTTTATTTGCGCTTCAAAAGAGCTCTACAAAATCATTTTCTAGGAGGTTTCTGTTTCTCACTTTGAAATTTTTCCACCTATGTGTTTATTTCACTTGTTGGGAGCCAAACCCAGTGGTATCAGGGAATAACTAACTGCATGCAAAGCAACCACTTGTACTGTCTCTCTGACCTTTGGCCGTCCCACTCATGCACTTATTCTCTGTGCCAGCTCTCTCCTGCATAGAGGTCACTGTTGATGGAGTATAAATTAACAGAAATTACAGTTTTAACAATCAGGGTATGATGGGACTGGAGCAATAGCATAGCGGGTAAGACGTTTGCCTTGCACATGGCCGACTCAGGTTCGATTCCCCGCATCCCATGTGGTCCCCTGAGCACTGCCAGGGGTAAGTCCTGAGTGCAGAGCCGGGAGTAACTCCTGTACATCACCGGGTATGACCCAAAAAGCAAAAAAAATAAAATAAAATAATCAGGGTATGATGGTCTCCTGAGTCCTTTGATATGGTTTCAAAACAGAAACTTTTCCTTAAAAGTATTTAGAAATCAGTTTTTATAAGGTGATGTAATCATACTAATATTTGACTATTTGTGAATAAATATTTGTACATCTATCATCATGTAAATTAAACTGCTAAAATTTATATCCTTAGCTGATGGCAAAATTCCAGCCGACGCAACACTGATCTTTGAGATTGAACTTTATGCTGTGACCAAAGGACCACGGAGCATTGAAACATTTAAACAGATAGATACAGACAATGACAGGCAACTTTCTAAAACCGAGGTAATTCAGACAATTCTATGTGTATGGTAGGATTATGCCATAATAATTTAAATATATATGAGTTTCAGCTATAATTTTTTTAGTTTACCTAGTATGGGTTGGAAATTTTGACCAGTGCTGGTTACCAGCAAGTCTAAACTTGGAAAAGAAAACTGGTTTTTTCATTATTCTATTTGTAGCTGTGTTGTTCCGTTCATTTGCTTCTCTCCACAGGAAGGTCACTGAAACACTAAGGTAGTATCAGAGAGATAGTGCAGAGGGTATGTGTTTGCCTTGCATATGGTGAACCATGGTTCACTTCCTGACAATTTGTACAGTCCTCTGAGCACTGCTAGGAGTAAGCCCTGAGCTCTGCTGGATGTGACCCCAAAACAAAACCCTATGTAAAATACCAAAGTAGGGGGCTGGAGTGATAGAATAGCAGGTAGGGCGTTTGCCTTGCATGCGGCCGACCCGGGTTCAAATCCCAGCATCTCATATGGTCCCCTGAGTACCACCAGGAGTAATTCCTGGGTGCAGAGCCAGGAGTAACCCCTGAGCATCGCCGGGTGTGACCCAAAAAGAAAAAAATATATACCAAAGTAGTCTCTGCAGAGCATTTCCAGCATCTGGACTATAGGAGTGGGTCTCAATTACTAGCATAAGAAGTCACAGCAGAGCCAATCATTCCTATCTCCTCGGAGTATGAAGAGGATTAAGAAAAGAACTTGTGAGAATTAGAAAGTTGGTAAACAGGATCCAGGAGGTTCAGCTACCTAGCCTTCACATTCCAGTGAGTTTTGTTTTTGTATTGACTTGAGGAAGTAGTAACAATCACAGAATAATGCATTTTTATTTCCTTTGTACCCTATACGAAGTACATTACTGGGGCTGGAGTGATAATATAGCGGGTAGGGCGTTTGCCTTGCACGCGGCTGACCCGGGTTCGATTCCCAGCATTCCATATGGTCCCCCGAGCACCGCCAGGAGTAATTTCTGAGTGCAAAGCCAGGAGTAACCACTGTGCATCGCAGAGTGTGACCCAAAAAGAAAAAAATAAAAACAAATATATTACTATAGGATAACATCGGTTAGTCCTTTCTGCTTGCCATAGGGAGCTTAGGTTTATTAGGTTACTCCCATCACAGTGCTCCCAGTCCTCTGCCTTTATTTGTTACCTCTTTCTTTGTACTCTGCCTCCACAATGGTCAATCACCTTTATCTCCTAATCAGACTGTTAACTTGTAAATATTGCTTTTCTCTTCTCCTCAAGTCCTTTTCATAGTTAATTCAGAGCAATATGCTTTTTGTATAGACACAAGAAGACAGTTTAATGCTATGCTTTTGTAACTTGGGAGTTAATTGACTCCGAATAATATTCACTCCTGGGCATCTGTTCTCTGACTTAAACCTCAGTTGCCTTTACTTCCTAGCACCCCAAACGCAGGGTCCCAATGAGAGACTACCCTGGCATCAAAATAGGCGAGGCCAAAGAGCCATAATACTTAACTATAAGTGAAGAGCATTGTCATGGACAAATTCTGTCATGATTCAAAAAGTAACAACTAGATTAGGACCCTGCTAGGCTTAGGAAAGACTAATCTGGCCTGAGCAGTGTAGTCTGAGATCTATAGCGAGATGTCCCCAGGAGAGCCATCCTACAAGCTTAATGTATCTCTTACTGTATCCATACAAAATAATATTTAGAAGTAGAACTAAGATGTTGGTTAATATGTTAATTAAATAATTGTTGGACTAAGGAAAGGAGAAACACCCTGGGTGGTATTTTGCCCTTGAGTGGAGGGTTTTCATATGTTGATTGTGCTAGAGGACCTGGGTCTGGTTGCTACCAACAATGTGGAAAGTTGGTGAGAGAGGAGAGCACCAAACACAAGCTGCAAGAGAGAGAGCCATAGGGTTCCCAGTTGCTCGTGATTACACACATTACTGTATAAACTCATTGAATCTTCATAACAACTCATAAAGTAGACACTGTTCCCATCATCCCCATTTCATGCAAGTGAGAATGATGTGCAGACAGGCTTAGCCACTGGCCCAAGGATCACACAGCTCTAAGCCAGAAGCAGATTGCAACCCCAGCAATCTGGGGTCTCTTGACTGGCACCCTTTGGGCTCCTTTTATCTAGATGCCTGCATTCTCCAGCTCTGGGAACTACTCAGCAGTGATATCTTTGACTGTGGCTTTTTCACTGGGCTTGCCTCCCTGTCCTTCTGGTACTCCAATGATTCTTAGGTTGTTCCTCTTGGATCATCCCCTAGGTCTCTGATTCATCCTAGAGCTATTTTGAGGTCTTTTCCCATTGTTTGTTGTTGCCTATAAGTTTCCTGCAGCTCATCTTCAAGCTCACTGATTCTGTCTTCGGCTGTAGAAATTCTACTGTTGAGGGCACCCACTGAGTTTTTTATTTTATCTACCGAATCCTTTATTAGTGACATTTCTGTTTGTAGCTTTCTTATTTCTGCTCTCATTTCTTTCTGTGTTTTCTTGGCTGTCCGTTCCACTGTTTCTTCCACTGTTTCTTTAATGTCCTCCTTTAATTTACTGGATGCCTGTTCCACTGTTTCTTTGAGTTCATTGAACATCTTCAACATTTCATCTCTGAATTCTTTTTATTTATTTATTTATTTTTTTGGTTTTTGGGTCACACTCGGCGATGCACAGGGGTTACTCCTGGCTCTTCACTCAGGAATTACCCCTGGCGATGCTCAGGGGACCATATGGGATGCTGGGATTAGAACCCGGGTCGGCCACGTGCAAGGCAAATGCCCTACCCGCTGTACTATCGCTCCAGCCCCCTCATCTCTGAATTCTTTATCGGAGAGATCGGAGCGATCGTATCGGAGAGATTGTAAGCCCCTGTGGAGGTTTCTGGACTCTTTTCTTCATTTCTCTTTTCTGGGACCTTCCAGTTCACTATCAGTATTCCCCTTTCTCTGCGAGAAAGGATTCTGGATGAGCTCGGTCGATGATGGTTGCCTTTTCCCCTTCTAGAGTACAACCTTCCTCTTAGGTACGCCTCTGTGACTTATGTGAGGCCTCTAGTGAAGCTTCAGAGGACATGTTCTTTTATATTAGGCTTGTACAACTTCTTGTATTCACTGGTATTTTGGTGAAATTGAAATAGACTAGTGGACAATTGGCCTATTGTGTTTGGGATAGCCACTATGTTCTCTGCAGAGTTAGGCAATGGAGATTGAGACATGAGTCCAGAGTGCTGGGAAAGGGGAAAATAACTGTGGTCCCCAAAGGGCACTCCCCCATCACAGAGGCCACGCCCCCTGCTGGTCTCCGGAGTTCAGGTCTGGTGGCAGGCTGAACCCCAGCAATCTCGCTGCATGGGTTTTCTTATACACACAGTTAGATTTGCCACTTTCTGGATATTTTCATCACGAATGTTACCAGGTCGGTGTTTTTGTTGAATTCTGTCTTAGTCTCACTTCTCACTAACTACACTTTTGCTCAAATTGGTTAATCTAGTTATCCTCCCCTCTTAGAGGAAGTTTGATAAATAGAACTACAGTTGCCAGTGGGAGAGGTGACTCATGAAAAGAGGCTTATGTGTGGCTTATGTGAAGTGGGGAAGAGAGAGGCTGCCTGGAGTGGGCAGACGACTGTTTTCCTCTTACCCAGGAAAGTGTTGGGGGAATCTAGGACTGATGAGAGTCTTCTAAGATCACCTGCATGCTACATACCTCACGTCTCACCGTGCCCACGAGGTGCTTGTGAAACCTCACCCGAGTCCGAGTTGTTCTTCTAGGTGTAGGAAATGATCCCTGCAACTGGATTTCTAGGGGAGCTGTTGGAACTCAGGCTCTTTGCAAGGAGAGGGAAGTTAATCCTAAATCTTACTTTATAAATCCATTACCTTTCCTCACAGAAAATAATTTCAAGAGGAGATGAATAGTGAGGTAAGACAAGTGTATTTGGGGGCTAGAGCAATAGTACAGCAGGCAGGATGCTTGCTAATCTGGCTTGGATCCCTGGTATACCATATGGTCACCTTACCTTGCCAGGAGTGATCGCTGAGTGCAAAGCCAGGAGTAGCCCCTGAGCACTGTTGGATATGCCCCACCCCAATAAAAAAAAAGCAAAAAAACAAATGTGTTTGGTAAATAAAGGGAGGAAAAAACATGTGCTCAAGAGTGAACACAAGCTTCTCCAAAGTGGGAAGAAAAAGAACACATGCCAAGAATAGATACGCAGACCATTTCCCCAGTGTGGGGAGATGTGCCCTGAACTAAGAAAGTGCTTATCTCAGGGAGAGATGGGGGCCAAAGAAGCTCTAGGGTAAAAGAAACAAAACACACATCTCCGACAGATGCAGGTGAATGCTCACCGTTACACTGCCAAGTTCACTTCTATGCAGTTTTCCTAAACTGATCCTGAAGTCTATTACCAGGCCCATTGCCAACAGGGAGAGCTTGGAGCTGTTGATGGTTGTTGACATACTTTACATAGCCTTTCTTCCTGTTGGATATCAACCCTCAGTGTAGGCTTCACCGGTGAATTGCCACCTTTCTTGCTCCCAGAGAAGCTTAACAGGCTCTTGTTAGCATCCCTAATTTAGTTAAAGTTTATCTTTAACCTTTTCCTGGCATTTTACCTCTCATTGTCACAGTTCCCCAAGTAAGTCTTGATTACTTATAAGCCAAAACTGTCTGGTAAGTCTAAACTTTGTATTTGTACTACTTTGTATTTGAAGTGCTGTACATTTGTACCTGCTTTTCTGTTTCCCCTGTAGCCTTTTTATATTTTACTATAGAGCAATGTTCTTTGATTAAACACAGAAAAATCATGAATGCTATGCTCCTAACATTTGGGGTTAATTGATTCTGAAATATATCTACTACTGGGTATAATTACTTGGTCATAATTTCTTGACTCAGGCTTCAGTTGCTGTAGTTCCTAACATCCCAAAAAAGGGAGGTCCCGCCGTGGGACTGGGATGGACCCTGGGCAAGTGGCAAAGCTACCCAGCATCAAAATGGGACATTCTAGAAAGCACAAATGCATGGTCTTGATGCATGCTGTTACAGCTTAAGAGACAGGACCCCCATGGGGAAGGACAAGATGAGCTGGCCTGAGGGCTTGGTCTAGGATTTACAGTAAAAGCCTTGCTTGCTCTCAGAGCCCAGAAAACTAAGTGTTAAAAGCCTTGTTTGCTCTCAAAGCCCAGAGAACTAAGTATTGGGATCTTTGTCTCTTACTGTGTTTATCCAAACAACTGCAAGTATTAACAACTTATACAACTAGAGGAAAAGGTAAAAGCAATGTAGATGTCCCTGGGAGACAGAGTGTCTCCTTGAGTTTATCTCCCCAAGAGAATTTCCTCCACCAAATGTTTGTCTGTGTAAATGATCGATCACACCTATGTCCTTATGTCAACTCCCCCTTCAGATGTTTTATAAGTATGCTAGCAGCTCTGCATTAAATGGGCCATTTTCACCATCAGACATTGCCCCCACCCCCACCCCCGTCTCTCTGCTCTCTGTTGGGGAGGTGGGGAGGCAGCTCTGGGGCACCGAACACACAGGCTTCCAGCCCCTGCTTTTATTTTGTGAACTCCCTGTTCCAGCTGTGGAGATTCTTCTTGCAGGTGCTGGGCGGCAGCCATGCTCTGGGCCTGGAATTGTTTCTGAAAAGGCTTTCTGGGCTCCTCTGATGGATCCTGTGTCTCATAGGCCTCCTTGTCTTTGGACTGGTTTAGGCTTCAGACAGTTTTTCTGTCCCAATTGTCACCACCAGGGCCCCCATCCCTGTAACAGTACCACAACAGTTAAGGAATAAAAAGTAATTGTGGCGTTGATTTCAAATGACAAGAGTAAGCCTTCTTGCTGTATGTCTCGCCTCCACCACCTTCATCCTTTTTCTTCCCTAATTCTACTCCCTACTCCTACTTATTAATGAGGCTCTTTTTCTGGCCAACAGTATAAGAGAGAGAGAAGGAAATGTTGTACCCAGTATTCTTTAAAATTAAGCACATTGGGCTGGAGTGATAGCACAGCAGGTAGGGCATTTGCCTTGCACGCGGCTGACCTGGGTTTGACTCCCAGCATCCCATATGTTCCCACGATCACTGCCAGGAATAGTTCCTGAGTGCATGAGCCAGGAATAACCCCTGTGCATTGCTGGGTGTGACTCAAAAAGCAAATAAATAAATAAATAAATAAAATTAAGCACAATTAAAAAGGTGGCAGACTGCTCCCAGAATGTGCTTTGCCTTGACTTCTGAGCACTCTCCTTAGTGTGAACAGCAGCTACAGGTGAATTCACATAATACTCAGGACCCAACTTCTGCACACACTGAGGTGCAACATCCCCTGTACACCTAGCGGCACCTCTTTCAGTATGAATACTGCTTGGGAGACCTTCAGGGATCTCAGATCCTACCTGACAAGTAAAATCAGAAAGTTCATCATCGCGTGGTGCCTATCTACCATTTGTCCAGGTGTGTCTCAGATCAACTGCTTTATTGTTAAGGGGATAAGTCATTTATGCCTGAGTAGCGATAGCTTTCTCTCACTGACATCCACAAGCAGTACTCTAAACGTTATACATCAGTATTATTTTTATTTATTTTATTACTGTCCTCACTAGAAGAATTCAAAGAGGTTGAGTTATTTATCTACGATCACACAGCTAGTCCATGGTGAAACCTGGACTGGAAAGATGAACTTAAAATAAACTACTTTCCTTCACAAGACTGGGGAGATGGCCCAGTGAACTGAGTGGAAGATTTGTATGCAGGAAGCCTGGCTATAACACCACCTGGTCCCGCAAGTGGCCCCCACAAGCACTGAGCTGGGAGTAATCCTCTGGTATAACAGGATGGTGAAAATAAAAGAAGGAGGAGGTGGAGGGAGGAAGAAGAAAAAGGAAGGAAAAGAGAAGGGAAAGAAGGGAGCAAAGAAGAAACTTGACTCATCAGAAAATTTTAGTCAAAGAAGGAATATTTGCAGCCATTTAAAATTCTTTCACCTTAGAGTTGCTAAAGCTCTGTTGAAAGAAAAAAAAATGTATCTCCCTCACATAAATCCTAAATCCTATTTAAAACAGTTGCTTTATATTTCAATAAGATCCGCTGAGCAGGGGCTAAAGAGATAGTACAGTCATTAAGATTTTGCCTTGCACGTGGCCAACTCTGGTTGAGTTCCCACACCACATATGGTGACCAGAGCACTGCCAGGAATGATCCTTGATTTAGAGTCAGGAATAGCCCCTGAGCACCACACGGTGTGGTCCAAGCCCTGGCCCCAATCCCTACCTGCCCTCCCCAAGCACACAATTCATTGAGCATTCTAAAGTAAATTCTATGCATAATGAATAGAGTTTGGAATGTGTAATACTATAAACTTCTCAGGGTACAGATTGCCACTAAATATGCTTATCTCTAAAATGCCCTCACCCCAACAACACCAGGGTGCCAGACGGGGAAGGTACAGCCAGCACATCTTCTCCATATGGAGCCCCGCCGACACTGAGCTTCTACTAACACGGCTCCTGTATGCAGGACGGGACATCTCTAAACTCAGGGAGGAGGGGAATTGGAACAGGGTGGTGCCAGCCTAGTTTCCAATTTGCCCCGGCCACCGGAAGTCACGCCCTCGACTTGCCCTCGGCGCCATCTTGCCATAATTAGCAGTAAAGAATCCGGGCCATTCTGGCAGCACCACAGGCCGGAGAACGCTTCGGACCCCAGACCGGGCCAACACCAGGGTGCCAGACGGGGACGGTACAGCCCCACGCCTTCTCCAGATGGAGCCCTGGCGACACTGAGCTTCTACTAACACGGCTCCGGTATGCGGGACTGGGACATCTCCAAACCGCATGGCTGCATAAGTATGTATGACCTTTCCTGACATACAAAATATATGCTCTGGAATGGCTCCACCACTCCTGAGCATCCATTATCCCAGAGGCACAGAAACCAATCTCAGAATGCAGTGGCTACTTACAGATATACTCCTGGACTCTGAACTAAGCTATGGCCCTGTGCAGCCCTGGGAGGGGAAGGGTTTCTGTCCCTCAACCTTTCCCCCCCGTGACAGCATGGTGACCACCACCATTCAGAATAAGTTGGACAGAGAGGTTGGAGATTGCAGTGATGGGACGGGATGCATGGGGAATCTTGCAATGGGGGAGGCAGAACCGGCCCTGCCTCCTGCCCAAATGAGACCCCGAGCGGTCGCCCATGGACAGCTCCTCCACTCCTGAACAGCCATGATCCCAGCGCCACAGAAACCAGTCTCGGAATGCAGCAGCTGCTGGCAGAAATACCTCTAAACTTAATACCAGAATCTTTTGCGACCATGCAACATCATATGCTCTTTGTTACCAACGATAGAAAACATACAATCTAATGAGGTCATTCCGACAGGTCTGACTGTTCGGGATAAAACACCAAATAATGATAGTGAGTTTCCTGTTAAAAATTGAATGTAATCAAAGTAAGGAAAGAGTAAAGTGATAATCATCTGCCACAGAGGCAGAGGGGGAGGGAGAGGGGGTGGAATGCTGGGGTTATTGGTGGTGGAATATGTGCATTGGTGAAGGGATGGGTGTTTGAGCATAGTATGACTGAGACTCGATCCTAAAAGCCCTGTAACTGTTCTCACAGTAACTCAATTAAAAAATAAATAAATAACATGCCCTCGCCTTGCTTAACACTTTTTCCACATTAATGGAAAAATTAATTGCTTTCTTTATAATTAAAAATTAATTTGCTTTCTTCATTGTATCACTGTCATCCCGTTGTTCATCGATTTAGTTGAGTGGGCACCAATAACTTCTCCATTCGCCCCTGTCGTGTGCTAGTATAACCCAATGGCGTCTGCTCAATCCAGAAACACGAAGAGCCTGAGAATTTAGCATCCTCACCTTACTTGTCCTTCCCAACGCTGCTGCATTGGGGGCTCTTTCAGGGTCAGAGGAATGGAGGCCTGTTATTGTTACTGTTTTTGGCATATCGAAAAAGTCACGGGTAGCTTGCCAGGCTCTGCCATATATATATGTCCTTTCAATGGTAATATTCAGATATGTGTGTGTGTTTGCCAGTGGTAATATTGAGCCACATGTATAATCAAAATATTTTTCCTTGGGGTCCAGAGAGACTGTATAGAGAGAAAAGTGCTTGCCTTGCACATGGCCGACACTGGTTGGACTCTAGCAATATTTTTGCTACTCCCCGCCAGGAGTGATCTCTGAGCACTTCGGGCTATGGGCCAAAAACCAAAATACTTTTTAGTAGCCACATCTTTAAAAGTATAAAGAAGGGGCTGGAGCAATACCACAGTGGGTAGGGTGTTTGTCTTGCACACGGCCGACCTGGAGTTCGATTCCCAGCATCCCATATGATCCCCTGAGCACTGCCAGGAGTGATTCCTGAGTGCAGAGCCAGGAATAACCCTGTGCATCGCCAGGTGTGACCCAAAAAGCAAAAAAAAAAAAAAAAAAAAAGGTATAAAGAAACAATGACATTTAATTATTTAATTTTAATTATATATTTTAATGCAATATATCTAAAAATTACCATCTCTATGTGCTATCAAAGTAATTCTTCTTGTCTTTTTTTTGCTTTTTGTGGAGAGGTCACACCCTGCGATGCTCAGGGGTTACTCCTGGCTTTGCACTCAGAAATTACTCTTGGTGGGACCATATGGGATGCTGGGGATCGAACCCGGGTTGGCCGCATGCAAGGCAAATGCCCTACCCACTGTATTATCGCTCCAGCCCATCTTGTTAAGTTGTCTTTTTAATGTGTATTTTGCTCCTACAGTTTGATCTCAGTTTGATCTTCCTATGTTTCAGGTGGTTGGTGTGTGGGATTAGTAGCTGCCATTTCAGTTAGTGCTTAAATGTTTTCTCCTTAGTGTTTAAGCTTCAATGTGCAAGAATATTATATACAGGAAAGAGAATACGTTGCAACAATTGTTCACTTATTTTGTATTATTAGGGGTTGTAACACTTATGTTTATTATAAGGTAAGCCATAGAGGCAAATAAAAATTAATAAAATGCCCACTTGAATTATATTCACAAATAAAAATCGCTGAGATTGATTTTCCTTTGATAATGTGAACAGTGTAGATTATTGAAAAACATTTACTTTTAACCAAACTCAATTAATCTTTGGATATGTACATTATTTACAGAGGTTAAATGTCTAGAGACTCAAAGCTAAATTGAAGATTTCTTCTATTGAGAAAATTGCTTCAAAGCTTTAAAAAGAATTAGAATCTGATAGCTTTTAAATTATTTGTAAACTCTCAAATATTAAGGGTTTTATATTCTTTGGAAGGGGGCCTCCCAAGGGCTCAGGGGCCACTCAACAGCAGTGCTCAGCTGGTTGCATAAGTCTGACAATGACAGATGCGGTGCTGCTCGGGCCCTTTTCTGGCAATGGTCAGAGAGGGACTCTGTCGTGTAGGACATCAAACTCTGTCCTCTGCGTGCCAGGGGTGTGCTACAGTCCTTTGTGTGTCTACCCAGACCAGATAAGCAAATGTTCTTTTCCATGACAGATGGGTATTGTGCAAATCTTTTCATGTAAGCATTCCTCAATGTCATGAAGGTTTATTGTGATGCCTTTATATTAACGAAATATTACTTTGGTTCCCTAGATAAATCACTATTTGGAAAGAGAATTTGAAAAAGATGAGAAGCCACGTGACAAATCATACCAGAATGCAGTTTTAGAAGATATTTTTAAGAAGAATGACCATGATGGTGATGGTTTCATTTCCTCCAGGGAATACAATGTATATCAACATGATGAATTGTAGCATATTTTCATTTTACTTTCATTGTACTTAATACATATGTTGTTGTTACATGTATTTATGTATACATACACAAGACACACACACACACTTCCCTCCGAGTTAGTGTTTCCCCTATGAGAACATATTTTGATACTCATAGAAATGTATGATTTTAGTACAATAAACATGAAGCTGCTTTGCAAATTTAACTTTGAGGAGAGGTTTGATTGTATTGTCTTTTGCCTTATTCTGTGAACATGAATTGCCACACAATGAAATAGTATATAAATGCCAATTTTTAAAAGATATTTTTAAGTGTTAAAATGCCATCTAGGGGTTGGAGCTACTGCACAGCAGGTAGGGCATTTTCCTTGTACATGGCTGACCCGTGTTTGATTCCCAGCATCCTGTTTGGTCCCCCAAGCACCACCAGGAGTAATTCCTGAGTGCAGAGCCAGGAGTAAACCCTGTACATTGCCAGGTGTGAACCAAGAAGAAAAAAAATGTCACTTTAGTGAAGAATACTTAGTAGGAACTCAGGAACTAACATTTCATGTGTGTATGTATGTAGTGATTTAACAGGTATCAAGATGTAAAAATGATAAGTAAGGCTGGGGCTGGAATGATAGTACAGTGGGTAGGGCACTTGCCTTGCACGTTGCCAACCCAGGTTCAAGCCCCAGCATCCTATACAGCCCTCTCAACCCACCAGGAGTGATTCCTGAGCAAGAACTAGAAGTAAGCCCTGAGCAGTGCTGAGTATAGCCAAAAACCCCCAAATATTTGTGTATACAGAAAGCTGAAACATTGTTTCTTTTTCATGCAATCTTCTGGGCTTGTTATCAATGAGGAATGTTTAAAGATATTTTACCAAAGATTTTGTGCCTCTCCTATCAGGCAAAATAGTTTATACTTCTCAGAGTCTTGCATTCCTTCACATTTTACTATGTCATTGATCTTTCTCCCTAAACAAAGAGTTTAGGCATATCTGATAGTAATCTCTAAACATTTTAAGATAACATTGGTATGTCCTGTTCTCCTTGCTACAGGGAGCTTAGGTTTATCGGGTCACACCCATCAAAGTGCTCCCAAGTCACTCCCATTCCTTTGTCTATCTGTAACCACTTCTATGCTCTCTTCGCCAACCAGTTAATCAGCTTTTCCCCTAATCAGACTCTGTTAATTTGTGAGGTCAGACCTTTCTAGGACACTGAACTTGTATTGTAAGTTAATATTGCCTTTCTCCTCTCCTTATGTCTTTTGAATAGTTTACTTTAGAGCAATGTCCTTTTTGTATGGACAAAGAAAGACAGTTGTTAATATGCTTTTGTAACATGGGATTTAATTGGCTTCAAATATTATTCACTCCCGGGCATCTGCTTTAAGCCTCAGCTGCCCTTACTTCCTAGCACCTCCAAAAGGAGGGTCCTGACGAGGGACAGGACGGACCCAGGGCAAGCAGTGAGTTATGTGCTACCCTGGCATCGAGATGGGCCTGGCCAACGTGCCTAATTCTTAACTATATGTTAAGAGCTTGGTCATGGACATGTCATGTCATGATCCAAAAGCAACGATGAGACTAGGACCCTACTAGGGTTAGGAAAGACTAATCTGGCCTGAGCACTGTAGTCTGAGATCGAGATGACCCCAGGAGAGAAATTCTACAAGCTTAATACATCTCTTGCTCTGTCTGTACAAAATGATTAATATTATGAATAATTATATGTTAGTTGGACAAGGAGAGGAGAAACACACCCATGGGATTCCACTCTTGGGCGGGTGTCCTGCTGAAAGAGAATCTGTCCTAGAAGAAGCATCCCCTGAGGGAAAGAACTTTACCCCTATTGATTGTGACCACACCTATGTGTAAGCCCCAACCCCTCATGCTTGGGGATTTAGGCTGTGAGAGTGGGTTGGGGGCCAGTCCCAGTGCCAGTTCCAGTGTGAGATCTGGAGAAGCCAGATCGAGATCCAGATAGAGAAGGAGAATGAAGTAGTATGGGGGAGGAAGCAGGAGGAGAATCAGAGGAGAATGGAGATGGGAATGGAATAAACTACAGCTGAGACCAATCAGCCTGGCTTCGTTCCTTCCTTCACCTGCCTTGACATCAGCCATCAACCTCCCCAAGGTGGGGGAAGCGGCTGGAGACTACCGAACGCTGGTGGCAGGAGAGGTAGAGCGCTGCTGCCCTGTGCCCAGTGTGGTGCCCCCTGCACCCTTTCTTTTTTGTGTGTTTATACAACTATAGATGTGCCTCTCTTCTTCCTGCTAGGTCTTTATAGTGAAATATCTATCATCCCTGCACTGGAGAGTTTGTACAGTGGGGAAGACACTTTCCTTCCACAGCTAACCCAGGTTGATCTCTGAGCCCCACCAGGAGTGATCCCAAAGCACAGAACCAGGAGTAAGCCATGAGCACTGCCATCCTGTAGGATAATATTGGTTTGTCCTTTCTGCCTTGCCACAGAGAACTTAGGTTTATTGTGTTACTCCCACCACAGTGCTCCCATCCCTCTGTTTATTTGTAACCTCTTTCTTTGTGCTCTGTTAACTTAGAAAGAAAAGTATTGTTTTTTTTGTGCATAGTTAATTCAGAGCAATGTCCTTTTTGTATAGACACAGGAAGACAGTTAATGCTATTCTTTTATAACTTGGAAATTAGTTTACTTCAGATAATAGTACCTCCTGGACATCTGTTCTCTCCACTTAAGCCTCAGTTGCCCTTATTTCCTAGCACCCCAAAAGCAGAGTTCTGGTGAGGGACTGGATGGACCCAGGGCAAGCCGTGATCTACCCTGGCATCAAAATAGGCCTGGCCAAAGCACCATAATACTTAACTATAAGTTAAGAGCGTGGTCATGGACAAATTCTGTCATGATCCAAAAAGTAACAACAGATTAGGACCCTGCTAGGGTTAGGAAAGACTAATCTGGCCTGAGCACTGTTGTCTGAGTCTGTGGTGAGATGTCCCAAGGAGAGCCACCCTACAAGCTTAATGATATATCTCTTACTGTGTCCATACAAAATAATATGAGAAGTAGAATAAAGATGTCAATTAAGATGTTAATTAACCTATTGGACTAAGGAGAGGAGAAAGACCCCTAGGTGGGATTTCAGCCCTTGAGCCTGAGGGGTAGTCAGGAGGGGCTTTTGATATGTTGATGTGCTACCTCCAATTCAGGGAGAGAGTGAAGAGAGAGAGAGAGAGAGAGAGAGAGAGAGAGAGAGAGAGAGAGATCAGGGCAGCAAGATAGAGCATGGAGAGACTAGCAAGGGGAACAGAGGGAGAAGATGTAGGGGAAGAATGCAGGAGCAGGTACATGGAGAGAAGAGAGACAAGGCTGTGAGATGGAGCGAGGAGAGATGAGTGGGAGAGATGAGAGGAGATGGGAATGAGGGCCAATGTGAGACTAGAATGGGGAGCTTAGTGAGACTGGAACAGGCGCATGGTGAGGATGGAATAAATGGCAACTGATCATCAACCAGCTTGGCCCTTGTTTCCTCCATCCACCCATGCCATGGGCCACCCTGTGTGGGGGAGTAGCCCGAGTCCACCCAACACAGGCGGAGAGTGAGAGAGCCGCAGGGCTTTCCCTTGGCTGTCCTGGAGATTACACACCATATGTGGCACAAAACCAAACAACAAAAATATATATAATTGGGAACTGGGGGGAGCCCTGCTGGGAGCCTTGATATTCAGCCTGGCAATGTTAGACCTGATAAGCTAGACCTGATCATTCAGTGCTTCTGCTTGGGCCTGGTGATAATGGGGACCACCAAAGCTATACCCAGCGGTACTGAGAAAAGAATTAGGGACTTAAAAACTCTGATCCATATTCCTGTCTCCAATCTCAATCTGATGTCTTGATAGTTTTAAGTTCCCTTTTTTCTAGATCTATCTCTCCTATGTCACTTCAATTCACCATGTTCTTGTTATTAATGACAAATGAGCATTATAAACTAATATTTAAGTTTCTTGTGCATGTGTCGGATTTATTTCACACATGGGGATAAAAGAGAAATCAAATGAAGATATAATAATTACATTGCCATGGCAATTTTGTGTCAAGATTAAATCAGGTTGTGTGATCCAATTTGAGAATACAAGGTAAGTGATGCAACAGAAGATCATACTGGTACAAACAAAAAGTCATATTTGAGGGAGGATGTTAGAACTTTTTTTCCTATTTCATATGTAGGAAAGTATGAAAATGTACAATGTGTATGTAGCTTTAACTTTCATGTCCCACTGTTTTTATTTAAAATACTTATGTTGGGGCCAGAGCAATAGTACAGTGGGTAGGGTGTTTGCCTTGCATGCGACCGACCTGAGTTCAGTCCCCGACATCTCATAAGGTCCCCCAAACACTGCCAGGAGTAATTCCTGAGTGCAGAGCCAGGAGTAACCCCTGAGCATTGCTGGGTGTGTTCCAAAAATCAAAATAATAATAATAATAATAATAATAATAATAATAAAAACACTTATGTTTATCTGGGTGAGTGTTGCCATACCCGGTGGTGCTCAGTCACTATTCCTGACTCTGCTCAGGAGTAACCTCTGGCAATTGTGTTCAAGGACCATATGTGGTACTGAGGATTCAAACTGGGGTTCGCCAGTTTGAATGAAATGCAAAACCACCTGCACTATTTATCTGGTCCTCAAAATAGTTTTAAATGTCCTTTTTAAAAAGGACTTAGAAATACTAGCAAATAGAATTCTACAATTCATCAAAAGGATCATGACCAAGTGGGATTTATCCAAGGGATACAAGGTTGGTTTAACATATGCATGTCGAACAACATAATAGACCACATCAAAAAAAGAAAAAAATTAGAATCATATGACCATATCTGTAGATACAGAGAAAGCATTGACAAGATCCAGCATTATTCATGATAAGAAAAAAAATCAACAGAATGGAAATTGAAGGAACTGGCCTCAACGTAGTCAAAGCCATTTATCATTAGCCTACAGCAAATATTATACTCAATAAGGAAAAACTAAAACCTTTCCACCAAAGATCAGGCACAAGACAAAATTTCCTGTTCTCGCCACTTCTGTTCAACATAGCACTGGAAGTACTTGCCATAGCTATTAGGCAAGGAAAAGATACTGAGTCATCCATATAGGAAAGGAAGAAGTCAAGCACTTACTATTTGTAGATCATATGATGCTATATTTAGAAAATCCTAAAGACTACCAAAATAAAAGCTGCTAGAAACAATAGATTTATATAGTAAAGTAATGGGGCTGCAAAATTAAAAGTCCATGGCTTTCCCTTATACAAATAATGAAGAAGAATAGAGATTTTTTAAAACCCCATTTACAATTGTGCCTCAGAAAATCAAGTACCTTGAAATCAGCTTAACTAAAGAGGTAAAATATCTATACAGAGAAAACTACAAAATACTACTTCTAGAAATAAGAACACAAGGAAATGAAAACACAACCCCTGTGCATGAATTAGGAGGATTAATATCAAAATAGCAATACTCCCCAAAGCATTGTACATTGTACAGATTCAATGCAGTCCCTATAAGGATACTCATGAAAACACATACATACACACACACAGATCTCTTTCTAATGCCATACACAAAAGTTGAATAAAAATGAATGTCTCTTTTTTAGGGACTTGTCTGATATGTTACAGAGGAAATTTTAGGCAGAACTCTTCGTGAAATGGACGCTACAGGTATCTTCAAAGATGAAATGGCTGACCAAGTATAAGCAAAGATAAACAAATAGGACTGCATTAAATTAAGAAGTTTCTGTACCTCAGAGGAAATGATAACCAGGATACAGAGACAGCCCACAGAATGAGAGAAACTATTTATCCAGGGGCTGGAGCGATAGCACAGCGGGTAGGGCGTTTGCCTTGCACGCGGCCGACCCGGGTTCGATCCCCAGCATCCCATATGGTCCCCTGAGCACCGCCAGGAGTAACTCCTGAGTGCAAAGCCAGGAGTAACCCCTGAGCATCGCTGGGTGTGACCCAAAAAGCAAAAAAAAAAAAAAAAAAAAGAAACTATCTATCCAACACTCATCTGATAACGGGTTAATATCTAAGATATACAAGGCATTGGTAGAATACTACAAGAAAAAAATCCAACCCTATCAAAAAAATGGGGAGAAAAGATTAACAGAAACTTCCTCAAAAAATAAGTACAAATGGCCAAAAAGCACATGAAAAAATGCTCTGATTTTGATCAGGGAGATGAAAATAAAAACAATGAGGAATCATCTCACACCACAGAGGTTGGCACAAATCAAAAGGAACAAGAGCAACCAATGCTGGAGTGGATGCAGGGAGAATCTCATTCATAGCCGGTGGGAATGTTGACTGGTCTAGCCTTGGATATTGCTAAAAAAAAATCTAGAAGTTGAGCTTCCATTTGACTCAGGCACCCCACTTTTTGGAATGTAATCCAAGGGTCCAAAACCAAAATGGAGAAAAGATATTTGAAATCCTATGTTTCTTGCAGCATCATCTATATTAGCCAAAATCTGGAAACAACCCAAATGTCCAAGAATAGATAAAGATTGGGTAAAGAAACTTGTACATACACAGTGGAATATTATCAGCCATAAGAAAAGATAAGGTCAGTTTAGTGAAACATGAAGAGACCTAGAAATGATCATGCTGAGTGAAGTTAGAGGGAGAGAGACTGACACAGAATGATCTCCCTCATGAGGGGAGGGGTGCGTGGGGGGCCTGGGATGAGTCTGTGAAGGTCGCCGTGAGCAGGCTGGGATTAGGTTCTGGAGGTTTGCAGCTGCTGGGGTTCATTTGGGGCAGGAAGAGGGACACACCTGCCCCCCTCCGAGATGCCCTGGTAAAATCAGCATGGTGCAGGGTAGGGAGATGTCTCTGTGGCGTGCTGCTCTCTTCCAAGATTCATTTGTAAGTCTCTGATCATGGCCATTAATGCACTTTAAATGGCCTGATTTTAATCTCTTTAGAGGTTTATGGGTCTCTGAAGCAAGGCCAATAAATGGGTTTGTAAACTGAGCTGGAGGTGGTTTGTGGGCATGGTTCCCACATACCAAACTTTTGGCCATTTAATTTCTTGGTAAACTTGGTCCCAAGTTGTTGGGGTCTGGCCAGAGGCACAACAACAATTTGGGGGTATCAGGAAGCCTAAAGTCACCATCAGGCTGCTAATACACTCACTCCGCAGGTATAGGTTGATCTGCTGGGTGGCACTGTAGCCCCAAGAACTGGTTTTCAATAGGAAACAAGTCACCTGAGGGTGGTCGGGGGGAGAGGACAGAGAGAGGGCAATGCCTACAACAGAGGGAATGCGTTCAACCAGGAGGAGGAGACGGTGCTGAAAATGGTAGTGTTATTTATGAAACTATCAGCAACAGTATTGTAAACCACAGTGCAAAAACATATTTTACAAGTGCCCCTCATAGAGTCAGACTGGTGGCTGAGAGGCAAATGGGGGTGGGGATTGGTGGAGGTAAGTGGGCACTGATGAAGAGATTGGGGTTGAATCAATGTATGCCTCAATAATAATTTTATAATCTCACAGTGGCTAAAAATTTAGGGGGAAAAAAAGTCTTTACATCTGACTCCTGTGGGTGAGTTTATATCATATATTCATTCTTGCAAGAATGAAATCTAAGTTCAATTATATATTAAAATTATAATTGTGTACATATATATGCAAACATATACATACATATGACAAGCATGGAGATTTACTCTGAAACTTTTGTCACATTTTAAATTCTATTAATTCTACATGTATTGTTCTCTATATTTTTACTCGATTGCCTTATGTCCTCATAGGCACAGACCTTATAGTTAGTGCTGTAATACATTTTTAAATTCTAGAATTTTAATATGCTTTTCAATTATTTTAGGAGGTATAAAATTAATAATTTAGATTAATAAGCTTGTACACAAAAAATTCAAAAGATGTCTTTAAGAGTAGATAAAGATCTCAGGATTTTGGTGCGGGAATAATAGTACAGTGGGTAGGGTGTTTCCCTTCCAGGTGGCCAACCTGCATTCAATCTCTGGCATCTAATATCATCCCATAAGGAGTAATTAATTCTTTTTTTTTCCCTTTTTGGGTCATACCCGGCGTTGCACAGGGATTACCCCTGGCTCATGCACTCAGGAATTACTCCTGACGGTGCTTGGGGACCATATGGGATGCTGGGATTCGAACCCGGTGCAAGGCAAACACCCTACCCGCTGTGCTATTGCTCCAGCCCCAGGAGTAATTAATTCTTGAGTGCAGAGCCAAGACTAATCCCTGAGCTCAGCTGTGTATAGCTCAGAAATACAAACAAACATATCTCTCAGGACTAAATGTCAAAACGTTTTAACATTTTGTTGTTGTTTTGGGACCACAACCATCAGTGCTCCCGGTTTACTCCTGGCTCTGCACACAAGAATCTCTCCTGGCAGGCTTCGGGGACCATAGAGGGTGCTGGGGATGAAACTAGGGTTCGCCACATGCAAGACAAACGCTCTACCTGCTGTACTATTGCTCTGATCCCTGTTTTATTTCTTTTAAGGAGAAAAGTAAATTTACTCTAGCTAACAGCATTAAAATAACAGTAATGAATCTGTATAAAGACAAAAGTTGTGGGCATATGTACACTGCAGTATGGCAGCCTCAGTCACCATGCTAACTGACATACAGAATGCCAAGCTGAGTTCAGTATGCTTTAATCTGATACTGCTATTAAACATTTAGGATAACATTGAATTATTAATACATTTTCCTCATTTCACCAGACCAAGGGCTATCGTCAAACCACCATGAATTTACCACAGTGCATTTTATCATCTTTAAATACTGAATTAAATGTAGATTGAAGCTGCTGTTTAGAAAATTCTATGTATAAAGTTATAAAATGATAGACAAAATAGTCCTTGAATGAATGACAGATTTTTTGGTTTGGGGGACACCCCAGTGGTGCTCTGGCACTGCATTCAGGGATCATTCCTGGCGGGGCTCAGGGGATCATATGTCATACCTGATCATATTTCATGATCATATGTCATGATCATATGTTATGATATGGTATGATCATATGTCATACCATCAAACCCTGGTCGGCCATATGCAAAACAAGTGCCCTACCTACTGTCTCCCTAGACACTGAATGGCAACTTTATGAAAGAATTTTAGGCCAGAGATGTGGCTTAGTGGTAGAGCATTGCTTTGGCACTGCAAAAAAAAAAAGTATATGTATTCTATACTTTATATTTAAGCTTTACTTAACATAAGTTACATCAATCATGATAATTTATGCAGCAGAGACTGCTACCATTTACACTTTGTACACGGTTTACATTTTCTTTCCCTCTAAATTTGGTATAATTCATTAACGTGAACCTTGATAATTTCGGTGGCACAGTAGGACGTACATCAGCAGCCACGTGTATTCATTTTTCATTTTATTTCATTCTCTTGTGCCAAATATCAAAACAGGGAACTGCATGAAGTCTTACATATTTTTGCCCATCCACAGAGCACTGAAAGCATCCATAAACTGTCTCCCTTTTTAAGTTCCCCATTCCACAGAGTATGCAAGGTCCTTTTGGAATGTTGTGATTAAGTAAGTTGACTCGGATATGAGTCCCTTCCTTAAGTGAAATATCAGTCATGCTGAGAGGTTTGTCATAGTAGTCAGAGAAAAGTTCATCTAAGTAAAGTTGTGAACGAGAAATGGCATCCATCACCCTTCTATCTGAAAGAGCAAAAATAGAGACATGCATTAGAAATAATTAAACATAGATAACTGAGCTACATTTCAAAATACAGTCATTTTAGCTTTTGCATTAAAATTCTTCCTTAGCAGACAAGATTACTGTATATATACCACATGTGTTAATCCCAGAAAATATAATTGAATATTTCCTCGGTGCACATACTTCTTTCAAAAAGTATATTTCTCAATCTGTAGAGCACTGCAAATGTTGCTGTTTCTTCCCTTTCAAATCCTCCTTTTGACACTGAAGTGACACAAAGGTCTAAAAAAAAAAATCAAAAGATATTATTACTGAAAAAGCTCACTGGGAGTTTGGGTTGTGGGCAATGAATTCTGGTACATGCCATTCAAAGCACTTGTTAAAGTTAAATTTCACATATTTCTGGAAAAGAAATATGGCACAAAATTCAAGAATAGAGAAATAAAATACAGTGAAAAATGAGTCTCTGTTTGTTCAATTCTGACACCTCAGTTCTCCATTCCAAAGGTAATTACTGTTAATTTCTTGTGTCTAATTCCAGAAATGTTCCATACAATTTACAAATTTCATACTGTTTTATAGGGATAAAGTAATATGTATATATGTGTTTTTATAAAATTGGGACTGTTACATATTATATATATATATTAAAAATATCTCTGAGGCTATTCCATGCCAGGATCCATATGCTTTTTCATTTGTTAATCATGGTTTCAGAGTATTCTATTGTGTGAATATGCCATTATTTAACTAAATGCTAATAACAGACTGTGGATGTTTCCACTTAATATATTTACATATTTTCACATACACCTAAGTATACCTATAGGATAGAGCATTTGGCTGTAGTTTATATACACTTAAAATTTTTATGTCTATTGCATGTCAGTTCACACTTCTCCCTTATCAATATAATTACCAAGACCTACATCTAAAGTTAAAAAAAACTGAAGTGAAGCATGTGATTTTGTTTCTGAACTCCTTTTATACCCCTACCCTCAAAGTACAGAAACAAAAAAAAACTCTAAAAATGTTTATTGATTGCCCTAGTTAACCAGCTCCCTACCCATATTTTAGGGCAGCACTAGACTTCAGTGGTCTGGCCATTGCATCTTGAAGACCGGTGAAATGAAAAACTCTGAAGTTGAAGGCACCTCAGGTAGTATGCAATGTGACTATCTTAAAAGAAGTATTTTACTCATAAAGTTATTATTATTATTATTATTATTATTATTATTATCATTTGATTTGGGGGGCCACACCTGGTGGTGCTCGGGGATACCCCAAGGAGCCAGTATTTGGAAAACTGATTGCTGAGCCAAGCTGTAGCAAGCTAAGTGCCTTAATTTTTACACTATTTCTCTGGCCCTTAAAGTTACCTCTTTTGGTTTGTACTACATGCAGCGATGTTCAGAGGTTATACTTGGCTCATCATACAGGATTATTCCTGGCAATGCTTAAGGAACTATATGGGCTGCCAGGGATCCAACCCAGGTCAGCTGTGCTTATAAAGCAAGCATCCTACTTGCTGTACTATCTCTCCGGCTGCTATGGTTACTTATTAAGAAGCTGGAGGAGAAAGAGAGGTAAGATAGCTGGGAAAATGGGGAGAACTGGTGGAAGATTTGTCTCCTGATACCCCCCGACATCTTGAGGTTTACTATTACCTGTCCTCTGTTTGCCATCATCAAGAACTACCTCTTCAAGGGTTTATTGTTTTCCCCAGATAAATGAAAGAATACTTGGTAGATTCATTTTGGCTATTTGTGGGAAATAGAGAGCCCACAGTCTTCACCAAGAAATGGAAGAGGCATTTGATAAACAGGGACAGTTACCTTATCAGTATATACAATTGATATAATTGAGAGCATCACAATTCTAAACTTATTACAAAGATTCCTTTCACAATGTAATTACTTTACTTTTTCACGTACTCACCAAAGGCACCATCCAGATAAATGAAGAGTTCAAAAACACTGAAAGCTATGGTTGTGTGTGCTGGAAAAACAATAGCTTTGTCCCTTCCCTTGGGATTCTGTTCGTCCATAAAATGGAACTATATTAAAGAAATAAACAACATCATTAAGGGATATAACATGTAAGGATCACTATACAGAGAAACAAAACACCCTTATAAACATTAAAAACAAAGCAAAACAAAAAAACAGAAATAACTATCATAGTTAAACAGTTTCTAGTAGAAGTCCAAAAGCTCCAATAGGAACTCATGAGCTCTGTTAGGAATACCTCCCCCCTCTCACTTTGTAGACGAGACAAAGATTAGTGCTCCCACATCGGTAAATTCTCTCAGGCAGAAATGCCTTTTTCTTTCAACTGTACATCTTAGAAACCATTGTGTTTAAAGACCACAATTATTCTTAGCCTACCTGTCTCTCCCCAGAAATTTCAGCAGTTTTACATAGCAATCATCAACTTATCTTCCAAAGCAATCAGCAAAAAATAAGTAAATGTTTCCATTCATGCCCCCAAAATAATCCTACTACAGAGAAATTGGTGGGCAGATGAATATAGTGGACTGAACTTATATTTGCCAAGAGTTAAAAAGAGAATTATTGAAACTATCTTTTGAACTATTTATTTTAATAAAACCAATCAGGTCATTGTATGCATCACTGAACCACAAGGACGAATAACATCACAGTTGAACTAAAAAATTATATACAAATAATCTTCATGATCTTTTGTTGTGGGGAGGACAGGGATTAAAGGCAGGACCTCAGACATATACTTTACTATTATGCTATGTATTGACCCCTCATGATTTTTGAAAAAGATTTAACATAGAATGGAACTTATTTGGCTATCGACAATATCATCTTAGAAATCAATTTATAAGTAGATATAACTTTAAAGTAATGATAAAAGACATAATTAAAAAGTTTAACATAAATTCTTTATTTCTATTCTTAAAATAGCATTTAAATTGAAATAGGAATGACTCCAGCATGCACATTATTTCCCATGATTAGTGTTGTTTTGAACTGTGTAGGACCCATATTCTATCCTAAATTTAAAAAATTACTATAGAAATTATTGTATGTATTTGCAGCTTCATAATAAAAAAAATTGACAAAATACACCAGTCTCATTGAAAGTGAGTACTTGAAAAAAATTTCCACTGCAGCTCTGTAGTCAAAGCAGCCGAATGAATATGACTCATTACCCTCATGGCTTCCCCACGAATTCCAGCATGCACAGACAGTGAGCACTGCCGTGTGGTTCGAATGCTTTCCATGACCACACACAGCACAGCCTTTCTGCTGCTCCTTGATTGACGTATCAAGCTGTGGTCAAAATTAATTTTTCTGAAATAGAGAATCATTCACAAGGGTCTGAAACATCCGTTTACATATGCTCAAGTACATTTTTCACTATCGAAGTCCACTTTTAGAGCTAATCAAAGCAGGTCTAATATAAATCAGAGAAAGTGTGCTCTAAAGAATGATATTCCTCTTCTTTCTATTTTCTTAAAACATGATTCTAGGAACCTATTGAGAGATTCTCTTTGAACATTTGTTGCAGCAGATTCCTATATTCTTTTTTATCAAATAACTTAGCAGAACCAAAGCAATTTTCAGGAAAATTTTAAAGGATTTTGAGTATCTACTATTCAAAGTTTAGATACATTATTAATTTCAAACAAGTCAGTCATATTATGCCTATAAATATCACCTGAATGTTTAAGATACTCTTGGTAATAATCACTGTGTCACTGTCACCCTGTTGCTCATCGATTTGCTCGAGTGGGCACCAGTAACATCTCCATGTGAGACTTGTTCTTACTGTTTTTGGCTTATAGAATCCGCCATCGGTAGCTTGCCAGGCTCTGCCATGGGGGCAGGATATTCTCAGTAGCTTGCTGGGCTCTCCGAGAGGTATGTATATATCTTTTACTATATTTGGATATGAATATGCCATGGGAAGCTTGGCAGGCTCTCCTGTGAGGGCAATAGATTCTCGGTAGCTTGTCTGGTTCTCCAAGAGAGAGAACTAGGCTATTAGATGTCACGCTTCTGGGAGCTTGGTATTTATAGCCTGACTGTCTTCACCCAGGCCCCTCGGAGGGGATGGGTTGCTTTTCCCTCTCCACCCCCCAGCAGAGCCTCGACAGTTGAGGATCTCCGGAACCCAACTACGGCCATGGTCAGGGCCATACTCCACACGTTCGGATGAGCCTCATGCATCAGGGAGCCGGCGGAGGAACCCAGGTGTGTGGGACCCGGAGCCGAGATCTCCAAGGCTGCTCGGATATGGACTGGGCCTCTTTCACCCTGATCCCCCATTTTCCAGTAGACAGGCAGTCACACCCAGAGACTGTCCCCGGCGCCATGTAATCCCATCAATGGCCAACATCCAGAGACTATAATAAAGTATATATAATTAAAATATCTGATGAAAAGACAAGTAAATAAAGGATTATTGTACTGACCGTGTAGTAATTTCCTTGAGTAATGTTGAAACTTCTACTTCATGTTTGGTTACTACACCAAATGAAGCTTTTACTGCAATGGAATCTGACCCAGCAACATTAATCCCAACATCATTCACAATATGGTTGCCACGCCTTCCATAGAGGGAGACATCTGATTCATCTTCATAATTCAGTAATTGGTAAGATGAAACACCTTTTAAAAAAGAAAATTAGTATTTTTCATTGTCTTGAATGCATCTAATATAGATCATATTGATAACACATTAATTTGCTATGTGGCTCCATTACCCAAACTAAGATAAAAAGCAACAATTCAATTAATTTGACAACAAAAAGAAATATCCAGAATCCTTAGATTAATTCAAATACAGCCAACAATTTCTTAACTATCAAGATCGGCTATGTAATTGGAAATAACAAAAACCAACCCAAACATTTTTATGAGTGTCAGAATGTTCATTTATTTTGTATTCTAGCCTGTAAAATATGTTTTAGTTTATCAACTATAAAATCTTAACTGATTAATACAAAATAAAGAAAAATTACTTTCATCTCATGTGACACTAACATAGGTAAGACTGGACAAAAGCATCATTTTATGAATAAAGACACTTCTAACATCATAGCCTAATTTGATTAAAATAACTTATAAAATAATTAAAACATAATTTACAAAACAGTTTGAAGATTATTCAATCAATAAGAAACAGGATTATATAAACTTTAGGAATTGTTAGTTTTAATGATATTGCTGCTATAATAAAATTTCTTTTATCAATGAAATGTAATGGGAAAAAAAGTAGAAACATTAGTATTTACAACTTATGTTTAGATTATCAATGATATAGCTGAATTGTCTCTCCTAAACAGACATTGAAACTTAGCAACTGAAAAATAAAAAGGAAGAAAACTTACCAGCTGAAATTTCTCTGTCTCCTATAAGAATATCTTTCAGAGTAAAAGGTGTTGAGGTAAATTTGTATCTGGGAAATAGAAAACATCGCTTCTTTTTTACCACAAGACTTAGAGGCTGGTATTTGTCAGCCTCACTGAGGCTTGGAACAGGAACTAATCTCCCTCCATCTCCAACTTGTTTGACAAAGCTCTTGGTAGCAGCAGCAAACATAGTAATAGGGTACCAAAAACATCACCTGGAACACTTAGAGAGCAAATTCATATTTTCAAAGAGAATCAGGCACAAAACTAAGCCTTGTTTTATCTTAAATATAGTTATATCTGTTAAAAAATAGGAAACATGGTTCCACCAGATAGTTGACCAGTGTACAATTCACTTCACTGCCTCCCCTGGTGTCTCAGATAATGAATTATATATCAACTGTGTAAAATGATACAACTAAAAGTGAGTCTAATTTGGAATTACAGCCTGTAGCACTAAATAGGCACAGAAAGGTAATTATTTTAAAATGCTAGCAAAGTCCTTGATGAGAGTCAGGTCTGATAGTACTTTGCCAAATTTTTGAGATGCATTTAGCCCTATGGAGTACAGAACAAATTAAACACTGACATTAACCCCTGATATCAACTACAGGGCACCTAAGACCGAAGGGAATTCCCTCACTACTACATCATATCAACTTTGGCAACAAAAATAGTATTCTTTGGAAGCCTTACATAGTCTTCAATTATTTTGAGCATTTCATTGATTTTCTCTGCTTATAAAACCAATTTATTAGCATAAAATATAGGAACATTACATAATTGCATGCCAGCTCGGAAATAATAAAATAATGCTAGATTTGCATATAAATTATAAACTATGACATAGGTGATCACTATCAAGCTTACTTTTTTTGAAATGGGGTCACACCTGCATTTTGAGTTTCATCATTATCCTAGTTATGCAATCCTTATTTTTATTTATATTTTGGTTTTTTGGATCACACCCAGAGATACTTAGGGATTACTCCGGGCTCTGTACTCAGGAATTGCTCCTGGTGGGGCTCATGGGACCATATGGGATGCTGGGGATTGAACAAGGATCGGCAATGTGCAAGGCAAATACCCTACCAACTGTATCTATCACTCTGGCCCTCCCAATTACGCAATCCTTAAAGAGCTTCTTAAGGTACCTGCGAGATAGTACAGCTGGTAACTTGTTTGCCTTGCCTGAATCTGACCAGGGTTCAATTCTAGGTACCCCATATAGTCCACTGAGCGCTGCAAGGAGTGAGCCCCGAGCACTGATGGGTGTACTTTCCCCCTTCAAAAAAATAAATATATAAATAAAAATATAAAACTTAAAATAAAGAGCGACTTAAGGTGTTAATTTGTTGTAAAGAAATTGTGTGACTGAAGGTAAATTTTAGCTACAAATCAGAGAAATTTTGAATTGCCATAGTGAAGTGGTCAGTGTTTGGAAAATGTGGCTATGTGGTTCTTACAACGAAATATTTATTAAAATGTAACATCATGAATAGTAATTGATAGGCACGTGTAGAACGGGTAGAGAGAAGAGAGAATAGGGTTAATTCAAGTCTCTAATACAAATCAATTTGATTAAAATCTGACCATTCCCCTCCCACCCCAACCCCGGCCCCGTATACACTCTGAAGGATCCAGGACTCGCCAGCGAAAAATAAAGACTATCCTGTAATGTCTCTTGTGCGAACAGTACCGTGCAAAGCAATTTTCTAGATCACAGGAAGGCACATAAAGACCAGAGTCCCTATAGAAGAGACGCAAGTAAAGTCACTGTGTGATCCCCAAAGGTAATGCATCCCGGAAGCGCCATTACAAAGCAACACAGGTGCGCAGAAAGAGCATATGCTGCGCATCAGGTGCACAGGACCGCTTCGGTCCACATACCCAGGGCGCCCGCGCGGGTACCTGCCGGCCCAGCATCCCCCTCGCCACCAGAGCTCAGAAGACAATGGAGCCCAGTGAACAGGAGGGGAGGGGTCTCCCGACATCCCAGCGAGCCCCTAGCATGAGGGGCTGCTTGGAATGAGCCGAACGCAGCCCTCAGGGTGGGGGGAGTGGGGCGGATGGAACGCGAATCACACACGTCTGGGCCCCAGAAAGGTGCTCAAGGCTCACATCTGAACCTGGAAATCTGAAGTGACGCGCAGCGCCCCCTCCCCCGCCTAGTCTATTCCAACACCGCCAGAGCCACCAAAAACAAAGGGAAGAAAACAGGCTGAGCTTCAGGCCTCACAGATTGCGAGCCTTGCGAATAGAGAGCCGGGATCGGGAACCGCGGCCGTGGGCTCCCCATCTCGGAGGGGCGAGCGCTAGAAACCCGGGGACCGGGGAGGAGAGGGGAGCCGGGGAGGAGGAGAGGGAGAGTCCGAGCCGGGCTGGAACTGGAGAGGAGCTAGGTCCCAAGGGAGGGGCGTGGCCAAAGGGAAGGGCGGAGCTAGAACCGGGAAGGGGCGGGACGAGGGGCGGGGCCCGGCGCTGCAGCACCGCGGCTCCGCGGCCAGCGCGCACCCCCGCCCGCCTCCTCCCGAAGAGGGACGCAGGCCGGGAGGGGAAAGGGGGAGGAGGCGGTGGCGACGGCGGCGGCGGCGGCGGCGGCGGCAGGAGCGCGCTTCTCCCGGATCTGCCAAGCCAGGGGGCAAGGACGCTGCTGCTCCGCGTCGTTCTCGCCCCGCGCCGCCTCGCCGTCTCTTCTCGCTATGTCCCAGAGCAGGCATCGCATGGCGGCGGCCCCGCCGCCGGAGCGCGAAGACGGCGAGACGTTCAGGTCGGTGCATGGGCTATCGGGGCCCAACGAGGCAGAGGCCGGTGTGTGGTGGGGGGGAGGTGGGGAAGGAGTCGGGCGGGAGGTATTCTGGACGGAAAGCCCGCGCTCGGCCCCGCCCCCTGGTCTGCGGCCTGGCCCCGCCCCTCCGGCGGCTGGTTCCAGAAGGCGAGTAGCCCGGGCCGCTCACTTCCCGCGCAGCGCTTCCTCCCGGCCTTCCCGTCCCGGAGAGAGCGCCCAGCCTTCTGCCTTCTCCCGCCACCCCGGGGCTGCTTGGGGGTGAGGGGGCGCGGACTGGCTGTGCCCACCCCCCTTTAACCCCCCCTCCTGCTCTGGCCCTGGCCCCGGGGCAGCCTCGACGCCGCTTCCCCTGTGGCGCGTCGTGGATACCCAAAGGGCTTTTGTGAGTCCTTCTGCGTCCCTCCCGGCGCTGGTATGCAAAACACTTTTTTTTTTAACACCCCCCCCCCCTTCTTTTTGTGGACTTGTTTATTTCGCAGTTCGGGCAAGATGATTACAGCTAAGCCAGGGAAAACCCCGATTCAAGTCTTACACGAATATGGCATGAAGACCAAGAACATCCCGGTTTATGAGTGCGAACGGTCCGATGTGCAGATACACGTGCCCACATTCACCTTCAGAGTCACCGTGGGTGACATAACTTGCACAGGTTGGTAAGGACCCGGGCACTCCCCCAGCCAGCGGCGCTGGGCACAGTGCCCCGAGTTTGCTTTTTTCTTTGGAAAAAGCGTCCCTTGAGTATTTGGTATTTTTCTCCTCTCACTTTGGCCATTACCGCTTCTTGCTGAACCTTTCAGCAGAGTAGAGTACACGGGAAGCACTTCTCTGTACCAAGTGTGCAGGATTGGAATACCCCTCCCTGTTTTAGCGGGCTCGAAGTAGGGACAGTGTCTGAACATGGCTTCTGAATGTTTCATCGTTTGCTTTTATTACGATTTGTAAATGCAAGTCCTTCCCTCCTCTTTGTTATTGTGATGTTTGGGGTTTGCACACTGTGCAGTGAGGCTCACACTTGTTTGTGGTGCATGCTGGGGATGGAACCCCTGACTGTTGCTCTCTCAAGCATTCCAGCATTCCTCCGTTTGGAGGTATCAGGGACCCATTTCTTGTGAGTTAACCTGGCACTCCGCTAGGTGGGGAGTTACTAGGTATTGAGCTCACAGCCTCAAACATGTCATTGAACACCTTCCCCACGCTGGTAATTTTTTTTTTAAGGAGCTGCAGACAACTGATGAACAAGTTATAAGATGAATGATACCTTTAAGTTTTTGTGGTTTTAAGTAGAGAAAAGGTGCCACTTTTAACATAGACAGCTATGAAGAGTAGGCTCTTGAAACTGAGATGATTCACCCTTGGCAACTTCTTCAGATAATCTTCCTGATTTTGTCCTCAGATGTCGAGAGAAGCTCAGATATCTAATTTAGGATTTTCCTAGGTTTCTTCCAAGGACTAGGTAGAAGAGGAAAGGTAATTTGTTAGAACAGTTGAAGATTATCAGTGCTGTCACATTTTATAGTTAATAGCAGATGGCAGTAATTTGGCTCAGGAGACATGACCCCAGAATTTTCTGAGCTTTTTTTTTTTTTTTTGTAGGAATGCCCTAGAGTATTTGAGCTATTGTACCACATTTCAGTCTGCGTCCAGACAAAGTTAAGACAGACTCAACTGTACTATTATAGTCTTGTAGCTTCTTGTTCCTTTTATGAAATTATAGTGGTATTTTATTTAATGTTTTTTATTTAATTTTTTAAATATGTTTTTTGGCTATCCCCAGCTGTGTTCAGGGCTTACTCCTGGCTCTGCTCAGAGATCACTCCTAGGTAGTGTTTAGAGATCTATATGCAGTACCAGGGATTAAGCTAGGGCCAGGCCACTTGCAAGGCAAGCACTTTATCCCCGTGTACTCTTTTTGTCCTTTTGATGCAGGATAGGCACACCTGGCTGTGCTCAGGGCTTAATCCTAGCGCTGTGCTCATTAATCACTCCTTGAAGGTTTGGGGACCATATGGGGTACTGGGGATTGAACCCAGGTCAGTTGCCTGTAGGGCAAGTTCCCTGCCTGTGGTACTATCTCTCTGGATCCTCTGTGCCCCTGCTATTGAAATAACACACCTAGCCCATGTCCCAGTATTTTAATAAGATGTTAGCTCCTTTGTCTTATACAGAAACAGACTTGGAAAGACATTAAGTAATGTTGCTAATGTCACATGGCAGTGGAATTTTACAGTTCAGATACATGATAGTCTGTGAGCTTCAGCTTCAACTTGAACTGAAGTTGCCCATTTATAAAGTTGCCTACTTATTGCTGACTGATGTATTTAGTTTTAAGCATAAGAATATATTTTTAAAATTTTTTTTTTTAAATTTTTGGCTTTTTGGGTCTCACTCAGCAATACTCAGGTGTTGTCCTGGCTGTGCACTCAGGGATTACTCCTGGCAGTGCTCAGGGGACCATATGAGATGCCAGAGATGGAACCCAAGTTGGCCAGGTGCAAGGCAAATGCTCTATCCGCTGTACTATCACTGCAGCCCTCAAGCATAAGAAAATTAAATACTAAATTTAGTTTGGAAGAATGCCTCCCCAACATTAAAAAAATTCAGGTAAACTGAAGCTCCACCATCTGGGTTTCTGGAGGCATCATTTGTTTATGAGCCTGAAATCATGTCCACTGTTTTTGTTGAAGCCACTTTAAATAGTTTTTAAAGCTCTTCTATGTGAGTTAGGTAGATTGTAAGGGCTGGCTGGAGATTTCTTGTGTGAGCATTAGAATCAGCATTGCATTACTGCTTTAGTTTGTCTGTCAATCAAATTCTCAGAGTAAGTAGTAGCCTTTTCTCTCCTTCTGTGTGTTTTACCAGTTGACGTCTGTGGATTGTTGTGTCTCATCTTTTCAACTGTCCTGTCTTGTGCAAGCTTCTCTGCCTCCACAGCTTCCAGTACTGCAGAAGGCTGCTAGTGTAGAATGCTCTATTTTCAGTTCAGGTCTGGCTGCAGAACCCCATCCTTGCTGGACAGCTTTGGTTCTGTGATCCAGTGACACTTGCGTGTCACCAAACTGAATGGGTTTTTTTTCCCTCAAGTACTGTTTCCTAGCTCAGTAAAGGCACCACTACCATTTACTTGTTTGCAGTAGAAATTTGAGTTTTATTTATTTTTTTCCTTTCTGGTTTTGGGGCCACACCTGGCAATGCTCAGGGGTCATTCCTGGCTCTGCACTCAGGAATTACTCCTGGAAGTGCTCAGGGGACCATATAGGATGCCAGAGATTGAACCCGGGCTGCCTGTGTGCAAGGCGAGTGCCCTACTTGCTATACTATCTCTCCAGCACTGAGTTTAATCTTCTTGACTGTCCTCCTGCTGCCTCCATTCCCTAACTTTCCGTCCCCTACCCCCTGCCACCACACACACACATTCTCTCATCCAATCTCACCAGATACTGCTTCCTAAATATCTCATGAATCTGTTTCTCTCATCTTCCTCCAGTGATTGTTCAGGCCATGGTCAAATATGCATGGATTATTGTTGCGATCTTAGTTCTTTCAGTTTCTAGTCTTGGGATGTCCATTTTGCAGATGATAACCAGAGTTAACTTTTTACTATTCCGATCTGTTCATATATTTCCTCTTTCTAGTGTGCGTTCAGAACTGCAATGATAGCTCAAAAGACTGAAGCACATTCTTTGAAACCCAAGTTTGATCTCAGGCCCCGTGTTTTCCTCCCCTGTTCCCCCCACTCCACTTCCTGAGGGTGGCCCTGATGATCCTCAGCACTGCTGGGCCTGAGCACCATCTGATTGCCTTTGAGTCCAACTGATTTAGTTTCTGTGGGGGAACCACCTTAGCCTTTCTATGGAGGCCTCCTTTCCTCCCCACCCATCAGAAAACCAAAATTAAATGTTTGGCTACTCCCCATCACCTCCTGGGTAAACACTAAGTTCTTTTGTTTTTTGTTTGGGGGTCATATCTAGAGATACTCAGGGCTTATTCCTGGCTTTCTGCTCAGGGGACCATACGGGGTGCCAGGGATCGAACCCAGTGCCACTGCTACTGTACTGTAGCCCCAACCCTAAATTATTACCATGACTTACAACTTTGCTTCTCTAGGAATGATCAGCACCACTTTGATCACGTGTGTACTTACTTGATTATAATGTAGGCTAGCAGGCCCTGTGACAGTGCAGCACGTTCCAAATCTAGATAGGAGCGTGCAATTTTTTATATGAGATTTTCAGGCAATTCAGCAATACCGATCCATGTTAAAGTTTGAGAAGAACACATTTAGAAGACTGTTCTACCCTCCCCATCAACCCTGCCCCCCAATTTCTAACCTCTAGTCTTTTGTCTCAGAATTTCTTTCCTCAAGTTCTTAAACCACAACCTCTTGGGGCTCCTGAGAACACTCTGTGCAACCTTGAGCGTTTCATTTCTTCGAGGATGCGATTTGCTTGGCTTTCTAATTCTCCAGCTCTCTTCGCCTTAGTTAGTTAGCATCTATTAATCTTTCAGAGCTACATACAGTTACTTCTTCCTTTGTAAAGCTTTCCAGGATGCTTGCCAAGAGTGGGGGAGCGGCCCTTGCCATGTACCTCCCCAAGCCTGCGCTGAGGCCTGATGTTCCACATACCTCTGAGGGGGCAGTGCTGCTCGATGCTGTGTACTGAGGGCATGGATCTGGCTTGCGTTCTCTGCTGTGTTCATAAAGCCTCTGTCATTGGGGAAAGGGATATGGTTTGTGTGTTCTTTCGACTTGATCACACTTCAAACTTTTTCCATATCTTCTTTGTTTTGGCCACACCAGAGGAATGGAATTAGCATTCTTGTGCCATTTTTGAAAGGCTTTCAACTCCTAGTTGAATTTACCATTTACCAGGTATTTCAACCTGTTGAAATTTAGACATCAATCTCAGTGATTAGCCAGACCTATCCCCTTTCACCAACCCCCCCTTAGCAACTCCATAAAGGCTATGGAAGACACTGTTTCTTCCCTACTTAAATCTTACCAGCTCTGCCCAACTTTCGGTTAGGACTGTGTAGCTAGGTGGGTGAGTGAGGGGCTTAATCTTGTATAGGACAGGCTGTTAGAATCAAATGGACCTATTTTGCTGTCAAATAGTATTGCTGTAAATGGTTCCCTTAAGGGAAACTTCTTACTACAGAAGAGTTTGCTTCTCTCATAGTAAATTAAGAGTAAAACACTAAGTTGCATATTTTTAGAGGTATGTCATCGTCTACTTTATTATCTTATGTAATTAATGTAGAAATAAGAAATTTTGTGTAAGTATGTGTAGAATTAAGTATATAAAATTAAAAACACTTTAACATACTGATTTCACTGCTCTTATAGGGTGTAACTGTAAAGCATATATGTCAACATTATATATACATATGTATACTGTACCACTGCTGTTTGTATTATAAATGCATCAGTATACGCCCTTATTTTGACAGCATATCAAATATTTTTCTTTTGAACTTCATTTCAGGTGAAGGTACAAGTAAGAAGTTAGCGAAACATAGAGCTGCAGAGGCTGCCATAAACATTTTGAAAGCCAGTGCAAGTATTTGGTGAGCTAAGTTTCTTTTTATTCTGCAGCTCAAAAATATCATGACCGAGGTAAGAGTAAAGATTTGAACGCTCACAAAAGTAACAAAATAATTGAATAGTTCTGTTTCCTCATGAAAAATCTGTTACCCTTAAAAATAACTTTATCCGTAAGAAATTTAATCTTGCAATTAACTATTAAATGATTAAACAATTGACTATTCAACTATTAAATGATGGCACTTGTGAATTAAGCTGTTTTTGTTACCACCTGTGGTACAGAAAACTAATTTTTCTGGAAGTAACTCTGTATTAAGATCTTATTTCTACACTGAAGAAACAGATGTAAGATGGATAAAAATCAGCTACAAGTATTCTTTTGGGAATTCTAATGGGAAAGAAGGAAACAAAGAGCTGTGTGTTTTTGCTTATCTGGTCAGTATGGCAGATTCAAGAGGATATTAAGCAGGGTGTTTGTTCTTGACATATCTTTCCAAAATAGACTTGCTTGAATTTTAGCTACTTTCGGAGAGTATTGGTCCGCAGCAGCTCATAAATTTGAATCCTTTGATTTCTAATCAGCATGTCCTGGAACATGGCATACCTTCAAATTATTCCCTTTGCACACACTCAAATGTACTTGGATATATAAAATATATAAAAGTATGTTTGGAATGTTCTCTGCACATAGGCACTTCACTTTTATAGCAAATAAAACTTAACTTTACTATATATTTGTGTTTCTTAACAGATGAGATGGGATTTCTTAACAGATGAGACTACTAAACTGTAATCGGGCCTAATGTGGTCTGCTTTAATATAAAGACTTTCTCACTTACTACAATTCACTGGATAGCTTTCACATTTGTCATTGTGAATAAATATTCATCCTGCTGTGTAAAATCTGACACTCTGACAGCTAAAAACAGAAAAAAATTGGAGACAATTTTACAGTGGGTCGGGTGTTTGCCTTATACACAGAAGATCCCTCTCACCACATGTGGTCACCTGAACCCATTAAAAGTGATCTCTGAGCACCTCTGGGTGTGGCCCCAAAATAAAAACAAACAAAAAAAAGCTAGAAAATAACTTTGTTGTGCTTATACCTAAACTACCTAAACTACATTAATAATTCGTCATTAATAGAAATAGCTTTTAGTTGCCAACATGGCAGTAACCTTGGAATACAGCTTATTTTAAGTTAGTTACCAGATCTCCCAAGTTTTAGAAGGGATTGTTCACATGTTCCCTAATCACAGTCTCCACATGCTGGAACCAGATTTACACAGACCATTTATTTTATTCATGATACACATGATTCTTGAAATAATTTTCCCAGCACTGAGAAGATAGATCAAACAGATACTTTTTCTGTAGTTACCTGGATGGGTAACATTTATAATCTGTATTACCTACATTCGGGGGCTAGAGGACTTAATTACAAGGCTGTTTGCTGTTCTTCTTTTTTGTGTAGTTGTAACAATAATTTGTTTTATTCATATAGATTTGTATTAAAACTTATTATGTAAAGAGTATTACAAAGCTGTCACAGGTAAATAATACATGATCAGTATAGAAGGAATTTACAGACTGAATAGAGTAGTGATAGAGTGATGAATGGATAAATTTTATGTATTTGTAAGAATATCTAATTTATGATAAAATAATTTCCTAGAGGCAGTCAAATCAAATATTATAGTAGTTCGAAGGAAGTAGAAATTTTATTCCACTGATATAAAAAGATTGGTTTCCTAGAGTAGTAGCCTTTGAGATACCCCTTGAATGGTTAGATTAGATTATTCTAGAAGGGTAGAGAGTAAAGGCTTTCCATGTAGAAGAAATAGCAAGAGCAATCAAAGTGAGTTAAATAGAAAACATTGATCAATTATTTAATAATTTGGCAGAAATTATTTAGTAACATTATTGAACATTCAGTTTTGCAGCTCCTGATCCCTTAATGCCTGACCCTTCCAAGCAACCCAAGAACCAGCTTAATCCTATTGGGTCATTACAGGTGAGCACACAGTTTCACTTTGCTGAATGCCTTTATTTACTGAAAAAGGGGACGAGGATGGGAATTCATATTTTGAAGATAAGATTTGTCCAGTAATTTGTTTTCCAAGCTAAGATCATTACATATCACAGCACTAACTTGAAATTATTTTCCAATTTATTTGTTTTGGATTTTTTTCCACATACAGTATCATCTTTTGGTTTGTCACATTCTCATTTGAGATCATCAGGACCTCAGTGCACAAGGGTAGAGTGCTCTGTATTGTAAGAGTATTTCTTACCACTCACGTGACTAAACTCTTTCTGCTTCTGTTGAGACAGAAGGCTTTATAAATTGCCCCAACTGGGTAACCTAATTCAAGAAAAGGGAAGTAATCTGGTTATTTGCTTATTTTTCCACAAATATATATATACAAATATATTCAGCTTTGAATTTCTGCATGCAGATACCCTTTTGGCAGATTATCCATGTGCTCTGTTGGACAGTTCCCCTCCTGACTTTCCTGCTATGAGTTTTTGTGGTCTTCCTTCCCTCCTATCCTCAACCTCGTCAAGCCCTGTTTGCTCCCTCTGCTCAGCTACCCTTGGCAAAATTGTGGCTAACTGGGATCAAGAATGCAGTTCAGTGGTAGTACGTATGCTTCGCATGTAGAAGGCCATGAGTTTGATCCCTAGCACCATTAAAGCAGGGCACAAAAAACAACACAAACAAAAAACCCACAGTGGTTAATTAGCAGTAAGTGTGAAAATGTATATAACTAAAGTTCCTCTATAATTGGGAGTATATGATGAGACTTCTAACTCATCTTTTTGTTGTTGTTGTTGTTTTCTTTTTGTTTTTAATTCACATCTTGTGATGTTCAGGGCTTCTGGCTCTACGCTTAGGGTTTACTTCTGGTGGTACTTGGAGAAATATATGTGGTGCTGTGATCGAACCTGGGTTAGCTGTATGCAAGGCAAGCACCCTAACGTTATTCTTTGATGTTCCCAAAGAGGATGATAGTAATTTGTCTATTTGTACACTTTGATATCAACTTATGGTGGTTTGGTGGAAGAATACCATTCATTAGCAGGAAACTGCATCCATTTTGGTGCTATCTTGCAAGCCCAGTTGGGACTAGGCTTGTAAGATATAAAATGCGGAAATATTTTGGGGAAATAGAGCATTTTTCTCATTTTCCATCATAGAATATCACTATTTTCAAACAAATGGGAATGGAATGAAAATTATGGGAAAATACCATTTGTGTAATCAAACAATTGCCTGATAAAACTTACAGTTAAAACCTTTCAATATCTCAATTTTGTAGGAATTGGCTATTCATCATGGTTGGAGGCTTCCTGAATATACACTTTCCCAGGAGGGAGGACCTGCTCATAAGAGGGAATATACCACAATTTGCAGGCTAGAGTCATATATGGAAACTGGTACTTAGTTCTTTTTACTCTTATACATTTGATGACATTTGAAATTCTTTGATGAAATACTAGAAATTTCTGTTGTGATCTTCTTTCAGATATTCCTATGGGAAAGAATCAATATACTTCTCTTGGCCTCTTATCTTTTCTGTAGTTGAATTTAAGTATAAATATTTGACTTAAGAATCCTTGGGCGATGGGGCTGGAGAGAGAGTTCAGCGGGTAAGGCGCTTCCCTTGCATGCGTTCGACCCACATTTGATCCTTGGCATTTCCGTGTTGTCCCCTGAGCACCTCCAGGAATAATTCCTGAGCGCAGAGCAAGGAGTGACCCCTAAGTATCACTAAGTATGACCCAGAAACTAAAGCAGTGTTATATTAATAGTAGTTCTTGGGAGGAATGGGTGTTCAGGGGCTGGGAATGTAACTTAGTCATAGAGCCCTTGACCTTGCAAGTCTGAAGCCCTGGACTTGATCCCCTGCACCAGCTCTTCCCCCCAAGCTTCTTAATTTGCTGTTTTAAACCATGGGTTGTTAACAATTCTTTGAACAGTTTTAATGCTGTGTTAGTGACTTCTAAAATCTCAAACAAGCTGGAGAGATGACTGAATGGGCTGAGTGTGTGCTTTCGTATGCAGGAGAGCTGGGTTTGATCCCTGGTACCTGCTCTTATCCCTACAAATTAATTCAAATGGAAGAAAAAAGTAATAGTCACTTGAAGTCAGTTTCATCGTTCAGAGAATAGAAAAACTAGAAGAATACATTTGAAGCAAAATGACTAAGTAGACAATTCATGGGGGCTAGAGAGGATATAACAGCAGTTAGGGAGCTTCCTTTGCATGCAGCCCCTCTGTGTTTGATCCCCAGAGGCCCCCCACCCAAACTCTATGAAGAGTGATCTCTGAGCACAGAGCCAGGACTCAATCCCGAGCATAGTCAAATGCCCCCTGGCGTCCCCCTCGCTCCCAAAATATGTATAAGACAGTAAATGGCAAAAATTTGCATTAAGATAAAACAAAATAGAAATAATCCTTTTAAATGATAATATAAATTTCTACTTCATTTTATCAAAATGAAGTAGAAATTATCCTTTTGAGTTCTTAATATTGTAATTTTGTTAAAAATCACAGATAAGAGAAAAATCACTTATTTTGGTTTGGGGGCTACACACAGCACTGCTCAGGACTTACTCCTGGCTGTGCATTCAGAGCTTAGTCCTGGGTGGTTGTGCTGGGGATTGAACCTGGGTTGGTTTCGTGCAAAGCAAATGTCTTACCCCTGTACTATTGCTCCAGCCCTAAAAAAGCACTCACTTAAAAAATTTCTAATAAGAATTCCTATTTCAACATCTCTAGCATGTGTATATCACTTTCAAAGTGTCTCAAGATGGAAGTTTACCTTGACTTGATGTTTGAAATGATGAGCAGCTGTTTACCTTCAGGAGTATTGTGGGCCATTCAGGAAGTGCAGGATCAGACACAGGCAGGACCACGGCTTTCACTCATGATTCTATTCTTGATTGGTGGCAAAGAAGCAAATTAATCTCCCTAGTTCTCAGTTTCGTTTGCTTTTTAAATACATTTTTATTGAGGTAATTTTTTTTTTTTTACAGTTCTTAAATCTCTTTTTTAAAAAAGCATAGAAGTGGCTAGTATTTATGGTGTTTTAACGTGAACATTTCCTATGTCTTTCTTAATCATGTTAAAGAAACAAGCCATATTAGGGCTGGAGAGATTGTACAGCAGGTAACACACCTGCCTTCCGTTGCTGTGTGGTTGATCTGATTCAGTCTTCCCCAACCCCCTATATGGTCCCCTCGAGCCCTGCCAGGAGTGACCCCTGGACACAACCAGGAGTAAGCCCTGAGTGCTGTCAGGTATTGCCCCAAATCCAAAAAATAAATTAAAAATTTAAAAAAAAAGGCAACACTGTGCACCAGGGAATATAGCTCTGCCCTGAGTTCAGCCCTTGGTTCTGCCCACTTAGTGCCCTGGCGTTTGGGACGCCCAGCACCATGAACAGACTCTGAGCTACCGTCTCACAGCAGTAAGAATGGCATAGATGGACAAGTCTGGAAACAACCAGTGCTGACGTGGATGGGGTAAATAGAATCCCATTCACTGTTTGCACTGTCATATCATACTGCCTCTGTGGAAAACAATTTGGAGACTTAGAAAAAAATTAAAATGCGGGCCAAGGAGATAGTTGATGAATTGGAGCATATGGGAGACCCAGGTTCAGTCTCCACAACCAAGTGGTCCCTCAAGCTTTTCCAGGAATTATCACCCAAATTTTTTTTTTATGAACAGCCATCTGATCCAGTGAGATTCCATTCCTTGGCATCTAGCCCCCAGAACAGTAAAACATTCAAAAAAGATATGTGCGCATCTGTATTATTATTGTACATTTTACAGTGGCCAAGATCTGGAAACAACCAGAATGCCAAATGACAGATAAGTAAGTAAAGAAATTATGGTGTGGGGCCAGAATGATAGTATAGTAGGCAGGGCAATCGCCTTGCATGTGGCCAACCCAAGTTTGATCCCTGGGTTCCCCGAGCCTATCAAGTGATCCCTGAGTGCAGAGCCAGGAGTAAGCCCTGAGCACCATTGGATGTGACCCAAAAAACCCAAAAGAAAAAAAAAAATAGTAGTGTGTATATACATAATGGAGTACACTGCTGATTTGGTACAACATAGATAGACCTAGAGAATGTCAAATTAAGAAAAATAATTCAGTGGAGCAATGCTTGATGATACCGCTTATATATGGTATATAAAACAAAGGGAATTACTAGTGGCCAGGGAAAACAGACACTTGTATTCTGACTGCAGAAGTGCAATTCCAAGTAGAGAAATGAGGGGGCAGGGCAGGGCTAGATAGAAGTGACATAAGGACAGTGGTTGAAGATTTTAGGCACCTTGGTGGTGAAAGATGTTAGACCATGGGTCGGCCACATGCAAGGCAGTAGTTTGCATATCAAAAGCATAAACGGGCTGGAGCAATAGCACAGCGGGTAGGGCACTTGCCTTGCACGTGGCTGACCCGGGTTCGAATCCTGAGCACCGCCAGGAGTAATTCCTGAGTGCATGAGCCAGGAGTAATCCCTGTGCATCGCCGGGTGTGACCCAAAAACAAAACAAAACAAAAAAGCATAAATTGACATTATAACTATATTACAAAGATAGAGATTTTACATCTCTCTCTTAGATAAAGCACCTCAGTAGTGTAAAATATTTATGTGGAACTGGAGAGATAGCACAGTGAGATGGAATGTGTGATTTGCACTTTGCCTGAAAAGGTCCTGGGTTTGATCCTTGGTATCATGGAGTCCCACAAGTATGGCCAGAATTTATATGAAACCCCCCAGCCCCACCCCACCATCCCCAGCCTCCAGTAGCCAAGCTGGAGTAGCTCTCAAGCATCTCTGGGTGTAACCCAAATAAGAAAGACCAGAACTAGTAACTATAAAACACAGGAAAGGTGCCAGGGCAGTAAGGGGATGGCATAAAAGTCATGAGATTGTTCTTTAATTAAGTTTAATACTACATGAACTCTTTTTTCTTCTCTGAATCTACCATTTCTTTTTTTTTTTATTTAGGAAAGGGGGCGTCGAAAAAGCAAGCCAAGAGGAATGCTGCTGAGAAATTCCTTGCTAAATTCAGTACTATTTCTCCAGAGAATCACTTTCCTTTAGTGAGTCATAATTGGCCACCTACAATATTAATGTGATTGTGCACTTAAGTTTCTCTTGCTGTAGAAAATTGTTCTTAATTTCATTCTTTTTTTTCCCTTTGCAATTTTGTTAAATTTGGCCACACCCTTCTTTGCTTGGGGATCATTCCTGGTGGGCACGAGGGACCATATGGGGCCCGGGGGATCGGAATCTGGTCAACTGTGTGCAAGTCAAACCCTTTTCCTGCTGTACTATTACTGTGGTCCCTTTTTGATATCCTCATATAGATCTTTAAAAGTTGCAGTTTTTTTTTTTGAGTATCTCCATGTTCAGTTTTATACACCACCCTCCCTTCCCCCCCCCACATCATTTTGGCTGTATCCTAGATGTGAGCCAGAGTGATAGCAGTAAACAGATGGGAACTTTTGGGTGTATTCTGTGTGGGATCTGTACATTTTGTTTGTTTATGGCTTAGGGACCACACCCAGAAGAGCCCAGGGCTTACTCCTTGCTCTGCTCAGGGCTCATTCCTGGCATTATTCATGGGACCATATGTGATTCTGGAGATCAAAGGGGTTGATTGCATACAAGCTGAGTGCCTTAATTCTTTGATAATCTCCGGGTGCTAGAATGGGATCTTAAGATGTTAGACCAGTGATGCCTTCTTTTGCCTTTACATTGCCACTGTATTCCCATCTCATTTATTCATCCATTTGTGTACTTACTCAGCTAACGTGTAGTAAGTTTATTTGGCATGTCAGGCTTAGTATCAGATTCTAGCATACAGTGACTAAGACACTCTTTGCTTCTGAATTTTTATAGCTAGAAAGAGCAATAAATTTACAGACTGGTCCCAAGAGGGTGGTTAGGAACATGGGCAAAGGCATACAGCCAAGACTGCAAGTTTCAGGATGGCTCCTGGAAAGAAGTGTTAAGTGACACCTGTAGAAGAAAAAGGGGCAAAGAATTTTAGGGAGAAGAAAGAGCTTGTGTATGTACCCAGGAGTGAAATGTACACAGTCTAGAATCACCAAATAATTTGGTTTGACTAGGACCTAGACTTACAGGGAAGGAGAGTGTTTCAAATAATGAGGCCAGAAAGGTAAAGAGGGATGATTATGGACAGGACTACTACTAAATTAAGGAGATTGAATTTGATTCTGAGGGTAGTCAAAGTTAATAAAGAATTGTAAACTACGATGGGCAGGATATAATCTTCAGATTAGAAAGGAAGTAATTTGCACTTATGATGAATGGACATTATAATCAAAATCCTACTGAAATTATCTTACAGAAGTCAGATAAGAATTAATGATGGTATAAATTGAGATAGTCATAGTAGAACTGGTAGATTAAAAAATTTAGAAAACTGGGTGTAGGAGAAATAGTGGGTAAAGCATTTGCTTTGCACTTGCCAGCAGGTTTAATCTCCACATATGGTCCCCTGAGCAGCACCAGGAGTGATTCCTGTGTGCAGAGCCAGGAAAAAACCCTGAGCACTGCCAGGCATGACCAGACATGACCCCCAAAACAAAAAATAAATCAGTAAAATTAAAATTTAGAAAACTGAAGGGCTTAGTAATTGAATGTGGGCTTAAGAACAAAAGAAATAGACATTTTTTACTTTGTTGATGGTTGTACAGTTTGATAGTTCTGGGAACACAGCAAATGAGGAGTTGAGGGAGAGCTAATATAAGAGGATGTATAAATAAACATAGATGAGTAGCCAACTGGGCATATTCACTTAGAACTTAAGAGATTGGGCTACACATTTTGCTTGAGATTCTGATAATTACAGATAGGTTTGTCTTGTGGTTCATTATATGAGAACATTATTTGAAAAGTGAGATGTGAGGACTATATCAGTGTCTTTAAGCTTATAAAATAAAGGGTTCATTCTATAGAAAAACTCAATGACTATAAACAAATAATACAGTTTGGGGTCCATACTCTTTGTATGATGCTGGTGACAAACCCAAACCTCAGATGTATAGGAGGCAAATACTTTAACATTAACATTCCTGAAAAAATTTGATTTAATAGAAAAAATTCTTAATGTGAACCGGAGACCGGTATATTGTTACACGTGATATTTTTTTTCTCTTGTGACATGTTTAAAACCATGTACTTGTTGGGGCTGGAGAGATAGTATAGTGGGTAAAGTGCTTACCATACATGTATCCAACCTGGGTTTTATCCCCAGTATTACATACAGTTCCCCCAAACTCCTCTAGGAGTGATCCACAAGTGCAGAACCAGGAGTAAACCCTGAGCACTGCCAGGTGTGTCCCAAACAAACAAAGCAAAAAAGTATGTATGTACTAGTTAACTGTTAGCTAATTAAATTAAAAAGCCAAATGATAACCAGAGAAACATGCTTTATAAGTTATTACTAGAGTGCCTATTAAATACGTTTCATTGCATCATTGTTATAATCCAGTTCTGGTTAAGAGTATTAATCTTCATTTCTGATTTTCAGACAAATGTAGTTGGACATTCTTTAGGATGTACTTGGCATTCCTTGAGGAATTCTCCTGGTGAAAAGATCAACTTACTGAAAAGAAGTCTCCTCAGTATTCCAAATACAGATTACATCCAGCTTCTTAGTGAAATCGCCAAGGAACAAGGTTTTAACATCACATATTTGGATATAGGTATAATTTTATTTTTTGGATTATTCCAAAATGTATTATTTAAGATATGTTTTAAGAAACAGTTCGGGTAGATAGTGCAACAGGTAATACTTTTGCCTTACAACCAACCCAGGCTTAATCCCTGGCATCATATTTATCATATTTAGTTCCCCAAACTCTGCCAGGAGAGACCCCTGAGCTCAAAGCTAGGAGTAAACCCTGAGCACAGTTGGGTATGGCCAATAAAAAATATATATACACTTAAGAAATAAATGGTTCTGATTAAATTTATTTTTTGGTCAAGGATTCGAGAGTGATGTAATTAGCAGAACAGGTATACATTATTCATATGTCTCATTTTTATAATCATAGCTAACATCTATATAGTTAAATAAAATAATAGCTAAGATGTATAGTTTCATTATGTACTCAGTACTGTTTATTATGTGACACATAACATATGTGACTTACTGACATACTGGTATCTCTCATTAATCTTGTGAAGGTAGATTTATTATCCTTATAATACATGTAAACAATAAGGCAGAAACAAGTGAGGAAACTTGGTTAGAGAAATAATTAGTAGCATCAGTGGATAGCTTTCATGGCAGCTTGAGTGGTGAAAAGGTAGCCACTTCTCTAGAGTAATTTCCAGTTGGGTGGGGTCCAAACCCTTCACTTTGTATCTGTGTGCCAATTCTGGGAGAAAAATGGTGACACATCAGTTGGCCATTTTACCCCATCTCAGTTACCAATATTTTCTCTAGTCTTTAATCATTAAAACAGACAACTGCTGGGCCCTGGGTCGGGAGTTTGCCTTGCATATGGCTGACCCAGGCATCCCAGATGGTCCCCTGAGTCCACAAGGAATAATTCCTGAGTGCAGAGCCAGGAGTAATCCCTGACACATTATTGGGTGTGACCCCAAACCAAAAACAGAACAACCCCCCCCAAAGAAAAAAAAATAGACAACAAAAATAGATTGGAAAGCTAGTTTTAGGGTTTTTAAAACATTGATTTATTAATCTGTGTGTGTGTGTGTGTGTGTGTGTGTGTGTGTGTGTGTGTGTGTCTGTGTTTGATGAATCGGATCAAGTACAGCATTGTAGTATCTTAGAATGATGCTGAACATTAGAACTTAGTGTCAACAGAGATGATCAGAAAAGGCAACTAATGGGAGACCATTAATCAAAGAGATATTTATAAGTGTCTATACCATTATTGGGCGTGTGACACAGACATGATTAACCATGTCATGATATGGGCTTGAATGTTTTGAATCTAGAAATTTAAGACGGTACTTTTTAGATTATGAACTAATGATGCATCTTAAAAGGTTCTTTCTAACTTTAAGAATTAAGGAGTTCTTGGGCTGGAGAGATAGTTCAAGAGGCTGGAGCTCATATCTAACATGTCCACTGATGTCCACTGGCACTCCTGGGAAGGCCCCTCCACCATCCACGAGGGGTCAAAAACAGTTGTTTCTTACATCTAGAATATCCATTTAAAAACCACAGTGTTTCAGGTAACTTCTCTGCAGCTAACTTCAAAATAACCTAGATTTTCTCCAAAGAAGATGCAAATGGCCAACACTTGAAAAGATATTCAGTGTTACAGTCATCAAGGAAATATAGAAGAAAACCACAGGGAGGTATCAGTCCATACTAAGATTGCTATGGTGAAGAAAATAAAAGTGACAAATGTTGGCCAGGATTAGACAAAGTGTAGCTTTTATGCATTGCTGGTAGAAAGGTAAAATGGTTCTAGCTGTTGTGGAAAACAGTTTTACAGTTTCTCAAATGAGTTACTTTATGACCAGACAACTTTACTCCTAGGTATTTGTGAAACAGAAAGGGAAACTAGCATGCACTCCCTCTGCACACCGTTCACAGCATTACTTATATATAATAGGTGTATATATATCCCAAATGTTTACTATTGATGAGTGAATAAATCACTTGTATACAGATCGATAAAATAATTCAGCAATGTGAAGAAATTTAGTTTCTATACATGCTACAACTGGATAGTGATGGACCACAACTAATCAAGGGGGTGGTGTTGCTAGTGGACTGAAAAAAATGTCACTAGACAGAGATGATGGTTTTACAATATAGTAAATGTCTTTAATGCCACTGAATAGCTCACTTTAAAGTTCAAAGTGGTTATGTGAACTTTATGTCGGTTGAAAACATAAAAATAAAGCCTTAGATGTTAGAATCAAAGTCCCCTTCACATGTTGATTTTAATTTAAACATTAAATTCATCGTGTTGAGAAATTTTCTGTTATATTAACTTCAACTGAAGTAATCAAAAAAATTAAAACACATAACTCAAAACTCAAGCCTGGGAGGTGTTTCCGGGGTCAGAAGTGCATGTCTCAGATGCACAGAGACTTGAGCTTGGTCCACAGCCCCACAGGGATGATTGCCAGCGCCTGTAGGTTCGGCAGTGCTGCATTGCCAGGCCCAAGCATTTGACTGTCTGGCCCAGTTGGCAGGCAATGCTGGGAGTAGACCCTATGTCTCCTGAGCATTGCGGGAAAAGTCTAAAATAAAGAAATTGTAAGCTATCTCTTTCTGTTTCTTCCCCTGTTCCATTCAACTATCTTTAGAAAGAGTCTGAAATTAGTCATGAACAACTATAATTCAGGGTAACTCAATTAACAAAAAAAAAAGTGATTCATCAGTTGACGAGAAGAACATTTGTTTCCTGGATTTAGCTATTGTTGTTTAAGCCACCCTCGCCCATATCCAAGATGGATCTAGACTCTTTGTAGCCTCACTACCAAAAAAGTATGAAGACACAAGGGTGCTTTTGTCTTGAATGTGTTTCCTGGTTCCTGGGTCTACTGAAAATAACCCTAGATTTCAGAATGGAAACACAGTCTCCTCTGCCCTCCAGAAGGTAATTTTGTTCCCTTTTCAAAAAGTGCCATGATTCAGTAATTTGCAGACATTATTCAACTATGTTAAAATTGCCGTGGGAGTTTTTTCTAAAAATGTACAGACCTGGCCCTGGCACTCCCAACCCTGCTCTGCTGATTGAACAGGCTAGCTTTTCAACCCTTTTACACCTGTGGACTGGCATGGTCCTAGCAGTTGAAAACCACTGGGCTAGAAGGAGGTCTATCAACATGTAGTTCTCGAATGTTCCCTCTGGTGATTATGAAGCACAGCTGTGTTGGAGACTGACCCCAGTGGAGCAATTGTGTTTTGGTCACTATTCATACAAGAACAACAAAGACGGTAAGTAGAAGCACCAGTATATCATGAATGCTTGCAGGAAAAGACAGTAATAAAGTCTGTATGGTTTTTTACAAAGAATCTGCTTGTTCATACACCTGGCATTAACCTTCATGTTTGAATATGTCCTTACAGAAGAACTGAGTGCCAACGGACAGTATCAGTGTCTCGCTGAACTATCCACCAGTCCCATCACAGTCTGTCATGGCTCGGGGATCTCCTGTGGCAATGCACAGAGTGATGCAGCTCACAATGCTTTGCAATATTTAAAGATAATAGCAGAGAGAAAGTAATTGGGGAGCGACATGGAAAACCTGTCAGTAGCCTGTAGCAAGCTCCCCTTTTGGCTCTTCTCCAGAAAAACACTACATGTTTCCATCTGTATATTGTTGCTAAGTCTCTTTGTAGAGTTCATCCACACACCACATTGGAATTATCGCATAGTGGTTGTTAAGCTTTTAATTTATATAAAAAAAAATGGCTCAACTTTGTACTGGTATACTGTATTTATAAACTTTGTACCACAGAGTGTAGCAGCCATTCTACAATGCCATGTACATAGAAGAAAGAAACTGCATGTTCAGTGTTGATGATGAAGATGATGAAGAAATAAAGCCTGATGCTAGCAAAAGTCTTACTGGTGCTTACCCTCTCTTTGCAAGGTTTTGTAAAAAGGAATTCTAAGAAATCATTACTAAGGAGAACATTGATGAACTTTTCTTGAACGTTATTGTTAAATTTCAGAGGTCATGATTGTTGTGCTGTGTATTCCAGTCCATGTAATAAAAGCTGTTGTTGTAAAGGGCTCTGCTCATTTTATTATGTAATGGCTGTTGACTTGACCGGGGCCCCTTTCTTCATAGTTGTTCACCAGGAGACCCATGTGTATGGTGTGCAGGGATTACATTTTTACTGAGGCTGCGCCTGCTCACACTGACAGACTTTCAGGGAGTAGGTAGCACTGTGGTGTGTTCTCGGCAGCATTTTGATCATTCCTTTGTCAGACATAAGGAATCTAGACTAGGTCATGCCATTTGTGGCAGAGAAAAACACCTTTCAACAAGCAACTCCTAATGTACTAAGCCAGGAGGTGCTGGTGAATAATAGTTCATTGGTTTAGAACACTTATCTGGCAAGCATATGGTGGGAAGTTGAAATCCCAGTGTCCCCACATGTACCGAGTGTAATCTTGGCAGGTATAGTTTGAGCTTGGCAGGGTCCCTGGCACTGCAGGCATTTCCTGGCCTCACAACAGCATGATGTTCAGCTGGCTAAAGGGATAAGAACCCTTGCTCTGCTTTAATTAAAAGGTGCATGTGCACGATGGCCAAGAAATTTGCTGAAAGCATTACCTGAGCAGCTCGTGACTCCAACCAGAATGTGTAAGAGCACCCCAACTAAAGAGTCTGCCCCTCTGCAAGCATAGCAGTCTCATCCAAAATCTCCAGCAACTACTGCAGCAAATGTTCAAGCAGCAGTCACGTGTGTGTATGATCGTTGGGTACCGTGACAACGATAAAGCAAAGGGAATGGGGGGAAGATACTGGGTTGCAGAGTCACCCTTAAGTCCATCGTGGATGGACATTCTGTCTGGGATGGGAGGGGCAAGAACACACAATACTCACCCAAGCAGGGAGCACCAACCTTGTGCGGTATCCACCTCTCCCTCAGCTCTCATATTGCCACTGTGTGGCCAGTGTTGGAGAGGAAAATACTTAAATTTGGCTCACTTGGGTGCAGACTAAAAGTAAATGACTATGTACTCCAGAGTAGCCAGAAGAGTGATGAAGGGAAATCCTCTCAGAGGATTTGTGACAAGTGGCCCAAGGTTAGATTATACTTGGGCACTGACAACTAAGTAGTGTGACCAGGTGATCTGGGGCTTTCAAAGAACAGACTGGAAGATTGGGAATAGGGAAGCTGGAACAAAGGTATAGGGGTCATCGCAGTCAGAGCTTTGCGTGGCATCTTGGTTCATAGCTTAAATTAACTCATGAGAGAAACAACTCCCAACAGACATACTGACAAAGGCCTGGCAAGCTGACATCATCCAGTATCTGGCACTGAATTGTTGTGGCAAGAGTGACCCAATGGGATGGACTTCCAATGAGGCTGATTTCATTGTATCCAAAGCCAATTGTTGCCAGTCAGCAACAGGAACCAGTGCTAATGTCCATACTCCGAGAAAACCAAACTTGGTGACACAATAACTCAAAATGACCGAAGCAAACATGATGGCCTCTCAGTATCTGTATTGCAAACTATAATGTCCGAAAGTAGAGAGAGAGTAAGAAGGAAATTGTCTGCCATAGAGTCAGGCGGTAGGGTGGGATGGGGTGAGGTGGGGGTGGTGGGAGGGATATTGTGGACACTGGTGGTGGAAAATGCACACTGGTAGAGGGATGGGTGTTTGATCAATGTAAGACTTTGTGGAATATAAAAATCATGAAATCTTTGTAATTGTATTCAAAGGTGATTCAGTAAAAAAGAAATTATAAAAAAAAAGAGAGCCAGCCATGAAATCCTGCAGCGTGCCCCCAGTCCTTAGAGAAATAGATTTCAGAATCCAAGTGGTGTGCTCTTCTGAACACTAATCTCACCTCTGTAGAAATTTACGTGAAAGTCTCACTTTGCTTGCACAGAGAAGCCCTCAGCTGTCAGAAGGACCAGGTCCATTATTTGTAATGCCTACTGTTAAGTAAAAGCCCAGGGTTCCTTGACAAAAGGATTATTAAAACTTTGAAGATGAAGACTGCAAAGTACTAACCTAAATGTGGAGATTTCTAAATCAGTCTCCATCATGACAGGGGCCCTGGTTGTCACCCCTGCTTCAGAATTGTCTCCATTGGGAAAAGGTGCTTTGTGGGCTGGGAGATAAAAGCATGTACTTTGGGGGGCTGGATAGATAATAAGAGACAGCAAGCAGGTAGGGCCTTGCGTGTGTCTGATGCAGGTGTGATTCCTGGCACCACATATGATTCCCTGAGCACCTCCAAGAGTAATTCCTGAGTGCAGAGCCGAGTTACCTCTGAGCATCTTCAAGATGTGGCCTGTAGAGCATGGTGACAGGCACCAGAGCTGATAAGATCTGTCCCTGCAGAGCAGATAAGACCTGTCCCTGCATAGGGACCCAGTAAGGAGTGTCTGGACGCATTTTACAAGCACCAGGAATCCGGTGTTGAGTACCATCCCCCATGAATTATCACCTAGCTGCAATCCTAACTGCTGCATCTAGCCTAAATTGGGATTGGGCAAAGCAGAGTTGGAAAGGTGATAGGTCAGTAATGCTGAACTTTATTGTGATTGGACCATCCTCTTAAACCAAGACCCTCTATGAAATATGTGTGTAGTTTGCAATAAAGTGAGTGGTCATCAGCTGTCTCCAGGAGTGTTTCTCCATGTGCCCGTCATCCTTTCCCCCACGTCTGCCCAGACCCGGTGCACAATGTGTCCAGACACCACTGAGGGAAAGCAGTTCCCCAACAGTGGCCCCCAAACAAAAAGCATGTACTTTGAATATAAGAGCCCTGGGTTTAAACCCTGTCACCATATGGTCCCTGAGCATCACTGGGAGTGCTTCCCAGCACCACTGAATGTACCCACTCTCTTCCCTCCAGAGAAGCAAGAGTCACTCCCTTTAAATTGCATCCCCTTCTTTGGGGCAACTGGCATCTGAAAATAGGTCCGAGAAACCCGGTCCATATGCTCCAATTCAAGACAATCCAAAAGGGTCCCTCAGCTCTAGGGTTCACTGGGAATGTGGTTGCGATTCTGGGAAAACCCAACATAGCTCAATCCTCATTGATTCTCATTCCTTCCACAGATGGTGACCCCAGAACATTCCTGAGTAAAGCTTCTGCTCATAGTTTCCCAGAACTTTCTCTCTGCAGAATCCAAACTAAGATATCTGCAGCCAGTGAGATGATACAAATAGGAAAACCAGATAAATCATGAAAGATAAATAATTTCAGGTCACAACCCTTTTACTTTCATTTCTCTTTAGATCATATATCTTTGTGGGGGAGGAGATGGGAGCAGATGGGCTTCCAAGCAGTGCTCAGGGCCCCTGGATGTCTTGGCCTGTTCAACCCAACTCTCTCAGTTGAAACTCAGTGCTCAGCTCGAGTGGCGCTTGGGCCACCAAATCTCATGTAGGAATTGAACACATGCAGGGCATGTGAACCAGCCCTTTGAAGGATCCCTCTAGTCCCTAGATCATACTTTTTTTTTCACTCTTATGTTTTAAGATTAAATTCCAGTGGCAGAAAAGCAAAGAATAAAATTTTCTTCAACAAACAATATTTTAAAAATTATTATATTTTTGTATTACTTATTTGGTTTGGGGACCACACACAGCAATACTCAGGGCTTACTCTGGCTCTGCACTTGGAGATCACTCCTGGCAAGGTTTGGGGGACCATAATGGGTGCCAGGGATGTAACCTGGGTAAGGTAAGCATTATCTCTATTACCCCCAAACTTAGCTTTTAATAAACTTACTTTAATTTGATTTGATACAGAATTGTATCCAATATTAAAACCCTTATATTGAATAGTGCTTCACCAAATAAGGAAATGTCTACAGAGTAAAGAAGCGGGGATAATATCCTGCTCGGTTCTCCCCAGATAACAAATATTCTCAACATCAAATCCCCATCAAGAATGCTTCATGGGGGGAAGTTGCTGAAGCCATAGTCACAGCCTTGCATGTGACTGACCTGGGTTCAATCCCCAGCACCCTATATTGTCCTCTGAGCACCACCAGGAGTAATTCCTGAATGCAGAGCTAAGAGTAATCCCTGAGCACTTCTGGGTGTGGCGCCAAAACAAAGACAAGCAAAAAAAATGCTTCATGGTGCTCGTGACAGACAGAGCAAGTATGACCAGTCTTCTGAGGGCCCCTTACATTTGTGTCTCCTGGTGCCCAGTGCCCCTCAGAAACATTCATCAATAATCTGCTTTGCCTGTAAGCCCTGGCACCTTCCACTCTTGCTCCATGGAACTGGCTTCATCATTGCCTTAGTCCTGCTGGGAGAGTGGCCACGGTAGCACCCCCTTAAAGGGAATGAGCTTGCATCTGCTTGTATGTTGAGCCACTGCCAAGTTATTAAAGTAATTTGAAACAAAAATAAAAAGCTTGTATACAGCTAAAGAAAACAGCACAAAAACAGGAAGGCAATATAAGCAACTGAGAGAAGGTGTTTGCACATCACACATCTGCCAAGAAATTGGAACCAAAAATATATGAAGAATGGAAACAAGTCAACAACAGCAAAAGAAAACAACCCATCCCCCCAAACGGGCAAAAGACTAGCATAGACACTTCTCCAAACTGAGAGGCCTTACAGGCTCATGAAAACATGCCCAGTGTCACATATCACCAGGGAAATGCCAATCAAAACCACAAGGAGTCATCACCTCCTACCTGTGAGAATGACCGACACTAAGAGGCTGAAAACACATACTGGAGAGAGGTTAGGGTAAAAGAAACATGAATACTGTTGGTAGAAGTGTGAATAGGCACATCCTCATTGGAATATAGTGTGGCATTCCATTAAAAAACTAGAGTGAAAATACTATATGACCTCCAATCATAACACTCTTTGGCATTTATTTAACCAAAGCATATAAAAACACTACTTCTAAAAGAAATTGAGCCCCTGTGTTCATAACAGCATTATTCATTTAGTCAAAATAGAATCATCCTAAATGTTCATGGATGACTGGATGAGAAGCAGTGATGTGAGTTCTCAGTGGAACACTGCTTCATATTAGAGAAGGTGAGGGATCGGAGGGCTAATACAGTGAGTAAGGTGCTTGGATGGCTCGTGACCGATCCAGGTGCAATCACTGGCACCCCACGTGATCCCTGGGCCCTTCCAGCAGTGATCCCTGAGCACAGAGGCAGGAATAAGCCCAAAGCAACTCTGGGTGTGCCCTAATGCTCCCTCCTCCCAACTAAATAGATTAAAATACTGAGAACTGAGGATATGATGTAATGTGTGGGAGCATGTGCTTTGCATGTGGGAGCCTCCAGGTCCATATGGTCCCTGTAAACACTGCTAGGAGTGACCTCAGAATGCTGAGCAGGGAGTAGTCCCTGAGCACCACTGGATGTGGCCCCAAACCACAAAATTTTTAAGTGAAATTAAAATGTGGTTGTGTCTCTTATGACATGATGAGGAGTTGAGGTGATTGTACCAAGTGAAATATTGCCAGATGATTTAACTGTGTGGGCTCTAAATAGCTAAAGCAAAACAATGGGCAAAACAACAGAAATAACTCCGGAACTCTGAACAAGATGGTGGTGCCCAGAAAGGGGATGTGTGGAGGCACATCCAGTTCAAGTGACAGCACTTTGGTGGCCTAGACAGAGTTATTATGACACCAGAATCACAGTACTTAAAAGTATTGTAAGGCAATTATAAATCCATAAAGGTAAGAAAAAGTAAAATATCTAGAGAAAGGAGTTGTATGAATGTGTAGCAAGTTCTCTTTAGCAGATCTCTAGTGTATGTGCTCCAGAAACAGGGTATGTTTGCACATCTCAAAGGCTATGGAGGAAACAGAAATGATCCTAATTTAAGGACAAAGCCTCCCCAGAGAAGCAATGTCATCGAAAATTATGCTGCGCTTCAAGGGTCCAAAGACAATTTGAAGTCGTGAATAGTCCTCAGTGTAACACAAGTTCTAAGAAATATATACTCCTCAAACATAAACAAATGGGACTACATCAAACTTAGAAGCTTCTGCACTTCAAAAGAAACAGTGACCAAAATTCAGAAAGAGCCCACAGAATGGGAAAGAATATTTACCCAATACCCATCTGATAAGGGATTAATATTAAGGACATACAAGACACTTGTAGAATTGTATAAGAAAAAAACCTCCAACCCCATCAAAAAATGGGAAGAAGAAATGAACAGAAGTTTCTTCAAAAAAGAAATACAAATGGCCAAGGTACACATGAAAAAATACTCCACATCGCTTGTCATCAGGGAGATGCAAATCAAAACAACAATGAGATATCATCTCACACCACAGAGACCGGCACACATTCAAAATAACAAAAGCAACCAGTGCTGGCATGGATGTGGGGAAAAAGGGACGCTCCTTCACTGTTGGTGGGAATGCTGACTGGTCCAGCCTTTCTGGAAAACAATATGGACAGTCCTTCAAAAACTAGAAATTGAGCTTCTATATGACCCCGCAATACCACTTCTGGGAATATATCCCGAGGATGCAAAAGAGCACAGTAGAAATGACATCTGTACCTATATATTCATTGCAGCACTGTTCACAATAGCCAAAATATGGAAACAACCTGAGTGCCCTAAAACAGATGACTGGTTACAGAAACTTCGGCACATCTACACAATGGAATACTATGCAGCTGTTAGGAGAGATGAAGTCATGAAATTTGCTTATAGATGGATAAACATGGAGAGTATCATGCTAAGTGAAATGAGTCAGAAAGAGAGGGACAGACATAGAGGGATTGCACTCATTTGTGGAGTATAAAATAACATCACATGAGGCTGACACCCAAGAACAGTAGATACAAGGGCCAGGGGGATTGCCCCATAGCTGGAAGACTGCTTCATGAGCGGAGGGGAGAAGGCAGATGGATTAGAGAAGGGATCACTAAGAAAATGATGGCTGGAGGAACCAGTTGGGATGGGAGATGCATGCCAAAAGTAGATAATGGAACAAACGTGATGACCTCTCAGTGTCTGTGTTGCAAGCCATAATGCCCAAAAGTAGAAAGACAGTAGGGGGAATATTGTCTGGCATGAAGGCAGGGGGAGGATGGAAAAGGGGGAGTATACCGGGGATATTGGTAGTGGGGAATGTGCACTGGTGGAGGGATGGGTGTTTGATCATTGTTAGATTGTAACCCAAACATGAAAGCTTGTAACTATCTCACGGTGATTCAATAAAATAAAAAAAATATATATATATATATATACTCCTGAACCAAGGGGCTAGCTCAAAGGGCTGGAGCACATGGTTTCCATGCAAGATTCCTGAGTTTGCTTCCCAGCACTGCATGGTTCCCTGAGAACCCTGGGTGTGGCTCAAAATACACACAGACACACAGACACAGACACACACACACACACACACACACACTTAGAGACTTCAAATCTGAAAATTTCAGAGTATAGGAACTAAATAACTGCTCTTAAAAATTTAAAAGTGAACTTGAGGGAAAATCAAGCATGAAAAGATGTGAATCTGTAACTGTACTTTCACTGTGACTCACTAAAAAAATAAAAAAATTAAAAATAAATATATAAATAAAAATAATTAAAAAAAGAATAATTCATCCTGACACAATGAAATTATTTTCAGGAATAATAATGTAGTTATAATAAGATGAAAATTAAAAATTAAAAAAATTAAAAAATTTAGAGCTGAACAAATTCATTTTGATGTAACATATACAGAATTATTCACAGAAAGGAGAGCTCATGATATCTTGCTGCAGTAAAGCTGATAGCAAAAAGGGAAGTTTGTCCAAATTCATGGAAACAGAAAACAGACTGGTGGAGGCTGGGTGAAATGGTAAAGAGGTTAAACTTACAGTGATTAAATAAATCATGGAAATGGTGACTATAGTGATGACATTAAACATTTGAAAGTGGATAAACTTTCTCACCATGAGAAGCAAAACATCTTACATGTGGTGATGGGTGTTAATTAGCTTTATTATGGGGTGATCCTTTCACAAATTACATACAATAAATTGTTATACACCTGAAACTCAGTGGTTATGGCAAAACCAACAAGAAGCAAATTGCCCTAACAGATAATGCATTGATTGCCCAATCTCTTGGTAAACATGGCGTTATCTGCATGGAGGATTTGATTCATGAGATCTATACCCTTGGGAAATGCTTCAAAGAGGCAAACAGCTTCCTTTGGTCCTTCAAAATGTCCTCTCCCTGAGGTAGGATAAAGTAAAAAGACCACACATTTTGTAGAAGGTAAAGATGCTGGAAAACAGATCAACCAGCTGATGAGAAGGAAGAACGAAGGTATCTATTATATTTCTGTAATCTGGTCAGTTCATAACAAGCTATTTTCAAATTGGGAGATGGCTCAAAGGGCACATGCCAAGCCCAGAGTTCATCCCCTGTGCCCCATGGCCTCTGAACACCGTTTAAGAGGATCTGACTACTCTGGCCCAGTCCTGGGAAATGGAATGCAGGTCCCTGAGAACTGCTGTGGAGGTGTTCCATAAATTAAAGAAATTAATTTAGAAAAAGAACCAGGAGTAAGCACTGAGTAGAGCTGGGTATGGCTCCCTGGGGAAGAGGGGGTGGGGCAGAAGTGGAGATACACTGGCCCATGCCTAAGAGAACTGGCCCACCAGGGAATCCATGGATCACCTGGAGTCTAGCAGTCTGCCTTGTGGACCATTTGCAAACATATTGTCCTTTTCTTTTCCTGTATGAATTGGAGGGCCGATGGCTGTCTAGGCTATGAGTCTACTGTCAGCCAACCTGCCAGCCTGTTGCTAATAAAGCTAATAATCCTCTTTCTCTCCTTGTCAATTGATTGTTCCCATAGCCAAGGAGCCACACCTTCCAGGTCCCAATTAGATATCTGACCTCTGTCTATAGCATTTTGTTCTGGTAGATATAGCTGAAGTTTAGAACAGGTTTTCATGTATCTTCTTCATCATCATCATCATCATCATCATCATCATCACCATCATCATCATCATCATCATCATCATCATCATCATCATCATCCCGTTGATCGTTGAATTTCTCGAACGGTCTCAGTAACGTCTCCATTCGTCCTAATCCTGAGATTTTAGAAGCCTCTCTTTACTCGTCCTTCCCAACGATGCTGCATTGGAGGCTCTTTCAGGGTCAGGGAATGAGACCCAGCTTGTTACTGGTTTTGGCATATTAATATATCATGGGGACCTTGCGAGGCTCTCCCATGTGGACAGAAACTTCCGATAGTTTGCTGGGTTCTCTGGAGGGAGAAGTAGGCTATAAGATATCTTATAGCTTCCGGGAGCTTGCTTTTAAATCTCTGGATGCTGGCCGTTGATGGGATTACCTAGTGTGACCGCCTCGATACTGGGAAACGGGAAATCTGGGCAGAGGAGGCCCAGTCCTGATCCGAGCAGGCTTGGAGGTCTCAGCCCAGGGTCCCACACACCTGGGTTCCTCTGCCAGTACCTTCATGCATGAGACTCATCCGAATGTGTGGAGAGGGGCCTTGAGCATGGCTGTGGCTAGGCTCCAGAGGTCTCTGGATGAAGGAGCTCTACTCGGGGAGGGGAAGGATGAGTAAAGAGGTTTCTAAAATCTCAGGGTTAGGATGAATGGAGATGTTACTGAGACTGCTTGAGAAATTCGACGATCAACGGGATGATGATGATGATGATGAAGAAGAAGACAGCCATGCGGGCAAGAGACTCTCTGCCTTCAGAGAGTTTACAATTAATTGATCACAGCCAGTTACAGATTTCACGTATCTTAGAAAATAAAAATAGGGGGAAAATTTTCAAGTATGATGAACCAGGGAAGTCCATAAGATTTAAGATGTTTCCATTATACCTTGCTATACCCAGCAGTGGCTTGGGGCTCTGTCCTCCTGGCCTTGTGCTCAGGAATCACACCTGGTGGGGCTTGGGGACCACCTGTGGTGCTGGGACTTGAACCAGAATGGCACGTGCAAGGCACAGACCTTAGTTCCTGTATTAGCTCTCCAGCCGCTGGCTTTCTTCTCCATGATTTGGATGACCCAATTGTCTCTTCCCCACCTTTCCCTTCCCTCTTGCAGCTGTGGTTGCCATGAGTTGGGCTCATGCACACTTGGCTGTGGTGCTCTCACACATGTGCCCTGTGGGAGTTGCACATTTTAGCCACCGATGATCTTGCACACACATGGCCCTCCGAAGATTGCACACTCTGTGGTGGTCTCAAGGGTCCTGGACAGCTGAACTACCAGGATTATGCTTGGAATATGTGCAAGACACCAGGGACCAAACTCACATCCTCATGCTTGCAAGGTCAGCACCCTTTGCCACTGAGCTGTCCTTTAGGTCTTCAAATTATCTAATTTTTGGTATCAATAGGTGTTCCTTTCAGCTTTACACCCAGGAAGTGGGACCTCTATTGAGCATTTTTGCAAGCACTGTAGTGACCCCCTGGAAGCACCATAACTGGCGTGTTTCAACCAAGAGTGTGACCTCCAGTGAACACCCCCAACTAAAGGAGCCCACCTCAGTGAGCACCATGAACGAGTGTGCAAATCCTGAGACCTGATGTGCCACCTCTGCAGCACCACAGCTAAGAATGTGTGGGCACCGCAGTCAGAATGTCGGAATGTGTATCTTTTGGTTTTTTTTTTTTCTTTTTGGGTCACACCCGGCTATGCACAGGGGTTACTCCTGGCTCTTCACTCAGGAATTACCCCTGGCGGTGCTCAGGGGACCATATGGGATGCTGGGATTAGAACCCGGGTCGGCCGCGTGCAAGGCAAACGCCCTACCCGCTGTGCTATCACTCCAGCCCTGGAATGTGTATCTTAATAGCTTTATTTTCTCATTAGGGAAATAAGATATAATCACTTATAATTCTCTGAATCCTGTCATTAAGCCTGCAAAGAAATTCTAAAAGGAGCCTAGTAAAAAACTTCTGCCAGGGGCGAGACCGAACCCCCCTCCCGCAGCTCTCCCGGTCGACCACTCCCCCCCACCCCGCACCCCCCTCCCGCACCCCACCCCCCCTGCCGGGTTCGAAGCAGCCTGGGCCATGGGGCAGACAGAGGAGGAAACAAGAGCCAAGCTGGTCAATTGATCAGTTGCTGTTTATTCCATTCTCTCCACGTGCCTGTTCCAGTCTCTCTGAGCTCCCCATTTCTCCTCTCTCCTCTCTCTCCCCCAGCACTCTTCCTCCCTAGCTCCTCATTCCTCCATCCTGCTCTCTCAATCCTCTTCACTCCGGATTCTCCTTTACTAGTCTCTTCCTCTACTCATCTCTCTCCACCTTGCCCTCTAGGCTACACACAGTCTAGTAGCAAAATCAACAAAAGAAAGCCCTTCCTGAGGGCCACCAGGTTCAAAGACAACATTACCTAGGGGCATTCCAAAGCCCTTCCAGACTGCTAGCAGGCAAAATACCTCTTAAGGTGTTTTTCTCCTTTCCTTAGTCCAAACACTCATTAACATCTTAATACTAGTTATTTTTGTATGGACACAGTGAGAGATATATTGAGGCTTGCAGGGCAGCTCTCCTGGCAACATTTTGCAGACTCAGACTACAGCGCTCAGGCCAGATTAATCATTTGTAAACCTAGCAGGGTCCGAATCCAGTTATTACTTTTTGGATCATGACAACATTTGTCCATGACCAAGCTCTTAACTTATAGTTAAGCATTGGGCACTTTGGCCAGGCCCATCTCGATGCCAGGGTAGCACACAACTCACCGCTTGTCCTGGGTTCATCCTGTCCCTCATCAGGACCCTGCTTTTGGGGTTGCAGGAAGTAAGGGCAGCTGAGGCTTAGCTTGAGAGAACCTAAGATGCCCAGGAGGAAAATATCATGTGGAGTCAAATGACTCCCAGGTTACAAAAGCATAGCATTTGCTAAGTCTGCCTGTATCCATACAAAAAGGACATTGCTCTGAATAAACTATGCAAAGGACTCGTGGAGAAGAGAAAAACAATATTTACAAGTCAACAGAACACTAAGAAGGAAGTTACAAATAAACAGAAGAATGGGAGCACTGTGATGGGAATAACCCAATAAACCTAAACTACCTGAGGCTATGTTATCCTACAGAGCCTGTTACCAGCTAAGAGCATTTACGTTTTTTAGAAGAATCACCTCAAATTAGTCTTCTATTTAGGCCACTAATCTGTGATGCTTTGTTAAGTCACCTGTATCAAACCGATACATTTTATTATCAATTTAAAAGCAATTAAAAAAAATGAAGAATCAACTCCTGGAGTTGAATACTTAAGATTGTTGTAAAAATCTTGCTACACCTCCTTATTTAAATTTATCTTATTTACCTTTGACATATTTACCTTTGGTCTGTGTGAAATCCCCCTCACTCCAGGGTTGTGTAAGCCCCTCAGGCTCTCAGAGATGACACGTGAAAGGATATTCTCGGGCTCTCCGGGTGACTCTCTCTATCCCCGCATCTTCTCCACCTGAGATGGCCATTGCCTTGGACAGATGAAGGACGGATGATTGAGGGCCAAGCTGGTTGCTGAGCAGTTGCCGTTTATTCAATCTCTCCTCTCTCCCAGCTCTCTCCAACCCTCTAACTTGCTCTACAACTCTCTCCCGGACTCCTCTCCAATCTCCCCAGCCACTCTTACTCTCAACTCTCAGCCTTCTCTCTAACTTGGTGTCTCACGCAATCTCCTGTCCTCTTCTCTCTCTGTCTCCCTGTAACTGTCTCTCTTTCCTCTCTCTACCCATGCAGCAACCTTCCTTCTCCTTCTAGTAGCTGCTTTTTTTTTTATTCCTCTCACTATGCCGCCCCACGGGAAGCATGGTCAACATGTTTTCCCAGTCTTCCCGACCACCTGCAGCCCACAAGGGCTAAACAGCCCGTAGGGTGTGTTTCTCCTCTCCTCAGACCTGCAACTTAATTAACATCTTTAATTCTACTTCTTAATATTTACCATCCTGTATGGACACAGTAATAGACACTTTTAGGCTTGTAGGGTGACTCTCTTGGAAACGTCTCGCTACAGACTCAGACTACAGTGCTCAGACCAGATCAATCATTCCTAAATCCAGCAGAGTCCAAATCCAGTTATTACTTTTAGATCATGACAGAATTTGTCCATGACCAAGCTCTTACAGTTGAGCATTAGGACACTTTGTCCAGACCCATTGATACCCATCGATGCCAGGGTAGCTCATAAATAAGTATGAGCTTATATAGTAAGGTATATAAGGTCACCAGTGAAGCCACTGGCTAAAGACAACTTGTTGGGGAACGGTTATCCCCAACATGCCCGGACATGTTGTACACTGGGTCTGGGCAGGAACCTGGCCATGGGGCAAAGAAGGATGTGCACACAGAGAGACTGAAGAGGAGGGCAGGTTAAGGGTTAAATTTTCCTTTGTAACTGTTTGACTGCTCTGAAAGATGTTTTTGCAACCCGACCTGACCTACTGCTGGGCAGGAAACTGTCACCAAATGGGTCAACAAAATGCCCTAGGAACTGTAAGCAAACATTTGCAGAGAAACAGTTAACAGTCAACAAATGTTTAGATACGCAAATTAAGTGACCTATGTGTGATCCCCTTTGATTTATAGGTGTGATTCCCTTTGATATGTGAGATTTTCTTTTCTCCCCCAAAAGGGTATAAAAACAGCTCGCTTTTTGAGTTGGGGCCTTCGGCTATGCCACGCTATTCAGGCACAGTTGAAGGTTCCAATATAGCTATATTGGCTTGAATAAACCCCTGGTGTTTGCAGAAAGAGTTGTCTTGGTTTTGTTCTTTTGTTTCTCTGAGCCTCCCCCGGGCAGAGATCTGCCACCCCTAACAAACCTCTCTGGGAGCCGCTCATCACAGCTCACTTTATTGCCAAATACACAGATTCTTATAGAGAGTCTTGGCTTACAGGAGGTCCAATCACGTAGAGCTTAACACTCTTGGCCAATCACCTTTTCCTCTCTGTTTTGCCCCCGTCCAATCCCATCAAGGCAATATGTTGCGGTTAGGATGACTTGCTTAAGACATATGTGATGGTTCCTGCATTTCAGGCGTACATGACTAGGGGGTTGAGTGAGGCTCAAGGCCAGGCACAAGATGCAGGTGCCTGTTTTGCTGCCTCTGCCCAGTTGCTCCCCCTTGCGAGGTTTCACTTCAGGGCCAATTTGCAAGGTCAGGTTTTTCCTGCTACAGTGCTCATCGCCCTACTCTACAATTGATTCTAGTGACATAGAACCAGCTGTGTTTAGCCAGATCTATAATTCCAGGGTACAGCACTTGTCTTCATGTATGGTTGGCTTGGGTCTGGGGGACCTTGATCCCAAAGTGCAGTCCAAATACTGGGCATTTTCTGGCTTACAGTTATCATGAGCTCCCTGGAACATCATGAGCTCCTGGGAACTCAAAAGCTTCAACTGCATTTTGCAGCCTCCAATCATCAAACATCCAAGATTGAACTAACAGGGCCTGGAGCTAGCCCACAGGTCCAGAGCATATGTTTTGAAGGCAGAAACCCTGAGTTTGATTCCTGTTACCCCATGGCTGTTATTCCCCCCACCCCTACCCGGCTCCTCATCCCCCAGTTGAGTATCCAGGCATAAGTAGCCCCTGATCATTGCAGGCTGTGATGCCCAAACAAAAAATCTAACATGGGAGTAGTGACAAAGAGAAAAGCTGCCTTGAAGAACATGATCCCAAGGTCATGTTCAAAATGATCCATGAACACCCCAAAGATCATCAAAAACTTCGGAATGCTGGCCGAGAGGTTCTGAGGCCTTACATTCCAATCAAATCCCTTACGCTGAGAATCTGATCAAAAGGAAGAAAACTGCTAATGGCTTCTGAAAAGGCCTCAAATAGAGTGGTTTGTGCCAGACCCACCAAGACTTACTAACCTAACATAACTGCAGTTCTAGCTGCTTCCCAAGGTGGACATTTAAACTGACCAATCAGGAGTTCCTTGGCCAGCTCTGAGAGGTCGCTGCAGGATAAGATCCTCAGCATTATCTGAAGAAAGCCAGTTTTGCCTGAAGTAATCATTTTCTTTGGTGAATGACCTGGTCTTCCTCCTTCCAAATGGAGATAAAAATCTCCCATTTGGACTAATACTTTGCAGCACCTTTCTGCCTGCTCTCTGGACACTGCTTGATCCATGAATCACTTAATATGGTCAGGTTGATATAAGAAAGTCAATTCATCATCATCATCACCATCATCATCCCATTGATCATCGAATTTCTCAAGCGGTCTCAGTAACATCTCCATTAGTCCTAGCCATGAGATTTTAGAAGCCTCTCTACTCGCCCTTTCCAATGGTGCCGCATTGGAGGCTTTTTCAGGGTCAGGGGGAATGAGACCCATCATTGTTACTGGTTTTGGCATATTAATATGCCATGGAGAGTTTGCAAGTTTCTTCCATGTGGGCAGGAAACTCTCAGTAGCAATTAGATGGTTAGAAATAAAAACTTAACCAGGTAGTTGTAACTTCAGCATATTGGACACTAGGGGGAGACACACGGCCACACAAGCCTTTCTGCCTTTGATGCTGTCAGTGTCCACTGCTTGGGTACTCTGCCCATTCAGACACTACAGTAGCAGGTACTGACTCACCTGCACTTCCAAGACTGACCAAGTTGAAGACAAGCTGGAGTAGATCAAACTTCCTAATGTAAAACTCCTAGGTTTTTTTTTGCTTTGTTTTTGTTTGGTAGGGGGCACACACCCAGCTGTGCTCAGGGACCACATGGGATGTTGGGATTGCACCCAGGTGTCTGTATGTAAGACAAGTACCTTACCCACTGTACTATTATTGCTCCAGCCCCAGTAAACTTCTTTTGGTTCACCTATACCAACATTTCCCAGCTGGAGACTATGTGGTCCCAGGTGCCTCCAGGATTTTCAAAGAGAGTCGCAGGTGAAAATTGTAGGGAGCCATCTTACAGAGTCCGGCTCTTATCGTCTAGTCAACCGGAGGCTGCTTGGGATTCCTGTGATCTTATCATTTCACCATTTGTCTCACTAGCCAAAGGCCATGCCTGATCAACATTCTACTACTGTTCCTATGGGGGTCTAAGCATGCATACCACCCCCCTCCCACCAAGAGGTATAAGTATTGTAACTGCTGTGAATAAACTTCTCTCTCTCTCTCTCCTCCTCCTTCTGGCTCTGCGTCTGTTCATTCGGTTACGTCCCCTCCTTAGCCCCACGAGGGGTCCTCCCTGCGGGACAGGATGGGACCCCACATCTGGCGCCCAGCGTGGGGCTAAGGAGGGGACCACCGAACGCCCGGTCAAGTTCACGTCGGCCGACGAATTCACGGAAAAGTGAGTGTCTCTGAGGGTCGCCTCTCTCTTGGCGCACACCCTGGTATGGGACCGGGCTTGAATACAGTCTCGTGTTGAGGACGAGACGGTCACTGGCGGAAAGGCTTGAATTCCCTTGTCTTGTGTGTATGTGTGAGTGATTGTGCAGTCTTGGACGTCCTCGTCCTTGTACTGAGTCTGTGGCTCCACGACTTGGCATCCTTAAGATCCCTTTAAGGTTACGGAGTCCGAGTGGGCTGTCTGGGATTCCACGAGGAACATATGGTCTAGGGTGGTGCTAGTTTAGACACCGGCCGCAAGTCACCTCTCAGGCTGATCCACTATGGCTAAGTTCCTCACCGGCCAGACATGCATTTGAGTGGTTTGTTCTTGTGTCTTTTGTGTTTTCATTTCGGTCGAGTTGGCAGAAACTACCTCCCAGTGTAGACAGTCACTGGTGGGAGGTCGAATCCCTTTGTCCTGTGTTTTCATTTCTGTCGAGTTGGCAGAAACTACCTCCCAGTGTAGACAGTCACTGGTGGAAGGTCGAATCCCTTTGTCCTGTGTTTTCATTTCTGTCGAGTTGGCAGAAACAGCCTACCAGTGAAGCAGTTACTGGCGGAAGGCTTGAACCCCTTTGTCCTGTGTTTTCATTTCTGTCGAGTTGGCAGAAACAGCCTACCAGTGACCCTTTCTTTTCTCTTCTTGCTTTATTGTCTGCTTATCCTCTGTTTCCTTCACCTGTGTTCACCCTTGGGAATTCCCCGTTTGTTGCATCTTTATTCTAGCTATCTTTATCCTAGCTGCTATTTCCATTTTTGAACGGTGCCTTTTCCAATTCCGCCCTTTTACTCCCTAGAATTATGGGACAAAAACCTTCTAAACAGGAGCTCTTTATCAATAGCCTGAAAGACTCCCTTAAAGACCGTGGAGTAAAAGTAAGGAAAAAAGACCTAGTGCAATTTTTTCTCTTTATAAAAGATATTTGCCCCGGGTTCCCTCAGGAGGGGACTATTAGTAAAAATAAATGGGCCAGAGTAGGTGATTGTATGGAAGATTATTATAAACGGTTTGGTCCTGAGAAAGTCCCTACTTCCGCTTTTTTTTATTGGAACTTAATAAATGAGACTCTTAAGCCGCAAAAAAGACAGCCGGAGAATCAGCACCTGGTTTCTGAATCCAAGACCTTTCTAAGGAAAAAGTATAAGAATTTCAAGGCTCCCTTAGTTTGTGGGGATGAGGTCCCCTCCATGCAGAAGGCTGACTCCTCAAATTCTACTAATGTATACTCTGACCATTCTGCCCCCCTACCTGAGCCCTCCCGAGCGGAGGCACCTCCAAAACTTTATCCTGTGATTTTTGATATTCCTGATCCTTCTCCTCCCGAACCCGAATCCTTACCCCCAGAGGACGGGGCTATCCAGGAAGATGAGGTAGCGAGGAATCAGCCCTCAGCCCCTTGGCCCTCGTTGGAAAAACAGCCACCCCCTTACCTGTCCCATGCCACTGCCTTTTTTAATTCCCCACATAATACCAGTGAGGCAGTCCGCCAGCTCACCCGGGACACTGCTGCCTTACGCGCAGTCCTCCAACAGAAGCAGGAATATGTCCACCTTTTGACTCAAATAAGGCAGCTGGATAAAGAACTAGTAAGTGCCCAGCAGCCTTCTGCCCCCTCTCAAGGACCTAGTAAGAAAAGCTCGGTCTCTCCTTCACCCCGCCACACTTCAGCGTTAAAACCCGTGGCTGCTTTTCCAGTTACCAGGTCCCATTCTCGGGCCCCCAATTACCCCACCTCCGCCACGGCTCCACCCGATGATGATTCCTCAGATAGAGAAGCGGAGGAGGCCGATCTGCCTGAAGAAGGGGCACACACTGGAGAGGAAAATCCCCCTAAGGACGTAATTCCTCAGGCACCAACCCGCCAAAGCTATAGTAGATTAAAATTTGGGGACCTGAAAGATTTAAAGGCTGCTGTTTCTTCTTGAGGCCCTACTGCTCCCTTTACGCTTGGCCTTTTGGACTCCCTTAGTGAGGGATGGCTCACGCCAAACGACTGGTTCTCAGTCGCTAAGGCTGTCCTCAGTAGAGGAGACTATCTCTTGTGGAAAGCAGATTATTCTGATCAATGCCAAGATATGGCGCGCAGCAATGTCTCGGCAGGAGGCTCTTCCTCATCCTGGGTCTTTGCTAAATTTCAGGGTCAAGAACCATTTGATTCTAACGAGGTGCAGGCTCAATTTCCCCCAGGGCTACTTGCTCAGATACAAACCGCTGCCCTCCGGGCCTGGAGGAGACTTCCCTCTAAAGGGTCAGTCGTAACATCCCTAGCCAAGGTTCATCAGGGAGCTAGTGAGCCCTATAGTGATTTCATTGGGCGCCTCACAGAGGCAGCTGAAAAACTTATGGGAAGCGAAGAGACAGATAATGAGCTGATCCGCCACCTGGCCTATGAGAATGCTAACCCCACCTGCCAGGCCGCACTTCGCCCCCATAAGCGTGGGAAGACCCTTTCAGAATACATCCGGCTATGCTCCGATGTCGATCCCACCGCCCAAAAAATAGGGCTTGCTATAGGGGCGGCCTTCAAACAGTTTGCCATTCAACCAGTGAACAGCCAGGACAGGCTGTGCTTTGGCTGTCAGCAGCCTGGACATTTTTTAAAAAACTGTCCCAATAAAAAATCACAGCCCAGGCCTAAAACTCTTTGCCCTGAGTGCAAACAGGGCTTCCACTGGGCATCAGAGTGCCGCCAGAAGGCCAAGCCGGGAAACTTGATTCGGGGCCAGCCCCAGGCCCCGCAAAACCAGGGGATGTTCCCAGCTGCAGCCCTTCTCCCCAGTGTGGAGCTTCAGAGCTCCAGTCAATAGATTCACTACAACCAGCCACTGCAGGGAGCAATGTGTTGGATATTCCCTGTCCTGATACAGTTACCATTTGCCCCACTCAGAGTCCCGACATATTAAATTCTGGTGTAAAGGGACAAGATTTGAGCCCCCAGGTAGAAAGGGAGCTTGCTCAAGTGAACCTTGCAAGCAGCACATCAGGTTTTCATGGTTGTCTGGAGGATTTCCTAACAGTGAAGGTAAAGGCGTCGCCAATCTCTGACTCCACTCATGGAGTGCATCTAGAATCTCAGCGACAAGCAGCTGAGTGCAGGGAACAGGAAGCTATCCCGCGTATGGGATATGCAGAGCTGAGTTCTGTACCTAATGGGCATCAGGTTTTGAGCCAGGATAAAAGTAAGGAAATTTGGAATCAAAGAGTTGTGTCTATTGGTGAATTTGCACTGGCAAACCAAGCAGAACTTTGTATAAAAGGGCTCAGCTACCCTGAGAGGCCTCAGTCAGGTCAGAGGTGGAGAAAGCCTTGTCTAGTTTCTAGTCTTAATTCCAAAGACCATCAGTCAGGAACTCAGTCTGGACAACTGAATCTCAAGTTTTTTATCAGAACCTGTGGTGATATGCTATTTCCAAAGAAGATTATTCAAAAATTCAGGCTGGTACAGTTTTATTTTTGGGGAAGTGAACTTCTACGTCTAGTTCATGAGATGCCACCTCTAGGAAAACGGCTTCAGGGCCAGTGGGTACGTGGTTATTCTCCCACTCAGCAATTGCTTATTGACCCAGGAGGCACAGAGATGCCTCATTCCTGGGTGCTCACCCACTCAGCCACTACAGATGCTGAGTCTGGTGAGGGACAGAAGGCATTGTCACTAGGATACTACTGCTTGTGTGTGTGCATGGTTATGAAGCAGGTTATTTTGGATACCAGAAAAGAGCTTCCAATGAAGGCTGTAACTTGCCACATTGGTTTTTTCATTGCCCATGTGCCAGGGCTGGCTAATATCATCTCAAACTCAGTTTATGCTGTTGGTTTCTTCCCTGGTATTATGACTATGTCTCTAAATGCATCAAACACTGTAGTTCAAAAATTGCTTCAGCAGCTACAAGCTGTTTTACAAAAGTGCTCTGAATTTTTTTTTCCTTTTCCTTTATTACTCTTATCTGATCTCATTCTGGTCTGACTGGATCTATGACTTGAGCACAGTTTTTAAAAAAAAAAAAAAAAAAAAAAGGAGGTATGCCCCGTTTGACTCCTTGTCCTTGACACTGTTCACTTTAAACCTTTTAAATTTACCTTAAGGAGAGCCATATGCAGCAGCTGAAAGGCATTTTCAGGAAAATGCACAGACTCAGGAAACTACTAATTCTCCTATGTGGATTAAAATTGACAAATTGGATAGCAGGGAGACTCCTCACTCCAGGAAAAGGCTATGTTTTTTTTTTTTTTTTTTCAACAGACAACCCCACCAAGAAACTTTGGGTCCCGTTTTGCATTCCATCAGGAGCCGAATTCATCTGCCTGCTTTAACTTTCAGAACTCTGCAGTTTTATAACCCTCCAAATTCCAGCCACAAGCCATCACCAAGCTGATTTCAGCTGGAAGCCACAAGGAAACCAGAGGAGGAGTTTGCATCAGAAGGCCTACAGCAAAGGCCTCTAGCTCCTCTATCATATCACAAGGCCACATTAAGAGCATTCCTTGTATCCTTCTTTTACAGGTTGTAGAATGGAAAACGCCAGGACCCCATATTTTGGATTAATAATTCTTTACTTTTACCCTTTCCTTGGAATTCACAGGTGCCTCAGTTTCCAAAGGAGGAAGGAATGACTTTTAACAGGAACACCTTCTCATTTCTCTCTAGGATATCCATTTGTATTGGAGCTTTTCCTCTGTCTCTTTATCCACAGGCGTGGAGATGTACCAAACCCCAATGGTCGAAGCCTCTAATAACTTTAAAAAGTATTTTTTCCAAACATAAGCTAGGTTGCACAGATATGACTGCTAGTGAACCTGACCAGAGAATGGCTGCATCCCTCTGCTGAAGGACTCCTGACAGAAGTTGTGATGCTCCTGTTCCAGTGCTCCCTGCCTGATCCAGTATTTCATGAAATTCATCAGACTCCTATAGCTGCTCCTCTAGGACTCATTGCTGTGACCACTACTGCTGCTGCTGCAGAAACAACTTTTCAATTCTGATCCAGACACTTCATTTCTTCAGAATGGGACTGAATGACTCTCATCATTGGTGACTTGCCTCACCCTTGGACAGTGCAGGACAATTGGACGCTTTACTACTACAAGCACTGCTCTGGCCAAGGGTCGGACTGAAATTTTACTACAATTTATAAGACTGTATTGTGTTTGGAATTGTTCCTCTTTCTATTTCAAATTTTTGTAATTTTGTAAACAGAAAAGCGGGAGATGTTGGATATCATTGGTTTGTCCTTTCCCCCTTGCCACTAGGAGCTTAGGTTTATCAGTCACATCCATCAAAGTGCTCCCGAGTCACTCCCATTCCTTTGTTTATCTGTGAGTCCTTTTCTCCCTTGCTATGAAGACTTCAGCTTTATTTGGTATTAAAGTCGAGCCTATATAGGTTCACTACCATTGGCTTGATTTGCAGGACGCTTATATCTCCGTTCAGATTCAAACCTCATCCCCCCCTAGTTCTCTACCTTGAGGATGCCGGGCTCCCAGGGATTTATTCTTGTGGTTCAGGTTGCCAGGCAAAGCACTGCAAGGGAGGGCTGATACCCGGGCCCGGCTCCCTGTGAGGTATTCCGGTATAGCATAGAGGTTGCTCCAAGACCAGGGGACTGATAGGGCCTGTGAGGAGCCCCCTGCATAGACCTGATCATCCCTTCCCTCCTCTCCCTGCAAAAATGGAGTTTTTGTGTCACAAGGGATACCGGACAATGCCTCCCCTGACCACATTTAATTTAAAACAAAACAGGGGGAGATGTAGGGAGCCATCTTACAGAGTCCGGCTCTTATCGTCTAGTCAACCGGAGGCTGCTTGGGATTCCTGTGATCTTATCATTTCACCATTTGTCTCACTAGCCAAAGGCCATGCCTGATCAACATTCTACTACTGTTCCTATGGGGGTCTAAGCATGCATACCACCCCCCTCCCACCAAGAGGTATAAGTATTGTAACTGCTGTGAATAAACTTCTCTCTCTCTCTCTCCTCCTCCTTCTGGCTCTGCGTCTGTTCATTCGGTTACGTCCCCTCCTTAGCCCCACGAGGGGTCCTCCCTGCGGGACAGGATGGGACCCCACAGAAAATCCCAGAAGTAGGGGCAGTAGTCGGAAAAGGGCTGAGAAACACTGGTCTATGCTAATACAGAAGAAATCCTCTTTTAAGCCTTAGCATTTAATTTTAGGATCTGTAAACAACTCTGCTTTTTAAATACATTGCATGAATTCCTAAGTCAATTTACTGAGATAATGAAAGATAATTAGGTTAATATCAGCTATTCCTAGAGGGTTCTATTCAAGGCTTTTATTTATTTAGATGAGGTCAGTACTTAATTTTGCAAGTTATTATTTTTTTGTTTGTTTGCCATGCTGGTAAACCAAAGCCTGCGTGCCCACGTATGAGCACTGTGTAGTCGTGTGAATGAATTCCATCCCTGGCTCTAGTCACTTTTGTTTTTTTCTTCTTAAAAGAAAAAAATCCTTAGGTTTTCTTTTCCATTTAATTATTTGGGGAGGTGGAGGGCAGGGAGACATTAGGCCACACTCAGACATTAGGTGCTCAGGGATCACTCCTGGAAAAGCTTGGGGGAGCACGTGTGGTGCTGGGGATCAAACTAATTTAGCCTCATACAAGACAAAAATGCCTTAAACCCTGCACCGTCTCTACCTCTTGTAAGTTTTTCTTTACTCCTGAAGGGAGACTGAGTTAAGAGATTCTTTTTCACACACGTGAGGCATAAACTCTTTAGCCCTCATTCATCAGTTGGATCCTTAGTCCACACTAGGACAATGAGCATCTTTAGAAGCAGAACCTCTTCCCATTGCCCTTCTGTCCAGTACTGTAAGTGCTGAAGGAAAAAGGCCTATTGATAGTTACCTTTATGGGCAACTATGAAGATTATGTGGATGTTTACTACCCTTAGTTCATACCGAACACATCTTTTCTTTTTCTTTTTTTTTTTGGTTTTTGGGTCACACCCGGCAATGCACAGGGGTTACTCCTGGCTCTTCACTCAGGAATTACCCCTGGCGGTGCTCAGGGGACCATACGGGATGCTGGGATTAGAACCCGGGTCAGCCACGTGCAAGGCAAACACCCTACCTGCTGCGAACACATCTTTTCTGGAAAATTCCTCAAGCTTACATGTGAGCACCTACTCCTTCTTCAGCTGCCCCTGCTCAGTCCTGCCTCTGGTGAGTGACGTGCTCCCTTCACAGAATTGCAGAGCTCGGACTCCAGCAGGGTCCTGGCCCGTTGAGTCACTCTGTGCCTCAAGCTTTGGAGGCTGAGGAGACGGGTGCAAAGTGTGATGGTGCAAGAACTCTTGAGGAAAAGAGGGTCAGGTGAGACATGTAGGAGGGGAGGTTGTCCAGCAGACAGCGGATTGCTGGATTGCTGCCCAGAGCTAGGGAACCCACAGCAACTGAAGCTCCTGTGCTTGAGATCTCCTGGCTTCTCACAGAGTTATTGGTTCCCTTTATCCCACCTTTTTATCCCACCTATTCAATAATAGAATCACTTTGAGATACAGTTAAAGTTGTTTGTGATTGGATAATTGGGTTTCAGTCATACAATGTTCCAACATCTGTCCCTTCACAGGTGCACATTTCCCACAATCAATGACCCCAGTTTCCCTCCCACCCCCTTTCAAGCTTTCAAGCCTGCCTCTATAGCAGACACTTTTCTTCTCTCTCTCTCCTCTCTCTCTCCTCTTTCCTAAAGATTTATCCCTTTATCTCCTTTCAACACTCAGTTGTTGTCCAGAGTGACAACCTCCAACTATTACTGTCATAGTGATCTCTTCTCTGTCCTAACTGCCCTGTCTCTCTCCTCTCTGTCTCTGTTTCTCTCTGTCTCTATGTATCTCTCTCTCTCTCTTTCACACACACACACACAAACACACACACACACGGCTTCTAACATCCAGGAGGACTGATCTGTGTTTGGAAGCTTACCCCACTTTTTTTTTTTTATTTGTTGCCTTCACTTTATCCTTTGATAAACTGGTAGAGATGCTTCCCTGAATTCTGTGAGCCACTCTAGTGGATGAGTCCTGGATGGTGGGTTGGGGATGGGGAGTGTAACCCAGTGGAGCGGAAATTGTGAGTAATTTGGGGATCCACTATTTATTATTTTATCTGCATGGGGGAATGTTTTCTGAAAACTGAGTTCTTTCACGGTGGGATCTAACAGTTTCCCCAGGTACAATGTGCCCAAAGTGAGCTCAATTATAGGGTGCAAAGGGCAAGAGAGAAGGCTCAGTAGGCTGAGCACCTGCTTTGAATGTGATAAAATTGATTGTTAGCACTGCATGCTCCCCCAAGCACTGCTGGGAGTGACCCCCTAAGCACTTTGCTGAGAGGAGTGTCTCCTGATCACTGCTGGGTTGGCCCCAAAACAAATAAAAAAAATTGTAAAGATACCCACCTGGTGCTAGAGAATTGCTTGCTCTGTGTGTGTGTGTGTGTGTGTGTGTGTGTGTGTTGGAATTGCACAAGTTTTATGTTAGAGGTGTCAAAAGTGAAGTGTTATGTTGGCAATGTGCAAGCAATAGAGGGAAAAACAGGAAGGTTGAAGAAAGGGAATAATACATATTTTAATGTAAATATAGTAGGTTTAAAAAGAATGAATAGGAAGGTAGAAGTAAGTCTTAACAGCTATATTTTTAAAAATTGAATGGATAAACTAATAGACTGAGATGGGGAGATGGCTCAGAGGGGTGGAGCATATGCATTACCTGTGGGAACCTCTGATTCCTGATACCTACATACCCTCTCCTCCTCCCCCACACTCTGTACTTCTGAGAATGGCTAATAAAACAAACCTAAAAGCTTATCAAACAAAAGCAAGTTACCTGTTCCAATTAGAGTGTTGACAGAGATCAAACAATATGTGCCTATATGGAAACCACCCAACACCCTCGAGCAAAGAGCCCCATTTTTGGTTTATGGGCCACACCAAGCAGTGCTCAGGCCTTACTGCTGGCACTGTGCTCAGGAATCGCTCTTGGTAGGGCTTGGGGAATCACATTTGGTGCCAGAGATTGAACCCAGGTCAGCTGCTTGCAAGACAAGTGCCCTACATCCTGTGCTAACCCTCCAGCCTTGCTAAGTACTCTTTTATTTTTGAGGACAGGTGAACCTGGAGATGCTTAGGGGTTCCTTCTGGCTCTGCACTCAGAAATTACTTTTGGCTGGGTCAGGGAACATACAGGATGCCAAGGACTGAACCCAGCTTGGCTGGGTACAAATCAAAAGCCCTGGCCGAGATGTGATCCTCACCGCAGCTGCACAAGCATGATTCCAGAGGCCAGCTAAACTACTTTTGGTACCGGCAGCTCCTTGCAGAATGTCTCCAGACTGAGAACTAAGCCGTGGCCCCATGCCTGCTCAGGAGGGGAAAGGTTTTTCTCTCTTGCCTTTTCCTTGTGTGTGGGGGGGAGAGGGGCAGGGGGAAGGGCGTGGCAACCGCCATATTATGAAGACCACTAGTGAGAAATTACAAGCTTGCAATGATCCAACTTCTGGAATAAATTTCCCTGGACTTAGTTGCTAAAATATAGAAATCCAAAACCGAGCGGCCACTATCATGGCCGCACAACCTCATATCTCTTCACAGCAGGTCTGATTCTAGTGGGGAACTCCTAACAATAATAATGAGTTTTTTGTTGAAATATTGAATATAACCAAAGTAAAGAGAAAGTAAAGTGAAGTTTATCAGTTACACAGGTGGGGGGTGGGGGGTAGGAGGTATACCAGGGTTTTTTTGGTGGTGGAATATGTGCACTGGTGAAGGGATGGTTGTTTCAGCATTGTATAACTGAAACTTAAGCTTGAAAGCATTGTAATTTTCCACATGGTGATTCAATAAAAAAATAAAAAAAATAAAAATAATAATAATAAAAAAAAACAAGTCAAGAGCCCTACTCATTGTTCTCTCTCTAGCCCACTGCAAAGTACTCTTATTAAAAAGCCCCCAGACTTGGGAAGTTTAGAAAAGGTCTGTAAAATCAGGTTTGCAAAAACAAGCCAAACATGCAAGATGAAGCTGCTCATATACTCCATTTATCGGGTGTAACTTCTTCCCTTTTAGGGGGTTCACACCTGGCAATGCTTGAGGGTTACACTTGGTTCTGCACTCAGGGGTTACTCCTGGCAGTACTTAGGGGAACCATATGGGATGCTGAGGATTGAATCTGGGTCAGCAAGGCAAATGCCCTATCCACTGTACTATCTCTCTGGCCCCTCTTTACTCTTCTTTATCCCTCTTGTCTCCCTGTTTCCTCTCTGATGGCTCTATAATGAAATGATTTGACTTCACTGTCTTCTCCTGAAAGTCTTTGGAGAGAGGGTAGACAAGGATCCTGGGATCTTGGGGGTGGAGGGTAGAATTTTAGGGTCCCTATCAGGAGGACTTTTGTGAACTCTGACTGCCAAGACCTTTTCACTGGCAAGGTCTTGATGGGTGAGGGGGGACACTAGTAGCTCTCCCCCACTCTTGGAGCTACTATCTCCTCCCACACTGTGACTCTTCAGCCCCCCGGGCTCCCCCCCGGGGCCCCCCCCCCCCCCCCCCCGCTTTCAAGGCAGCAACACTCAGGGTGGATATGGGTTAGCACCAAGGGTCAAACCTGTGGCCTCAGGTATGTAGGACAGGCACCTACCACTGCCTCACAGTTCCTGGCCCGCTAATGTTTCATTGTTACAGTCATTTTAAAATGAAAATAATTTAACTATTAACTCCACAGACACTGTACTGCAAACAACTAAGATGGAAAGTTCACTGTGGCCTGCTTTCATTTTAACTGCAGCACCTAGAACAGCTAAGTAAGTTCCTGCCACCTTGAAAGTACTTGAAAGTAGAATGGAAAAGTGGATTCCTAAGGCCCATTATTCTATTTAGCATTCATTTTCTTGGTAGTATTTCAGTTTCGCTGTCAACATTCTAAAGAAAGAGGTAAATCTTGAATTTGGATGGTGAACTGCACCACTGTAGTCTGCCCTTGGTCAGAGACAGTCCTATCCACTGTGGGCTTGCAATGTGATCTCAAGAGATAGACTTGGATAGAATTTGATGGTTTACTGTTGGACAAATGAAGCATCTGACATGCAGGGAAATTATTCTTGGGAACTCTGCACAATAGGAAGCCATTACACGGTCCCAGTGCCAAAGGGAAGCCTTGTTAATTCAACTTCCCTTGAAGGCTAATAACGTAATAATGATTACATGGGTTATTTGGTCCTGCTGGGTCTCTCAGCTTGTGAGATTTTTCTGATCAAAGCTCTCCTCATGGTCAGGCTGTATTTCAACAGGCTCTTTTATTTCTGTCTCCATAAACTTTATTATTCTTTCCAAGAAAAATTAAGTACTAATCAGTAACTCACTTTAAAAAAAAACATAGGAATGCAAATTTTTTTTTTTTTAAAGAAACATTCTGCTTTGAAGTGATTTTAGACTCACAAATTATTGCAAAATTAGTGGGGAGTCACCATCCCCCATACCTTTTCACTGGCTGTCCTCCAATTCATTCTCATTTCAAAGAATAAATATGGGTTAATTTCAAAACATGGACACTTACATTAGGGTAATACAATTACCCTAACGGTACCATCTACACAATTTGCAAAGGATGGGGTTTGGGTTACACTGTTAGTACTAAGGGCTAATCCCAGCTCTGTGCAGGCCAAGTGCTCCAATTCCTCTACTAGCTCTTTGACCCTATGCAATTTTCTAATTTAAAAACTTTTATGGGCTGGGGGGGGTGAAGAGAGATAGTATAGTGTCTAAGGCATTTGCCTTGCATGCAGCTGGCCGAGGTTCGTTTCCCAGCATCCCATATGGTCCCCTGAGCATCACGAGGAATAATTTCTGACTGCGAGCCAGGAATGAGTAACCCCTGAGCAGCACTGGGAGTAGCAGTGCCCTCCTTCCCCACTTAAAACACAAAAAACCTTTCACAGGGCCAGGGATGCGGCTGAAGTGGCAGAGGATGTGCCAGGATACACTTAGATGTCAGGAGCAGTTAACCACCTCATCTTCCTACTGCCCCACAGCGTTCTCCCTCCTTTGCATAAGCAGTACTGATGTTCCTTAGGTTTAGTGGGACTGGGCAGTGCCTGCCTTAAGAGCATGGGGCCGAGTCTGTGCAGCTCTCCTCACTCGGCCTCTGCCCAGGGCTGCAACAATGTGTGACCCCCTAAGCACAGCCAGATACGTGAGATCCCCACAACTATGCGCGTGTGAGCACTGGGGGTGGGTGCAACCCTGGTGATAAGCATGTGTGTGAGCACCACACTAATACCAGGAGTACTATAATCAAGAGCATTGCCACCACCTAAAAAAAAGGGTGAAGAATGATAGTTTGGATATTGAAAAGGCAAAACCCTATCAGCAAAAAACCAGAACCCCCTGTCAGAATTGATTTGGGCTGGGGAAGGGAGGTAATTCACTGTAAAATTTGCATGCATAGATCTTGGGTTTAGTCACTGCATAGAAGAGAAAAAAATTTTTTTTCTGAGAATGGGGTGGGGGGGAAGGGGCATGTCACTCCTAAGGTGCTCAGAAGGATATGAGGCACCAAGATTGAACCAGGGGCTCCTGCATGCAAAGCACGGACTCCAGTCCTTTTGAGTCATCAACAGGTTCTCAAGAATGATGCTCTGCTGTTGTTGCTTGGACACCCGTAGTGCTCAGGCTTACTCCTGACTCTGTGCTCAGGCAGCACTCCTGGCAGGTCTCCGAAGACCATGTAGGGTGGGGATAAAGCCAGGTGCGCTGCATGCAAAGCAAATGCCCTATCTACTTATCTCCCCAGACTCCTCTGCCATCCCCGCCCCCCACCATATGGTTCCTTAAGCACCACCAGGAGCAATTCCTGAGTGCAGAGCTAGGAGTAAGCCCTCAGCACCACTGGGTGTGGCCCATAGATAAAACAGTATCATCTCTCTGGCCCTTTTCATAAGTTTTAAAAGTGGAGTTTCCTGTGCCTTTAACAAATGTAGAATTTGTGTGTATAATATTCATTAAAGTGGCATAATTCCTATTTGGAGGTGGTAAGGCAACTATTTTTAGTGGATTACTTTCATTAGAAACTTTTACTACAAGCTGCTTTTTCCTGTAGATAGTCGCTTGATATTTTCTACCTTAAAAGGACTATGTCAACAGTACACAGATGCTGCTTTTCTCTCTCTCTATATATATGTATGTATATATCTTTATATATGATTTTTTTTGTCTTTTTGGGTCAAATCCAGCTTTGCTCAGGGGGTTACTCCTGGCTCTGCACTCAGGAATTACTCCTGGCCACGCCTGGGGACCTTACGGGATGCTGGGGATTGAACCTGGGTCTGCCGCGTGCAAGGCAAACACCCTACCCACTGTACTATGGCTCTGGCCCCTATATATATATATTGCTTTGTGGTCACCCTGGCAGTGCTCAGGGCTTATACCTCCTGGCTCTGTGCTCATTACTCACTCCTGGGGCTTGTGTGAATCCTATAGGATGCTGAGGATAGAGCCCAGGTCAAATGCATGCAAGGCAAGTACCCAAGTTACTGTACTATCTTTCCAGTCTCCAATCAAAAAGTTTTAAACTATATTATTTCAGGAGGAAGATGACCTGGATAAGTAATTTGTTGCTATCCTTCATTATGAAACCACTGACCCAGTGATCAAGATGAACTCTGGCACAAAATTTCATCAAGGATTTTCCTACCAGCCATGAACCCATCAGCCTACTTAAAATCTCCCTTTATAGGGGTTAGAAAGACAACTCAATGGGCTGATGGTCCCCAAACAGAAACTAACTATGCTTTTGGAAAGGAGAAGGCTTAATTAATAAGCACCTGCCTTATATGAGTGAGGCCTTGGGTTGGATCCCTGACTTTGCAAAAGTAAAATAAGGGTTGGGGAGATAGCTTAAGGGGCTGGAGCACATGCCTGGCATGTGGGACCTCTGGTTTTAATTTGGGAGTAGCCAGTAGCAGCACTGGATATGGATCCAAAAACTAAAAACAAACAAACTAAACCCTTTAGAGGCAAAGACTGGGTCTAGGAGGGAATTGAAGATTGGGCAAGGAGATTGTTTCACAGCCTGGAGGAGTCAACTTCAGGCTCTCTGGAGAGATTTGAATGTTTACAGAAACACTGTCTACACAAGGCTAAAAATGCCGCATTCCAAAATTGTTATCACCCCGCAAGTGTGCATAAGCAATAAATTTTAGCAAGTACTTAATGATATATGCAAAAAACACAGGCATGTGTATCTCTGCCCCCACTACATTGGGGAGATAAGGACAACATCAGTCAAGCAGTTGTTTTCGAAAACAAAGGATGTGCACAACTAACTGACAGTAATCACTTTTCTACCCATCACCCATGAGCTGCCTTCATTGAAGGTCTTGATTTGCTTAAGATATTGGAGATGCTGGTCCACCACAGTAAGTTTTAAAGCTCTGGATTTTTGGGTGACGCCCAGAAGTGCTGGGGACCTTGAGGTGCCAGAGAATTGAACCCCAGCCTCATGAATGCAAAGCACACACTCAAGTCCTTTGATCTCTCTCTCCAGCTCCCAGATAAACTGTAAACAATTTGAAACTGTAATTTCTTTAAGGATTTCTGCTGCTAAGGTTTGACTTTGTTCAGTAACCTAGTAAAATTATGCATTAAATTTGAACAAAGTCAGGTTTAACAGAAGAACTCACGCAATGTATGGTTTGAATGTGTTCATTCCTCAAAATAAATTTAAACAAAATTCAGATAGTCAAATCTTGGTTTGATCAATAGTGTTTTTAAATGACTAGGAAGCTTCTTGAGAAAACGAACTCCATGACCCCAAACTCCAAACACTTTCTTTCATTTTAGCTCCAATAACCTTTTTCCATCTTTCCCCCAAAGAACATTTCTGGGCACAAAACAGAGTCATAATTGTTTAATTAGATACACTTTATATATCTGAACATAATGGCTCCCATAGAAATAAACTAATATTTTGTACACAAACTTTATTTACTGTGCCACATTCAGAATATACCGACTTAAGCCAAGTGCAAACTGTTGTTACACCCCCTGCTGTGTGAAGAGTTCCACTCCCACAAACACTTCATTTTCTAGGATGACAGAACAAGATTAGACTAGATGGATAATTAAAATCCACAAGGCATGAACAAAGATGTATTTTAGACTCTGATCAAGAACTCTTCCCCAGTCAGGGCTGTAACTAGAACTAAGCAGAACAGTTAGTAAATCAGTTCTCTTTCACCCTGCTCCTCTGTGGTTCCTGGGGGTAGGAGCTAAGGATGCTCAGTGGTATTTTGAGAAAGGCATGGGGCAAGAATAATTCAGAGGAGCAAGAGGTCTGGAAAACCAACCATCTAGCATCCCATTGTATGGAAAAACCCTTGGGTTCTCCTCACCCAGAATACATTTGGTAGTTTTTGTGTCACACATAACTGATAGAGAACGTCAAAAGATCTCACAAAGGAAGTTGTTTTTCTTTCCTAGTGCCTGGAAATCTTAAGGTATTTCAAAGGGATCCACAAGAAATAATAAACTTAATCATGATAAAAACAATTGCAAAATCTGAGAGTACATTTGCCCCTGGGTGGCAGCATACAGAATCAAAACCAAATTTCTGGCTCCTACACGTCCAACATATACCGTTGTCCTGTTCAGTCTAGCCACATATATGGGACCATTGTCATTTATTACTCTTTCCCTAATGACCTGCTCGAAAAGATGAAAGAGCTCAGGGGTAAATTACAGAGAGGGGAATGCTATCTTAGGTATTCCTCTAACTGAGATCATTACAGGGAAAAGTAATAAAAATGCCCTAGGAGTGAAAAGGTTTTTATGATTATAAAATTCTAAGAGACAAATCAGGCTTATCAGGAATGAGCTGAGATTAGTCTACTCTTTTGCCTCAAAATTATACAGATGAAAATTCCAAATAGGATGATCTTGTAATTCTATGCTACCTTATCTAGTCAAAATTAAAAAAAAAAAAGAAAGAAATGGGGGTGAGGTCCTTAAACCTATATTATTGGTGGGGATATTTGTGAATAGGTGGTTCTAGGAGTATTATCTAAAACCTAACTGATTAATAAATGGAAGTTTCATTAGGATACAGAAATCTCAAGAGAGATTCTAAATTATAAGGAGTGGTACTTTTGATTAATTTGACATTTGTCTCATTCTCATCTTGAAATGCTAATCAGTTTCAGTTAGTGCTGAATAACATTCTACCTGATTTGTTGTTTAAACATATAGGTTCTTTCTTCGAGTTATTCTTTTTCTCAACTGCAGCTCAGCTGCCGAGGTGTGGTAGTTACTTCCCTAATGGGGGCAGAGTCCTGATTCAGCTGACTGATACAGGCACCCAAGACCTCATTTTCTTATTTGTCTACATGTCATGCCTTTACTTTACAAAATTTGTTTTTGGAGGTGGGGAGGGGTCTCTAGCAGTTATGGGGGGGGGGGTGACCAGGGTCAGACCTGGTGCTGCTTGGGAGATCATCTGATGCTGGGTATGGCAGCCAGAACACTGTGCAGGCCGGGCAGACATTCTAGCCTTTGAGCTCCTTTTGAACCATCTCCTTGACTCTAGTTTGCAGAAGTCTCCTCTTATCTTTAGGATAAATGTCTGGAGAATGCTCAGGGAAATGAGAATAAGTTTATCCCCAAACCACTATAAATAGCATTTAAAGCTTTACCAAAGGTGGGAGAACAGACTTCTATGAAGAAATCAATAGAATTCTGATTAAAATGAAAGGCATGTGTTTCGGGATGCAAATAAAAAGACATCAAGATGAATGAGCAGGATATGTGCTGACTAACAAGGCAGAGTAAAGGTATTGACAAAGGGTGTCGGAATGCTCAGATCTGGAGACAGACTAAGGACTGTGCTGGAGACTGAAATTTCACTTGAAACCAGCGCAGACTGTACACATCTGAGATATGGACGCAGGTAAAAGCCAGGGATAAGTTTTACAATAATTGAAATCTCGTGAAACTTCAGAGTTTTTCCTTCTGCTCTCATCAGCAGTTTTGGTTTGATAGTGTACCTGTCATTATTAGGAACGTTAGCTGAGGACAAATAAACCTAAACTCAACACTTCATAACAAAATGGAAAATGTCAATAATATTGTTATTGGAGTTTAAAATAACACTTAAAACCTGATGGTAAGAATCTAACAATCCAAACCTAGGAATAAAATATATGTAATTTTATAATTCTTGAGGAAAATCTCTCAAGAGATTTTTAAAGAATATTCAGGCATTTACATAGTGACTTACGTGCATAAACTCAGGGATACTGATGCAATTTTTCTACAAAAGTTTCTTATACTAGTGGAGAAAAAAATAAAACCTGAAGTAGGCAAAACATGTCTTTCCCTCCTGCCCGCTACCTAGTTGGGATGGATACATTCCTTACCTTAAGTTAGCTCTGCCTATAGAAAGGTAAATGTTTAACATGTGGTCTTGTATGATATAGAAGGACGTGATAAAAATACAATATGTGATTTTGCATAGACTTATTTAAACAAATAAGCCACTAGTATTCTTGCTTCCGTTCTCAGTGAAATTTCACTACTGCCAATGGCTGAGCATAGGACACACTAGTGTTACATTGTGCTTCAAATACTTTGGCTCACAGTACTCCTAAACCCATGCAGAAATCAGGAATCCCACATGCCTTTCATTATTTTCCTTCCATGGTTTTAACACTGGTGCCAAGTGTTCAAATCAAATACAGATTTTGCCAAATATCAGGCAGATTGTGAGGGTAAGTAGAAGAGGAAGATTTATTACTTAGATGCAGGAATGGAACTTAATGAGCAACATGAATACAGAGATCTACTTAGCAGCATACCTTTTCCTTCTTATCCTTCAGATATTCTATGGAAACCCATCAGGGTAAGCTCCAGTGGTTTACTTTTTTCATCCACCAAAATCAGTCTCATAATTGCTTGGATTCCAGAAAGTGAATCATGCCATGATTCAAAGAACTGTCCTTCACATAAACCTATGCGCACACATTGAGAAAATGATTTATTGTACATCTTTGCATTTCTTAAGGCATGAACAATGGCGTACAGATGGAACAGGTTCTGAGAAGCATCACGCTGTTTTTGACAAGGCCGGCACAAGTACACCACATCAAACAGACATTCCAAGTCTGAGCAGGTTGGCAGCCATGGCCCAGGAGCTCCTATGGTTCAGAGGTGATGCCGTCCTGAAACAGGACCAACGTGTGGTTTCTATGTCATGTTGCTTTCAACTCTCTGCATCAGCTGTAAGCACCAGTTACAGTATGTTTTTTTCTTTACAAACTCTTCAAGCTTTGGGTTTTATCTTCTGGTCCTTGTATTCAGCTTTTTGAGGAGGGTGTGGATGTTGTTTAAGGAATATGGTTGCAGCAAAACAGAAAGGATCCAAAAGTGGTTAGGGGTCTTGTCTAATGCACTTCTGAGAGTCCATTATAAAGATGAATAGAAAAGCAAATGGTTGGTTTTCAGTCAACCCAGAAACCACGCGGAGCTCTAAGAAACATAATTGTGCATAGTTATTTATTCATTCAGAGCATGATATGTTGGCTAGCTTTACATTCCCAGTTTACCAAAGAACTGGGCTGTCTACTTTGCTAAACCCAGGGTCCTTTCGCAGTTCCCAGTAGGTGTCGTTAGAAACCCAGGCTTCTCTCTGATTGGCATCAATCACTTTTCTGTGAAAATATAAAATTCAACATTAGCCACTATTTGCATCCCAGTGACCTGCCAAATGGCTTCTGCCCTATCCACAAACTGTGTGGACATAAATGAGACTCTGTAAGCCAATTCCTATTCTATCTGCTGCTTGAAGATCTTGCCTTTTTTCTTTTTGAGCAGATACAGACTCATTTTTGCTCTTAGGTGTTCCAAATGGAAATGAAGAATTTAAAAGTCAGTTCAGATAGAGAAGGGAACATCAAGTAAGCTCTGGTTGGAGGACCCGCTTGGGAGGGAAGATGTGTGCTGAAAGTAGACTATAGATTGAACATGATGGCCACTCAATACCCCTATTGCAGACCACAACACCCAAAAGGAGAGAGAGAGAGAACAAAAGGGAATGCACTAGCACAGAGAGGGGGGATGGGATTGGGAGGTGGGAGGGTTGGGAGGTGGGAGGGATACTGGGTTCACTGGTGGTGGAGAATGGACACTGGTAGAGGAAGGGGTGCTTGAACATTGTATGAGGGAAACACAAGTATGAAAATGTGTAAATCTGTTACTGTACCCTCATGGTGATTCACTAATTAATAAATTAAAAAAAAAAAGAAGTCAAAGAGACAAAAAGAATAAAAAAAAAAAGAAAAAAAAAAAGAAGTTATGGGGAGAAGGGATGAGAACAGGAAGAAATCACGCCCAAGCAGGGCAGGAAAGTGATGAGTCCCAGGCAAAGCACGGACAAGTACTGTGACTCAGAGCTTCAGACCCACAAGGCACATCTCACAGGGATGCAGCCTCAGGAACTATAAGAATTTTTGCATATCCCTGGCAAAAATTCCTTTTCTGATCAAAAGGGCCGGGGTCCTTTCTTGTAAGGGCAGCTAATCTTTTCTGAGCTGTTTTGTCCATCTGGCTCTGGACGACAGCAAATGAATTTGGAAACTACATATTAATTAATTTGCATGATGTCTGTATAATCCCATGAATAGTCCTATAGCCATAAGCCATGGTCATACCACAGATGTCATACCACAGAGGAGCAACCTTTTTTCCATGTGACCAAAAAAAACAAATACTAATGAAGCCAGGATGAGCCTTCAGCGGGAGGTTCCACCTGGTCTTTGAGGGAGGGGACAAGGACAAGTTCCCACCATTCTAAAAGGGGTCACTGAAGGACAAAGAGCATTCTGGGACCCCCCCCTCTTTTATACTGTCCCCATAGGAAAAGGACTTTCAAGGAGAATCGATATTCATGGTTATACACTTTGTACACTTGTTTTGGGCCACTCTTGAACAGTGCTCAGGCCATACTCCTGGTTCTATGCTCAGAAATCACTCCTGGTTCACCTTCAAGGACCTTATGTAGTATCAGGGACGAAGCCAGGGCTGGTCACATGCAAAAGGCAAACACTTTAATCCCTGTACTCTTTCTTCAGCCTGCATGATTACACATTTCCTACAAGTGCAAATTCTGATCCGACAATTTCGATGCCTAAACCAAGTCAACCGAATCAGTGAAACTTCCTCCCCTTAAGCTCACTGTACATGAAACTAGACCTCATTTTCTTTTAACTTGGACTTTCTCACTGTTGGCAGCAAGCACGTGAACTTGGGATGAGACACCATGGACTTACTTAAAAAATTTTGGTATATGTTCAAGGTTGTTTTCTTCCATGTATCGCCTTCGAGATCTCTGCAGTTCCTCAACTCTTTGCTTCTCTGCTGCCGCAGCTTCTAAATTTCCTTCTTCCAAAAATCTAAGCAGAAAGCATTTCATCTTTCAACACAGTACCCACTTTTTAGATAAAAAGAAAATCTCATTTACATAAAATGATGTACTGGTTGCTGTGAAGATAATCCAGTGAACACTGAGGGTCGTTCTCATCCCCTCCCCCCACCCCCATAGCCCAGGCTGCCTTGGCCTGTCTAGGAAATAACATATTTTCTATATAGTGAGTGGAAGTGTCACGTAAAACAATGAAATGACAAGAGTAAAAGGAGAGTAGGATAGCTTTGAAGATTCTTCTGTGCTGTCTTGGGTTCTACAGACTGAGATTTTACAGGATGATAGAGAGTCCAAGGTGAGAACAATACTGACATTCCAGTCTGTGCTCTATGCCTGGATTACAAAAGTGCACTTGTTGTAGACCACAGTATGGAGAATGATATAGGCTGTTCTCCACTTTCAGAACAGATTGAAAGGGAAGGTATTTTCCTGTTTAACTGGAGATAGTAAGTGATTTAAAAATAAAAGAAGAAAGAAGTTGGGAAACATTACAAAGGGCCACAGAAAGAAAATGATTAGTAAATAAAAATTAGAAAAGGGAGTACTGAAACTGAACTGAGCAAAAAAAAAAAAAGGCAGACCTTAAGGTGATTTGAAAATAAATATCCCAATTTTAAAATGAGATCAAAGAATTACAATGGGATACACATGACAAAGAAAATTAACAGTGAGGTATCATCTCATACCACAGAGACTGGCACACATTAAAAAGAACAAGAACACCAGTGCTGGTACGGATACGGGGAGAGAAAGACTCTCATTCACTGTTGGTGGGAATGTTTGACTCATCCAGCCTTTTTGGAAAACAGTATGGGCATTTCTAAAAAAAAAAAAAACAAACCCCAGAAATTGAGCTTCTATACAATCCAGCAATAACACTTTTGGGAATATCCCCTGGGGGTGCAAAAACACACAGCAGAAACATCATCTGCACTCCTATGTTCACTGCAGCACTATTCACAATAATCAGATCTGGAAACAATCTGAGTGCCAAAGAAGCTGTGACCAGATAAAGAAATAATGGTACATCTACACAATGGAATACTATGCAGCCAGCAGAAAAGAAGATGAAGTCATGAAAAATGGATGAACATGAAGAATATCATGTTGAGTGAAATGAGTCAGAAGGAGAGGTACAGACATAAGATGATTTGCACTCATTTGTGGGATATAAAAAGCATAATATGAGACTATTACTTAAGGACAGTAGAAATGAGAACCACAAGGACCATGGGGTTGGAAGCTTTCCACAAGTCATGGGTAGAAGACAGGATAGAGAAGGGACCCTATGATAATGATAGTTGGAAATGATCACTCTGGATAAGAACTGGGTGCTGACAGTATGTAAAGAAATATACATGATAACCTTTCAGCACCTGTATTACAAACCATAATGTCCAAAAGGAAAGAGAGACAGAGACAGAGAGATAAAGATAGAGAGACAGAGAGAGGGAGGGAGAAGAGAGAGGAGAGAGAGGATGGGGTAAGTGCCTGCTATAAAGGTAGACTGTGGGTGGGAGGTGTTGAAGGAAGGGAATTGGGGAATTGGTAAGGGGGAATTACACTGGTGAAGGGATGGGTGTTGAAACATTGTATGACTGAAACCCAGTCATGAACAATTTTATAACTGTGTATCTCACACTAATTTAATATAAAAAATAAAATCAAAACAAAAATTCCCACCAAGGAGTGTTTCTCTATTCAGTTTAAAGAAAATTAATAAATTTTTAGTCATCTGGTAAATTTTGGGAGGATGTATGGAGCAGAAACTTTTTATCAAAATCATCTGTGTTATCCATGTCTTCTGTTATGATCATCTTCTGAGTACTGCTTTACTTAGGGTAGAAATCTCAAATACTACTGAATGTACATGGGGATGAATGAATGATTGGATACATAATAAATGATGGTGATGAAAATATATCTCAATGAGACACACAAAGCCATACCACTCAAGGTCCACCTTAAATGCCACTGCCGTGCTCACCTCTGATCTGGTCGGAATCGGGCATCTGTCGGCGGAAGGAGGTCTTTGAGTACAGGATCCAACTCATTGAGTTCAATAGCAAACCTGGTGAAGCCATAGTAGAGCTCATAGTTGGTTGGCATGGAACCTGGAATGAAGCCAATGAGCCACTGTGAGAGGGACAAAAGGCCCCTTGGGACTGGGAGGAGCAAATTTAAATCACATGCTGATTTAGAATCTTCTCCAACACCAAATCTGTAGTCATATGCATCAGATTATGATTTTTGGAAGATACTTGATTTCTTTTTGCTAGGTGGTATCTGTATTATGTTGATGGGAAAAAGTGACTGATTTATATATTTAATAAAATCCAGACTTTAAAATAAAACTCTGTACATGTATTAGTCTTTACTAACTGGCTAACCTATGCCTTATCTTTTTTTTAATTTTCCTATTAAATTGTCCAGAAGGTAAATAAGCACAAAAGTAGTTAAGTACAAACACTAAGGCTTGACCAGAGCAGCCAGAACATGGTTCAGTGGTAGACATATTTGCCTCACATGTCCTGGATTTGATTCTTGCAATTTTTTCCCCCAAAACATAATTTATTTCCTCTTAAAAATGAAAAAGGCACAGAACTAATTTTTTTTTGCTTTTTGGGTCACACCTGGTGATGCACAGGGGTTACTCCTGGCTCTGCACTCAGGAATCACCCCTGGCGGTGCTCAGGGGACCAAATAGGATGCTGGGAATTGAACCCGGGTTGGCCGCATGCAAGGCAAACGCCCTACCCGCTGTGCTATTGCTCCAGCCCCAGTAAAGAACTAATTTAATTTTTGTTGGTACCTGATGTTTGAGCCACACCTGGTAGTGCTCAGGGCTTACTCTTGGCTCTAAGCTGAGAGATCACTCCTGTGGGGGCTCAGGGTACTATATATGATGCCATAGATTGAATCTGGATCAGCCATATGCAAGGAAAGTGCCTTACCTACTATACTGTCTCTCCAGCCCCTACTGGTACCTTTTAATAAAATGGAAAGGATGAGCCTTGTATGCTTTGTTCACTATTATATTGTGAACTCCTAAAACAGAATCTGATGTACTGTCAGTAGATAGTCAATAAATAATTGATGAATGAATGAAATTACCACAAATTACCTCTCAAATATCTTGCAAGTAGACATTCTCAAATATCTACTAGCAAGATATTTGAGAGGGCATTGAGTTCTCTTAGGAAACCAACAATTAATTTTAAAGTTAAGGATTAACTAACAAAACTCTAATGAAAATAAATGTCATGTGGAGACTTGTTCTTCCATTTACACTTGGTAATCAATTACATGCTCGTGTACTGCCAGAACTTTCTTGGTTGTTTAATTAACTGTCAAGATATTGCCACTTTTTGAGGCTCCAACGAAAAAGAGCACTTAGTCTAAGTTTCTGAATTTCTGGATCATTGAAATGTGCAGGCTCCCCTTTGTTTTATTAAGAGAGGATAAGTGGGTGAGAATTTGAGCTGGTACAGTTCAATGACCTAAAATAAGTGACAGACTTATCTTGAACTGTGAAGATTATATTTAGAGAATTTTACTGGAAGCTCTACCTGTGGCCACATGTCAGAGTGCTGGGCTAAATTTCAGGGGTTTTTTTGCTTTGTTTTTTCCACACCTGTTGTGCTCAGGACTCTGCACTCAGGGATCATTCCTGGCAGGGTTCTGGGAGTGTAAGGGATCAAACTCAGGTCAGTAGCAAGCAGGGCAAGTGCCCTACCAGCTGTATTATCTGTTCAGCCCTTCAGTTCATATATACATATATGTATACATACACACACAAACACACACATATATGCATATATATATACACACACACAAAATCAAATAGTGGGGCTTCTGCAACTTCTATGTTTAGTACTAATAGAACACTAAGTGCCTTACGTTTTTACATTCTCAGTCTCGAGACTAAAGAACATGCTGATCTGCACAGGATCACCTAGCCTTCCCATTGCTTTCTGTCACTCATGATGCTTGCCTCAGGGACACTCATGAGTGTCTTACCTGGTCTCCACACGCACTTTGCAGAAGGGGCCACGCCACAGTAGAGTCCCTCATGCCACTTGCCAAACAGCCGGTGCACTGCTTTCCCCTCCTGATCTATCACGACCCCTTGCACTTCATTCACATTCGAGTTCCAGTAATTCACCTGGAAAAAGCAGATTCCATGTAAAATAAATGAACCAGTCTTTCTCACAACACCAATCCCTGTCATTGTCTCATGAAACCATTTCTTACCTTGGCCATTCCTGTCATTTTCAGGAAATGTCTCAGAATGTGTCTGTGGAGCAATGACTTGCTAAGTGCTAGCTGGCTTCACTTGGAATAGAAGAATGATCTCTATGCCATGATTCAGAGCATGGGAGATTATATAGAAGAGACTGTTTCTATGTCAATAACCCAGTATTCTATGTTAATAACCCAGTATAAATATTCCCTTAGATCCCCGTTTCAACATCTGCCTCTGCTTGTGGATTGTAATAAATTTTACTGGTAGCACTGTAGAAGTTGCTCATGGGGAAAAAATTTTCACATTATTAAATGCGGCTAAATCCAAGGACTTAATATCTTCCAGTCATGTTCCTAGCAAGGGGTGCTAAGTCTGTAGATTTCATGTCAATCCTCAAGTAAATGGGGCTATCAAATTACCTGTTTAAGGGAGTTTAAGCCAGAGGGTCTACTGACACCTTTTCAGAAAAAAATAAACAAAAACAAAACAAAACAAAACAAAAAACAAAAAAAAAATGCACCCAGCCTTCCTTATTCCCCTCTCCTGGAAATCTTAAACCAGAAGCTCTCCTAAATTGCACCTAATGCTATCCTTCATTTTTCAGTGACCCCAGGGGCATTACGGCCCAGATGATGCTAAAGTGTGTACAGACCTTTGCAGTGACTTCCAACCCCAAACAGGCTGCTGTCCTCTGTGAGGTGCAGCCAAGGGGCCAGGAGGGAGAGGTGACCACTTGGAGGCTCAGGCTGCTTCACACCCGTACTCCCATGGGGGTATGAGGCCTCACGGTGAGGGAGACAAAGTGAGCAGGCCCTGGGTCAGGGCTGGTTTCTTGGCATCACCAGACTTCCAGTCCCAAGTTCTCTGCACACCACAGAGCCTTGAAAGTGCTGACAGATTTGTCAAAGCGCAAAGATAAAACATGCTTTGATTACCTGCAGGCTTGATTTATACTTTTTAAATATTTGCACACCTAGCATAGGGCCTTCCATTTGTACTCCTGCCGCGAGCTCGGTAAATGTTAAAGGCAGGTTTCAAGTGTAACAAACTAAATGCACTTGTGGACTGCTCTAGCCCAGTGAGAACTAATAATGATCCTGGCTTTCCTTTTCTTAGTCACCAAATGAATCAATAAAAAGACAAGGAAAGACAAAAAAAAGAAGAAAAAGCCTAAAATTAAGTATAGTCAATCAAAACTAGCATCACCTTTCAGTAGGGCTCAAGATGAGTTTTCTGTTGTAGCTGTTGTTGTTTGCTTTTCGTTTTTTGAGGTGCAGGGAATGGGGGCCAGGGCCTCCCACGTGTGAGGCAAGTGCACTGGTGCTATGCCACACCCAGGTCCCGTCTTCAACAGGGTTTGACTAAGAGAAAATTCTGAGTTTTCAGATTTAATTACATGGGAGTGAGATCAGGAGTGGAGAAAGGGGATGGGTGGCATTTCTGTGCTAGGATGAATTCTGCAGCACTACTACGAAACGTGGGGTCCATGTGTAGCTTCTCCCACAGACCAGAGAGAGAGGCGCTTAAGGTCTGCAGGCATTTTTACCCTGTAGTATGTCTTGTAACAAACGGTGATGATTTTTGTTGAACCTCTATGGATATAATAGCAGCAGAGCTGGATCAATGAGATGCCAAATGCTTCTTCAAAAAATGACAGCTGAACTATAATGAGTTCTCTAAAATAAGGTCACCTAAATAAGCTGTAACCAAGCAGGAAGATAAGTAGAAACATATCCCAGGAAACTTGTTATAAATAAGAAATTTGTCTGAAATTCTATTGAATGAACTGATTGGCTAACTCAAAATGAAAATGCTATAAAAGTAAATATATATATGTGTATATATATGCAAGTATATTACATTTTGAGATGCCTTTTTGGACCTCCACATATTTAGAAGTCTACATGCCTTGAATAACTCCATCAGCTGGTTCTACCTTCTTCTTCTTCTCTTTTTGTCACTAAGACAGCATGATTTACAAAGTTATTCATAGTTGAGTTTTAGGCATACTGTGTTCCAGCACCAGTCCTGCCACCAGAGTCTATTTCCCTCCACCAATGTCCCTAGGTTCCATGCCCCCTCTAGCCCAGCCTGTCCCTTTGACAGGCACATTTTTAAAAATAGAATTTTAAAAAATTGAATCACCATGAGACACACAGTTACAAAGTTGTTCATGACTGAGTTTCAAATTACACAATTCCAATACCCATCCTTTCACCTGTGCACATTTCCCATTACCAATGTACCCTGTTCCCTTCCTGCTTGGCCCTGACAGGCACTTTTTTTTAATGTTTCTACCATTTTAGCAAAAATATCCTTAAGGATTACAGACTTTGCTGCTGTTTAAGGTTGTAATGGCTTTCCTTTTCCCTTAGAAGCATTATATACTATTTTTCTTTACTGCTTTAAAATATTATTTACCTTGATAAATGTGAGTTTGCAAATGCAAACACTGCTTTTGGTATTTCTAATGGTAATTTCTCCGTAATGTTCTATCCATCTCCTCCCACTGAGAATGTTGTGTATGCATGTGGTGACTTTATTCCACACATAGCAATCTCCATACCTAGTGAAGAAGACAGCACCAATTGAAAATAATGACAGTCACAAATATTAATACTTCTACCAATAAGAACACCTACTGACCAAAGCTTCCTCTCCAAACCCCTACCCCAACCCCATTTTCCTCTCATTTATTTTGTGAGAGTTTCAAGTCAAGTTTGTAGTCAAGACTAATTATGCCATGATTCACTGATTTAAGGAACATTTAGAGCTTTCTGTGAGCAGGATGTTAAAGCTTTCAAGCAGAACCAGAATAGATATTTTGCTTCCTGCTTTCCTGGAGGGCGAGAGGGACATTCAGCAAATATAAACAATTCCTGACTCCTGGGGGGGTTGACTAAAAATGATGCAACAGTCATCATTCAATAGAAACTGTACTTCAAATTCTGATACTTCTTCCAGGCTCCTGACAGGCGGTAAGATACTCTCATGAGGCTGGCAGAGACTGCTAACCAGCCACCTGCTTATGAGGGTAAACAACCAATATTCCGGACTATTTTTCCCTTTGGAACAGTAATAAAGAACTTATATGATATAATTCATTCAATTTTATTACAAAATAGGCTTTGTATTAGATGATTTTGTTCAGCACTACAGCAAATGTTCTGAGCATGTCTTAAGTAGGAAAGGCTGGGCCCTGAAGCATTCTTTATTTTGGGGGGGGGTTGGGGGTCACACCTAGCAGTGCTCAGGGCTTATTCCTGGTTCTGTGCTTAGGAATCAATCCTGGTGGTGCTTGGCGGGAAAGGGGGGGGGTTGGTTAGCATATGAGGTGCCGAGGATTGAACTGGGGTCAGCTGCACTGCAAAGCAATTGGCTTAACCCCCATACTATCTCTCTGTTCTTTATTTTATTTATTTATTTATTTATTTATTTATTTATTTATTTATTTATTTATTTATTTATTTTTTGGGTCACACCCGGCGATGCACAGGGGTTACTCCTGGCTCTGCACTCAGGAATTACTCCTGGCGGTGCTCAGGAGATCATATGGGATGCTGGGATTTGAACCCGGGTCAGCCGAGTGCAAGGCAAACGCCCTACCCGCTATGCTATCACTCCAGCACCTCTCTTTGTTCTTTAAATACATTTTCAGATTTATGAAATTTTCAATTTACAATGGTTTTATCAGGTCCTCACCCCACCAGAAATCAAGGAAGATCTGTACTTTTTTTAAGGTTGCTTTTGGTTTGGGACCACACCTGTGGTGCTCAGAGCTTACTCTTGCTTTTATGCTTAGGAGTCACTCAGGGGACCATATGGAGTGTTGGGGATCAAACCTGGGTTAGCTGTGTGCAAGGCACATGCCACTCCAATTATACTGTCATTCTGGCCCTAGATCTGTACTTAGAACCTGTTAGGGAAGTATCATGAAAACATAGAAGGGATCCTCAGGCTTTAGATCTGTGGGGAATGTAGCCAGGAAACGTGGATGTCAAGATAACTTACTAGAAAAGTGGAGTTGGATCCAGACCTGAGGAATGGCTAGGAAAGCACTACAGGCTTCGGGAAAACATCAACAAAGCGAAGAAACCAGAAGAAAATGTGACACGTGCTCTAGTGAACAGTGATGTGCTCTAGTGAACGGCTGTATTAGAGGCCAGGCTGGAAGGGGATAGCGGGACTGGGCTGGAAAGACCTTCATGACAAAGCAGTGATTCTGATGGAACCAGACTTGAAGACTCAGGGCCAAAGTGTAAGGAATCAAGGGAGGAAAGAAGCATGATATGATGTACCTATAAGAGAGATTCCATTGACTAGATCGTTTCCTACTATAAGTAAAGCATGAAAAAGTCATTGGGATAAGACTGATAAGCATGGATGGAAAATAAAGTTACAGAATTTCAAATAAGAAATGAGATGACAGGGCTTCAAATCACTTTTCATGTTATATACGTATTTTCAAATAAAGCACTGCACTGTAGCACTGTCGTCCCATTGTTCATTGATTTGCTCGAGTGGGCACCAGCAACGTCTCCGCTGTGAGACCTGTTGTTACTGTTTTTGGCATATCAAATACGCCATGGGTAGCTTGCCGGGCTCTGCTGTGCGAGCAGGATATTCTCTGTAGCTTGCCAGGCTCTCTGATAGGAATGGAGGAATCGAATTTGGGTCAGCTGCATGCAAGGCAAATGACCTACCCACTATGCTACCGCTCCAGTCCATAAAATGTATTTCAAAATATTTCTAAGTTTCTGAAACAATGAATTGTATGATATTGGTACATAGGCCTGGGAAAAACAAGTTCCTGAATCATGAAATTATATTGTATAGGACTGGGAATTCCTCTGGTTCCCACCTTCTTCCATTTCCAACCACCATCAAGTTTTGTTGTCCAAATATACCAAAATAAAACATAATCAGTCAAACCAAGAAAGAAATAAAACCGATTAATTGTTTAGCCTCAATGGAAACTGCAATGAATTCTGAAAGGATAGAGAACAGATTCTCTAGGAAACAACCAAAAAAGCATACCATAACTTTTCTTTAGAAAAATACCTTAGACATTCAAAATAGCCCTTAGATCTAACAATTCAAAAGCAAACTATAAAAATAAAAGGGAAAATAAGTGGTTTGAAAAGAGAACCTTTCAAATAAAGTGGCAAGGAGATGAGAGCCTGGCACAGAGAGCAACTGCTAGGAAGAAACCAGGAAGAAGTTTTGATCCTGATGCCAATATTTCCACTAAGGAGCAGGATCTAGTCTCCACTTTGGGTGAATGAGCAGATACTTTGGCCACACACTTGGCACCTTCTCAAGTTTCAAGTACTCAGTTCTGACTTCAAAAGGCTGGTAAGATCCAAAAGGAAGCGGAGAGCCACTTACCTAGGAAGCACGACATTCAAGGTGCCCACTGGCAGGATTTCCATTGACTTGCCCCAGAACTTGTTTTTCCATCTGATATCTAAGGACACAGGCAGAGGGCAAGACATAGGTACTCTGACGCCAACCACTCATTTGATGACCATCATACAACATTAGCATTACACTTCCTATTTTACAAAGAATTTTTATAACCTTAAACGGTTCTACATTGTTGATTTAACCCAAGAAGTTGCTGTCTAAGAATACCACAAGGTGTTTCATGGACGCATGTGTGTAGATCTATATATCTATATATATATATATATATCTATATATATCACTGATATCTATATCTATATATATGAAGCACTGTCCTCCCATTGTTCATCGATTTGCTCCAGCAGGCACCAGTAATGTCTCCACTGTATATGTATAAACATAAAATTTAACACATACTAAGCTTCACCTTCATATATGTTCCATGTTTGTTTTCAATTAGCACTGGGGAAAACAATATATCTGTGTATATGTGCTTAGCCACCTACAAGTGTTCACTGTGCTCTGAAATCAGATAAACCCTCCTCTATGTTTAATTCAAGTACTGGAAATGGCACACCAGAATTTAAAAAGGAGGTGTATAGTAAAAATAATTGCTGCTATGGCAATATCACATGTCTATACACATTCTTATTTAAGAATTAGATATTTAACCCAAACCTGTAAATATAGTTAGGTAAGCTTTATGAGACAGTAGGATTCACTTAATGAACATGTCCCTATACTGACTGTTATCTATGGCCCAGAGGGACAGGAAAGATGCTCCAAGGACTGGAGCTCATGATTGACCCCTGGCACCGCATGGTCTGCTGAGCACCATCCTCTGCTGGGCTTGACTCCTGAATCCAGCACTGCAGGGACTCTATGTGTTACTTGTGAAGACTCAGGTTTACCTGGAATTCCGTGATAAACTCTCTAGCTCTGTCCTGACAAGTTAAAGAGCTTAGGACTATCTTTCCCAAATTTCTGATGACCAAAAGATGAGACTTTTTTGATTGTTAAGTTACAGTTACAGTGCACTGCCATGTTGTGTGTTTCTAGATGGAGGAAGTACATTTGAGAGTCATTCTGTGAGCAGTGAAGCAACTTTAAAAAAAATTTTTTAAATTTATTTTTTATTAATGAACCACCGCGAGGCTACAGTTACAGATTTACATATTTTCGTGCTTGTGTTTCAGTCATACAATGCTCGAGTACCCATCCCTCCACCAGTGCCCATTCTCCTCCACGAATGACCCCAGCATTCCCCACCTCATCCCTCCCACCCCACCTCTGTGGCAGGGCATTCTCTTTTGTTCAGTGAGGCAACTTTTGAAAGGAAGCAGTAGGAGCTATTTCTACTGAATGGTTCTATGGACAAATATGTATTTTTTCTTCTTTCTCCACTTTTTCTATTAGGCAAATTTGTAATATTGAGATCGAACAATGACTGAGTCAGCAGAGACCTCAGTGCAAACCCTAAACTGAGACCAGAAATCTGCAATGTTTGTTTATGCAAATACTCTGTGACCACAGAGCAATCCGAGGTCTTTGTACGTGCCCTCAAGAACCAAAGCCTCTCCACATTACACATGCAGAGAGCATGTGCAACCAGGTAAAGACAGACCAAGCTGGCATTGTCAGCATGGGACTGTGCTGCTCCATAAATAATCCTATCTCCATGCGGGGCATGGTTTCACGTTCGCACCAGAAAGTCGAACTTCTCCAACTGAACTTCATAACAAATACCAATACTCTCCAAGTTCTAAAGGCAGACATGGAAACTAAAAACAATGTACCTTTGGAATCTGGAAACTTTTTCATAGGCTCACTAATTGGATTCTTAAGTTATAACTGAAATACAAACCTTGCCAAAACACAAAATTCTTGGATTCACAGTGACAGGCAGAAATGGGTGGATGATGGCTAACCTGGTGATTAAAACAAACAAAAAAGACGGTGATATCTGTGTTCTAATTTTCATATAAACAATAATTTTTATATCATACATTGGCTACCCCCAACTAAAACCCATTCATTCATATATCTCTCAGTGAATTATTCCCTAAACAAGTGTATGTCAGTTTTTGAATCTTTTTTTTTGTTGTTTTGCTTTTTGGGTCATTGCACAGGGGTTACTCCTGGCTCATGAACTCAGAAATTACTCCTGGCGATGCTCAGGGGACCATATGGGATGCTGGAAATCGATCCTGGGTCTGCCGCGTGCAAGGCAAATGCCCTACCTGCTGTGCTATTGCTCCATATTGCTCCAGCCCCAGTTATGGAATCTTTGAAGAATCTATGCATGTGTGTGTGTGTGTGTGTGTGTGTGTGTGTGTGTGTGTACTCCTGCAGGATTTAGAGGAAGTTATACAGGTAAGCTAGTGAGTTTCTGGTATCAAAACCCACCTCTAATTGATATTTGTGTTAGATACAAAAACTGTTTTTATTATCAAACTGCCCTCATACCTATGTGAAATCTCAGTCAGACTAGTGGAACTTACCTGTTCTGAGAAAAATCGGAATCCCTTGTCCTCTCGAATGCACTCATAAGTCTCCCCGAGGACAGGGTTGAATGGCTTGCTTCCTGCTCTGAAATAGGTGGAGCAATATCCTGAAACTGCAAACGCAGCAATAAGAACCTGTTAAAACATTTAAGAAAGAAAAATAATGTAGGAGAGACACTTTCAGATCTGTTTGTCCTTTATTCTTTCAAAATTCACAACCCCCGTCAATATGATGGCATCACATTTTTATTTGCATAATTTTTTCATAAGCTCACAGGAAAAAAAAAGAGAAAATGGGATAAAATTCTTTGCATGGTAACCAGCAGGCAATTGGGGATTAGACATTCTCCATTCATTTGACCAGAAAAGAATTCCTGAGAATCAGAAAGTTCAGGTTCTGTGTTTCTAGGTTACGCTGAGTGCAAGTGAGCTCTGGGTGCTGGAAGGCTGGGTAGGGTGAGGGTGGGCACTGCTCAGAGAGCAGGTTAGGTTTCCTCAGGCACATGGAGGAGGGAGGGGCCAGGGCCAACCCCTAGCAGGAAGCCACTTTCTCAGACCTGAGTGCCTGTCCACTTGGGCCCTTCTGGTATTAGCTGATGGATGAAGCCAGGATACTTTAAACATGTAAGGAGCAGAGATATTGTGTGCGTCCTAATTTCAGAAACTTTCTGGACTAGAGCCTGGCTTATTAGTCTTCAGAAGTTGCCACCAATTTGGGATCACAAAAATGAGTGTGGGGTATAAAAAAATTTGTTTCAAAATGAAGTTATAATTTCTTTACTTCTTGTGTGTGTGTATGTGTGTGTGTGTGTGCGCGCGCGCGTGTGTGTGTGTGGGGGGGGGGTGTGTGGTGTGTGTGTGTGTGTGTGTGTGTGTGTGTGTGTGCTGCTCCCAAGTGGTGCCCAGGAGGCCGAGGGACTCCACCAACAATTCTCAGCCAACCCAGGCCAACAGGGCAGTGCTGCTCAGGCCCTGAGGTGCCCGGATGACCTGGTCCACTGGGGTGAAGTCTGGGCCACACTAACAGTGTATGACTCATTATCAATACCTGCCTATTTTATAGATCTGGGGTCACTTTAAAATTTCTTGGGCAAAAAGGGGTTGTGATGGAAGAGGTTTTTTTTTTTTGGGGGGGGTGGGGACACCAGGGGAGATGCTCAGGGGTTACTCCTGGCTCTGCATTAAGGAATCACTCCTGGCAGTGCTTAGAGGACTATGTGGGATGCATATAGTCTGGGTTGAACATGTGCAAGGCAAGCACTACTCACTATACTGTCTCTCAGCTCCAATGAATGGGAAAGAGGTTAAGAAGTCCTGTGCTAGAGGAATCTGGAACTTCAGCCCCCATCTAACTAATGCTGATGGACTTATTCCTCTCTTTCCTGTGTAGTGAAAGTGCCAGGTGAAAGCCAAATATGCCATGATGATGGATTCTGGCGCAGCCCAGGCCTCAGGCCCACACATCCCACCATGTATTACCATCCGCTCATAGGGATCGTCGGTCTCTGAGGCTTTGTCCAGGAGCTCGCTGTACTCGATTTCCTCACAGAGATGCTGCAGAGTGTTGAGTGGCTCATTTAGCTCCACTGGCATGGACACTTTGGACAGATCTTTGCCGATGTTGTTCCTCAAGATGTTCCACAGGTTAATGTTACTGGTGTCAGGACAGGGGGCGGGCAAGCATGTTCGACGTCCGTTCCGGAAGGCGCCTCCAGTGAGCTCCCCATTCAGGACTGCAAAAGGGACAGGGACGTGAATCACAGCAAAAGACACTTGGCTCATCTGACATCATAAAAGCCAAGAGGAAAGTGACACTTTCAAATAATTCAATCGTGATACATCTCTCAAGCCATCAGTATATTCACTTCAGAGTGAATGGGATTATTTCCATACAAGGGTGCGAACAAATGCAAAAATTATTACTATAAAGTTTTGTTAAACGAGGTGTTAAATGGAAATAATATTCAAGACAAATCATCTTAAAATAGTAAATATATTTAATAAGAAGGATTCAAACTTTTGTTTGGAGAAACAAAACTCTTTGCTTGTCCAGCAACTAACAGATTTTCAACCACCTTAATAAGCTGATTATAGAAAGATAAAATGTATTAAACAATCAACTATAAAAGTATCAGTTGGAAGGGTCATTTTATAATTTGGAATTTAGCATGTAGATAGAAGAACTCATTAAGCATTAAGCTCAAACGATACATACTTTGCCGAGAAATGTTATCTGCAACACTGGTATTATCTTCAGATATATTATCACTAACATCACTGATGTAAGACTCATCATCTGAAGCCTAGGAAGGGACAAACATGGGAAGAATCATTATTCTTGATCAATCTTGCAAGTTCAGAAAAGGCAAATAACTAAAAACAAAGCAAGATATTGCCCAAATGAGAAATCCCAACGGAAAATGTTGTTGACAAATGTGCAATCAACAGCTATGAGCTTTCTAGGAGCGAGACTAGGAGGGTTAGAATGCTGCCTTGTTGTGAAGTTCCCTGTCTTCTTCTGTGTGGGAGCTGAGGGAAATCAGTATAGGACCAGAAATACTTCAGTACAGCACAGTAAACAAGTCCCCAAGGAGGCAGTATGCCTCCCTTTAGAGGAGATTGGAGGAACTGCCCCAGGGGAAGGTTGTGGAGGGGGGAACAGGAACTGAGTAAAGGAGAAAGTAGGTGTTAGGAGGGAAGAAACACAGGAAAAAGTGAACCACTACAAAAGCTGGGGTAATATTTACTCTAGAAATGCTAAGAAGCTGAGTGAATGTGAAGAAAGTGGGAAGAGAATGAAGAAGGTTTGGTGGCAAAGGACTTTGCAGATCAACGTCAAAAGTTCACTCTAATCTTAGGATTTATTAAAGGCATGGGGATAATGTAGTCATATCTAGTTTTCCAGAAGTTACCTGGCCACTTCTCCTCAGATAACAGGGCTGCATAATCTCTGGGCAGCTAGGGAGCCCTGTGGCTCTTTCTCTCGCCACCTGGATTTGGTGGACTTGGGCGGTCCATGGTATGGGTGGATGAAGGAGGAAGCGAGGGCCAGGCTGGTTGGTTGACCAAATGCCATTTATTCCATTCTCCCCACAGGCCTGTTCCAATCTTACTAAGCTCCCCATTCTAGTCTCACACTGCCCCTCATTCTCGTCCCCTCCTGTCTCTCCCACGCTTCTATCTGCACCCCCTCTCACAGCGCAGTCTCTCTCTCTCCACGTGCCTGCTCCTGCATTCTTCCCCTACATTCTTCTCCCTCTGTCTCCCTGGCTAGTCTCTCCAAGCTCCATCTTGCTGCCTCGTTCTCTCACTAGTCTCTCTCCAACTCACTGCAATGGGGGTGGAGGAGCAAAATCAACATATCAAAGGACCTTCCTGATCCGCCCATCAGGCTCAAGGGTGGAAATACTGCCTAGGGGTGTTTCTCCTTTCCTTAGTCCAACAACTTAATTAACATCTTAATGAACATCTTAATTCTACTTCTTAAAATAAGTTATTTTGTATGGACATAGTAAGAGATACATTGAACTTGTAGAGTGGCTCTCCCGGGGATATCTCACTATAGATCTCAAACTACAGTGTTCAGGCTGAATTAATCATTCCTAACCCTAGCAGGGTCCGAATCTAGTTATTACTTTTAGGATCATGGTAGAATTTGTCCATGACAATGCTCTTAACTTATAATTAAACATTGTGGCTCTTTGGCCAGGCCCATTTTGATGCTAGGGTAGCTCAAGGCTTGCCTTGGGTCCATCTAGTCCCTTATCAGGACCTTGCTTTTGGGGTGCTAGGAAGAAAGGGCAACCGAGGCTTAGGTCGAGAGAACAGATGTCCAGGAGGTAGTATTATGTGGAGTTCATTAATTCCCAAGTTACAAAAAGCATAGCAATAACTGTCTTCCTGTGTCCATACTAAAAGGACATTGCTTTGGGGCTGGAGCGACAGTACAGCGGGTAGGGTGTTTGCCTTGCACTCGGCCGACCTGGGTTGGATTCCCAAGGGTAATTCCTGAGTGCAGAGCTAGGAGTAACCCCTGTGCATTGCCGGGTATGACCCAAAAAGCAAAATAAATAAATAAATAAATAAATAAATAAATAAATAAATAAATGGACATTGCTTTGAATTAACTATGCAAAGGACTTCTGGAGAAGAGAAAAACAATATTTACATGTCAACAGAGCACAAAGAAAGAAGTTACAAGTAAACACAGGGGAATGGGTGCACTGTGATGGGAGGAACCCAATAAATTTTATGGGAGTCACCCAATAAATTGAGGCTCCCAGTAGCAAGGTGGAAAGGACAAACTAACGTTATTCTACATTACTTACACCTGAGTAAGAAATACTGACACATTAAAAATTTGGAGGCAGGGATTGGAGACACAGAACAGGAATGAAGACATTTAGAGCTAACAGGTAGCATGGTTAGCTGAGAATCCCGGGGCCTCTCCTGATCACCATCTGGGAGCCCACCCCTGCCTGAAAATGGTTGTAAAGAGATCAAAAATGGTTGTCTGAGAGTCTGGTCTGAAGTATAATGGATAAAATCTGGCACCTTACTGAGAATGGGGGCAGGAAATTTAGGGACTGGAGAAAATCAAGAATTTATCCACTCTACACTCAGCATGAGAAAAAAATGAAACTAAAATGAAACAAATTAGCAGCAGTATGAAATTAAGAGATAAGACATATAGCAAAAGGAGTTCAAGGTCACTGTTCAGAGAAACAGGAGAATCAGCATTTCCACTACAGGTAAGAAGGTTGCTGATATCTATTCATTTTCATTGCAATGAAAATAGAGGGGCAAGAGAGATAGTGCAGGTGGTAAGGCACTTGCCTTGCTTGCTGCCAACCTCTTTCCATCCCTGACACATCATATGCCACCTCCCAGCACCAATCCAAGAGTAGCCACTGAACAGCTCTGAGTGTAACCTAAACTCCCTCATCCCCACCTTCTCTCCGCAAAAGGAAATACTGCTGTATTTTTTTTCTAAACCAAAAATCCAAAATATTCCTATCATAAAAAGTTAAAAATTAATGAGAGTGAAGAGGTAAACCTTGAAAAATTATCCATAACCTTGTCATCTAAAGGAAACCACTTTTAACACTTGGTGGATATTACTCTCACTTCAAAGTGCCTATAAAGACAGTGATGTATATATTTTTAGATTCTGGAGGAAAAAAAGATCACTTTACATGTTGCATTATTGTGTTCTGACTGCACTGCCATTTCCATTTGGAATGGTAATAAGTTTCATTATACTTTAGTAAGACAGGGAATTTAAGCAGAATTTAAATGGTTTCTAACAGTTTATTACTATTGACAATACTTGGATGAACTCATTCTTCTAAATACATTTCCACAAATTTATCTGGTAATTTCATTAAGACCTACTCCTAAAAATGAAGTGGTTGGGTCAAAGTAGTTACTTTGGGCTTTTAGTCAAACGTTGCCAGATTGCTCCCCTCAATGGCTATGTGTACTGGCTTATTCTCTCCAGCAGTGAACTAGAGCATCCACCTTTGCACACCCATATGTGGGGAAGTACCATATGTGGGTGTTATTGATTTTTTTCCCCCAAGGGTCACTAACTGAACAGAAAATAATTTTTATTAAAGTCTGATCACACCTTTTGGAAAAATTCTTTTCTAATTTTGTACACAATGTTCAATTTGTTGGATAGGCTGCATGCTCTTTTAGTTTGCAATTTAATTTTCATCATAATTTGTGCTTTTTCGACATAGGGAAGTTTAAATTTTCAATATCATAAAGATGATCAGTCTTTGCCTCTAAGGTTTCTGGCTTTTACAGCTGATGCTCTGTAAACTGGCATTCAGGAGAGGTCCTGGGTCATAAGGAGGCCCGCATGCGGGAAAGACGGTTGCATATAAGAATGAATCCCAAGAGCTGTCATAGCATATAAAATATGCAGGCAATGGAGAATATAGTCTTTTTCTGATTCCTATTTTGCCACCATAGCTGGTTTCCAGTTTCTGTTGATTGTAACAGGGCTGAACTGTACACCACCAGGTTTACGAAAACTACCTTCTTAAGCTTGATAGAAAAAGCAAGTAATTTAAATGTTTCCACTTGAAGAAAAAAATCAAAAGCCAATCACACCAAACTAACTGTTAGAGGAAAAGCAATCCCTGTCCAAACCCAATCCATGTTGCACATGTTTACTCTTTAAGTAATAAAGGAAAAAAAGTAGGATGGTATTCATCCTACAAAACACTGAGGAAGTTTATTTTCTTCAATTTCAAATAGCTCCACAGGCAACAGAAACGATCCAATATCTATGTCGATGTACACAGTCCCTGTAGAATGTGAAGGAATTACAATGCTAGAGGCTTCGGGTAAGATCCATATTCTCGTTTGTGTGGCAAGAGCTGAGACTGAGCAGTCTGACCACGCTCCACTCATGTTATCTGCATCCGAAGGAAGGCTCTGCAGTCTTATAATGAACAAAGCTGACACATGCTATTTTCTCCACCCCGATCAATAAGTCCTGAGCCAAACATTTCTTTAAATGCTAGGGAATCAACAGAGTTGGGAATTTCTTTTTTCCTCTAAAACGAGACCCAATCTACAGTGTTGCAGAAACAAATTTAAAATGAGAGAAACTGGTTCACTGCGGGAGCAAGGAGAGAATTTATTAAAATATTTTTTTCCATTTTTTTTTTTGTTTTATGGAGCACAGCTAGCCATGCTCAGGAAACTCTGTGATCAGGGACCACTACTGGTGGGGTTCACGGCAGAGATCAAATCCAGATTGGCTGTGTTAAAGGCAAGGCGAGTCTCACACTGTCTTTCTGGCCTTGTTGAAACACTTTCATTTGTTCCCTTTCCCTTCTATGCTGTGGATGTGATGATGGACTGGGATCACACGCCCCTGGTCTAGTGTTCACCCACATTTGGTGCATGCCATGCTTTGGGGTGCCATCAGGGCTCACAAACAGCTCCTCTGGCATCAGCCCTGATGCCTATGAGGCAGTGTGAGGCACGGAGCGCAAAGCTCCACAGTTTCAAGGCAGGTGCTTAGCCACAGACTTTTCCCCAATCCAAGCAGAACACTTTTTTAAATGAATGCTAATTAAGGGCACTAATAGGTATTACTCAAAACTTTTTTTCTGTCATGGAAAATGACAGTGTAAGATACTGCATGTCCTGCTGTCTCTCAGACTCATCCCGTGTGACAGGACTGCAAGCATCCCTTCCTTCCTTCAGGAAGCAGGGACTGAGGACTGGCTCTGGGCTCACCAGAACTTCTCTAGTGCTCGAGTCCCAGTGATATCTGAGGCCTCAAGGAACCTGCAGTCTATGGGGCAGGAAATACATGATACGCATGCTTCGTTAGCGAATGACAAGCATTAAGGAAGCAGCAAGGCAGGAAGAGGACCGTAAGAGATGAGTGTGTCACTCTAAAACAGCAGCTGGACAGCTAGCAGGCTTCCTACAGGTGACCGACAGGAGACAGGAGTGGCCAGTGAGGCTTTGAGTCCGTGGGTCTCTGGCAGAAGTGCTCGAGCCTGGTACACAGTCAGTGCTGGAGCCAATCTCCTTCAGGAGTGGAAATGCAAGGCTGGCAGCCTGTGCTTCCCCTGCAGATGCTGCTGAGACTCACTCCCCACAGTAACCTCCCAGCCGGCTCACCAAGCCTCAGGATATGGATCTGAGGCACTTCTAGGAGGTCCCATCAACCAGGGAACTGAGAGGCTCAGGCCTACCATGCTGACTCTTTGCCAAGAGGCAGCGTGATGCTGAGACACTCCTGCTGTCTACTGCTTGGCTTTACTTCCCGGTCTCTCCTCATCAGGAGCTCAGACTGAGTGTTATGACAAAGAAGTTTCAAGGCACACCCAGGGAGGTGGCGAGGGGCTGACAAGGACTTTAGTGACTGACCCTCTGACATGGAGAACAAGGGCAGGGGCAGATCTGCTCTACAGAAGGACGAATCATTCTCTTTACGGGAAAATGGATTCAAGGGAATAAGAAAGGAAGCAGAAGAACCCATTATGGAGATGGAGAGTGACAGAGCATTGGGACTGACTGAGCTGGAATAGTGGGAGGAAGGTGGTGAAAGATGGAGGAATTCGTTTTGTTTTTATTTTGCGGCCACATCCAGTTGTGCTCAGAAGTTACTCCCAGTTTAGTGCTTTAGGGTTGCTTCTGGCAGTGGTTGGGGACCACATGGTGCTGAGCATTGAATCTAGGACTCCAGCATGCAAAAACTGCTCAGAACCTTGGCATGATCTTTCTAGTCCTCAAAAGTAGGAGTTTGAGGGTATCTAGCAATAGAAGTCAGAGGAAAAAACCCAGGAACTGATGTGATGACGACTACAGAAGCTCTGAGACAAGCAATAAAAGAGGATGAGCTCCCTGGACTACAGTGATAGTACAGCGGGGAGGGCATTTGCCTTGCACATGCCTGACCCATGTTTGATCCCTGGCATCCCATACGGTCACAGAGCACCGCCAGCAGTAACCCCTGAGCAACGAGAGGTATGGCTTCAAAACAAACAAAAAAGTATGGGCACATTTGTGTGTGTGTGTGTGTGTGTGTGTGTGTGTGTGTGTCTGTCTGTCTGTCTGTCTTTCTGTCTGTCTATCTACGTAAGGAGTTTATGGATTGGCTCTTTTTTGATTGAACTGTGGGTGTTGTTGGGGAGGAGGGTGTCCCATGGAGCCCAAGGAGGCAGCTTCTCTCAAGCAATATGTGAATCTGAACTGACTTTCTCTCTCTCTCTCTGCAGACCTATTCTATCACTAAGCCATAGCTTATCTGTCACACTTTGCTTTTGTTCATAAACAATATTTCTTCCAGTCTCAGGTTTAATGGAATTTGTTAATTAAAAAAGAATTTAACATAATCACTGAATAATCTCATTTCATTAAAACTGTAAAACTGTGTCTCAGAAAAAAATTCAATTCCATTCGCTCATCAATATACCAGAACTTTTCCTTTCAAGTTTCAGAACTTTTCTGCCTTTAAACTGCAAAGCCACATGAATAAGGAGGACGCTGTTCTGGATAGCTAAGAAGAAGGTAAGCAACTGTCTTCAAAGCAATCAGTGGACATTCAGTATGACAACTATAACCATCCACAATCCCCTGCCTTCATGCTGGCCCCTTATACTTCTAAGCACTGACATGTGAAGAGCTGGATTGCTACTTGCGGCATTGGTCTTTCTAGTCAGAAATAGGAAATCTTTGGCACAGATGCAACTGGCGAAGACATTCTGTAAACAATGCGGATTTAGTGCAATTTGTTCCCAAATTAAGCATGCTTATTAAGGTTCACTAGTCTGCCAGAATGTTTGCTGGTGTTAGTATCCTTGTAAAGTGTTTAACAAGTAGAGACCCATCATACTTTGAATAGTACATTATTTAGATAAAAATCTGTTTTTAAAATGTCTAAAACTAAAAGCAGCTGATGAAACCATATTCAAAATTAAGACAAGGGGATGTCACTTGCAGATGTGTGACTGGATATGGAAAAGCCCTCATAGCCACATGGAGTGGGGTAGGAGGCAGAGAGGGGAGCAGAAGCCTTTTGCCATTCTTCTCTAGATGTTTCCAGATGGAGAAAGTCCAGAAATTACCCTTGCTATACACTTCAGAGGAGTCCACAGAAGTACACAGATGGAATTCTTGGCGTCTTTACACCAATGACAGCAGTGCTCATCAGACTTTCTTTATAACATTAAGACAAAGGTTAGTCCTCTGTCCATGAGATGCCAAAGGAACGGGAGTAGACTCTGAGGTCACCCTTTGTCAAGCCTTCTGTGATTTCCACTAGACGTTGCTCACCAGTAAGAGTGAGGTGGACTTTTGTGAGAACATTTGGTGGCCAGGACCTCTGTGTGGGTATTTCCTCCTATATGCTAATAGAAGGGATGAAGGAGGAAGGAAGAAGTGCAGGGAAGGCTCTTCTTTCCAGTGGCAATTAGGCTGAAGAAGCCCATCTATGCACTCCAGAGCCACAGGACCCTTCAGCTGTGGGAGTTGCTGAGATATATTTTCAAAATCTATGGTGTGGATTGTTGCAGCTGTTTTCCTGTGCAGAACTCCAGATAAGGCTGGCAGGATCCATTAAGCCATAGATCAGGAGTGAGAAGAGTTATCATAGCGAGTGCTCTCACACAGTGTCATCTAAACTCCTTTCTCTTGAGAGTGTCACCATCTATGTTGCAGATCTCTGTCCCCATGTGCCTCAGCTCATGGAGTTAGTCCAGAAATTAGCTGGACTAACTAAGAGGGGCTGCGGAATGAGATGGGATGAGGGATGTGGTTCGGGGGCCGAGTGCCTGCCCTGCAAGCATGAGGGTGCAAGCTGGATTCCCAGCACTTCCCCACATAACCCACTGTGATCCCAGGGTCCCTGCTGGCCCTGACATCACAAGGATGACAATGCCAACAATGAAAGGGCAGCAGTGTGGGGGAAAGACTTGGGGGAGCCCAGGAAGAATACAAAGGAATTCATGAGGGTGAGTGTGGTTGCCTCCACCTTGGAGACACTTTCTGAGAAGAGGGTGGGTCTCAGGAAATACACCTTCACAGTCTTCTTATTCTTTCTCCAGAGACTCTTTTCAATAAGCCAACCAGAACTGAAAATGCAGCTTGTAGACAATAATATACCCAGTACCACAAAAGGAAAGGTTGATTCAGTGCTCTTAGAGTCCCAGATGCTACAGAAGTGCTCCCTGAGGCTGGCCTGCTCAATTACGGCACCAGGATGTGGTCTCAGTGTGTCACACTAAGAAATGAAGTTGCAGTTGCTTGATAAAATCTTGGGTTCAAGCCTCTTCCTAAATCTTGTGCCACTTGTTGTTGTATTGTTGGATCTAGTGAAGTATGACCATCACTCAGATGTGAGGCATAAAGAAACAAAGCAAGGGAATAGATATAGAACCATTGAAATAAACCCTGAGATTCTGCAACAGAAATGGGGGAGAGGTGAACCATAAGGGACAGTGGATGAGGAGTCCTGGGATTCTGATGGTAGGTACATAATGCAATGGACATCATATACCTAAAACATTAATATTACTACTACTACAATTCATGATACCTTATTAAAATAAATTCAAATGAAATTAATTAAAAATAGACCAGTAGTCAGAAATGTCTCCAGATGCTGCACCAGGCTGAACTTCATTTCCAGGGCACCTAGAGGAGGGCTGATGAGCCCAGCCCCAGCCCCAATAGAGCTCTGGCAGCCAAAAACCTCCAGAACCCAAACGCTGCCATGCTCACGGCTGATCTCCACAGGCTCAGGATGAGCTCCTCACACATGATAACGAATATGATGAAAAACTCAGGTATGTAGCTTTTGTGACCAAAATATCCAGGTTCTCAAGGAGTTGAGAATGGGTGACCTTCCCCCATTTCCCTATCTTTCCCAGAGCCTGGTGGCCATGTCCATGAACTGCCTTCTGTGCCATCTGAGTTAATTCCTGGCCATGATCCAGAGACTCACAAATATATCTTGGAAGAGAGCAACAAGCTGCAGAGATGCTTCCAGATCCCAGAGTCATCTCCAGCTGTATCCCTGTATTAAAAATTTTAGAATCCCTGGAATGTGTGGCTGCACATTTCATATTCTACTCCACTGATGTATCAAGATTAGCACACCACATTCGACGGGGTGAAGGTAGAAGGTTATTGATCGCAATTAAAAATAAATAAATAAATAAATGCTAGCACACAAGGCTCAACATGCAACAACATGTTAGTAATATCTTATACCAGGGCTCAATGGCTCTAAGGTGAGACACAACAATCTTCATACATTTTCCTCAAAGGAAACTTTTTTAGAACATTTTTAACACACTATTCACAACAAGCCATACAAAGTAAGTTACCTAGGACTTGGGTGATGGTGGAAAAATTCAAAATAATGATGGTGGGAAGGTGCTATGATGGTGATACTGGTGTTGGAATACTGAATGCAATAAATTATTGTGAACAACTTCATAAAAATAAAATTGAGGAAAAATTGTAACCATAGAATCATGGCTATTTTTGGACTTCTAACCACACCTACAGGGTCTCTGAAGAAGATCACAGTCCCTTGTGGATTTTTATGACAGTTATTTACTTGAGTGAAAAGCAGGAGAAGTAGGACAGGTGTGAGCATGGGGGATCAGGAGGAGGGTACACAGAACAGCCACAGGCAGGGACCTGGCCCATCACTCCACGTGGACCCACTGGTACCTCATTCTGATTCTGGTAACATTCCAACTTGGGGGGAACCTGTTATGCATGCACTTTCTCTCTCCTTAAGCTCATGGAATATCCACATGCCTTACAGATATTTTCATTGATGAATCTAATAAACTTATTGTGCCTTAAAGGGCACTTGTTATCTCTACTTTCTTGTCCCTCTTCTTGCCACCAATTTCACTCTTTACCAGAGGAGGAAAAGACCATCTTTCTGGGATCCACACAGTCAGTGATGCTTCATGTACTTTACATTTCTGTTCTGTGGCACCTGGGAACCCAGTGGGCATGTCCCCGAGATCTTAGTCAGAGGGTTTTGGATTGTACTCTGAGAGATAAAGTCACCAGATTTTGTGTCAGAGCTCAGAAAAGGTATAGTCAAATTTGGCTGTATGCTAATTTAACAAGAACAAAGAACTAACTGGTCAGTCATGGTACTTTAAGAAAGGAAGAGTCAGGAAAGAAATGCTGGTAGCATGTCTCCTTCATAGAGACTCCTGGGGGGTTCAGAGACCAAAAGACACAAAACCTCCTTGCATGTGGCAGAATATCCTTCTGAAGGCAGCAGAGACAAAATATTGAAATTATGACACCCTGGGGCTCCTGGCCTTAAATTATTCACTCGGCTCACTGTTCCCATTCTTGGCTCATCAAACAACCTTCTACCTAGAATTAGACTTCCCACACATATCTGCCCACAGGGAAAGAGACAATCATCAGCAAGTATGATTATTCTGTCCATCTGATAACATCAATTACCATTATAAATAATGAAATGAGTGCTCCTGTGAGTGAGAGTCAGAACATCAGTTGATGCATGACTGGGATGAGAGAGGCAGGTGCAATCAGCTTGGGGAGATAAAACTCATTCATGGGAGATGAGATTTCTGGATTACTTTTCCCCCATTATGAAATGCGTTCATTTTATATTCCTCTTTTCCACTTATTTTTCTTTCTAAAACCATTCATGATTCCAAACACTGAAAACAACTACTACTAATTGTCAGGCTGATTCCTTCCAGTCTAATCTCTAAGCATATGGAAATAATGCTCGGCAACAATTTTCAGTTTGCAAAAATGTGGCACTCTTTGCAATCTCAAGAGGCAAAATTTCTCATCAGCTATGTGGGAAAGAGTTTTGGTTGCTTCTTCGATGCACCAAAACATAAATAAAGTGCATTTTACTAAATTTCAGCAAAATTCATTTCTACCACTTCACCAAGCAAGAAGTTTTTTTGTTTTCTTTTTAATTTTTAAAATTTTATTGAATCAGGCCGAGATGTGATCCCCAGGGGCCGCACATGTGTGGCCTCTCTGCAGCTGCATGAGCATGGCTCCAGAGGCCAGATAAACTACTTTTGGTATGGGCAGCTCCTTGCAGAATGTCTCCAGACTGAGAACTAAGCCATGGCCCCATGCCTGCCCAGGAGGGGAAAGGTATTTCTCTTTTTCGCCTTTTTCCTTGCCGGGGGGTAAAGGGCGTGGCGACCGCCATATTATGAGGACCACAGATGAGAGTTTCAAGCTTGCAATGATCCAATATCTGGAAGAAATTTTCCTGGACTTATTTGCTAAAATACAGAAATCCAAAACCACGTGGCCGCTATTGTGGCCGCGTGACCTCATATCTTTTCACAACAGGTCTGACTCTAGTGGGGAACTCCTAACAATAATAGTGAGGTTTTTGTTGAAATATTGAATGTAACAAAAGAGAAAGTAAAGTGAAATTTATCAGTTCGGGGGAGGGGGGGTGTTGAGATGGGAGGTATACTGGGTTTTGGTGGGGTTTTTTTGGTTTTTTTTTTTTGGTGCTGGAATATGGGCACTGGTGTAGGGATAGTTGTTTCAGCTTTGTATAACTGAGACTTAAACCTGAAAGCATTGTAATTTTCCACATGGTGATTCAATAAAATAAAAAATTTTTTAAAAATTTTATTGAATCATCATGAGATAGTTACAAGCTTTCATGTTTGGGTTACAATCTCACAATGATCAAACACCCATCCCTCCACCAGTGCACATTCCCCACCACCAATATCCCCGGTATACCCTCCCTTTCCCACCCTCCCCCTGCCTCTAAGGCAGACAATATTCCCCATACTCTCTCTCTACTTTTGGGTATTATAGCTTCCAAGCAAGAAGTTTTCTATTTCTAAGACCCTGCCAAGACTTAGGCAAACTAACAACAATCTTAGAGAGTGCAAATTAACAACAACCTAAGAGAATATTTATTTGCCAAACAGTGTAACACATATATGGAATATAAGTTGCTAAGTTAAACCAACTGGGAAAACGCAACAAATTAACTCCCAGACTCAAAACTGTGACAACCACTGAAGGGAAAGGGGGAAGAGGGAAGGACTGGGCAGAGGGGTCTACTTGTTGGTGAGTTGGTGAGCCTTAAATACAGAGTTATCAAACTATACCCCTGAAAGTTTGTAATACAATATAATAAAGATGAAGGACAAATTAGTTAAAGGGGAGGAACTTGGGGCTGGAGAGATACCTCAAAGGGCTGGGAAGTGTGCCATGCATGTGGGAGGCCCATATTCAAACTCCAGCCCTGCATGGTCCCCCAGGCAATGACAGCAAGGAACACAGAGCACAGGGCAAGGAGTAGTCCCTGGGCACCAAGGTTTGGTCCCCACACCCTGCCCACCCCCTTGGCAAAAACAAACAAATAAAAAAAGGAGGAGATACAAACAATGAAGTTATTTTATAGTAACCAGTAGTAACCTTTCCAAACCCCAATTAACCAAAGAGCCTACTATTATCCTTATAAGTTCAAAGTCAAGTCTCTGGCAAAGATGGTGACTTTTTAATTCTCCTATTCTTTCAACATTTATTAGCTAATCTCTTAAAGAACTGCTATTAAACTTTCTGTGGCAGGAAGGGAATTTGGGTCATATCTGGAGGTGCTCATGGATCACTCACTCCTGGCTCTGTGTTCAATTAACCATATACAATGTTGAGGTCTGCAAGTGCCTTAACTGCTGTATTTGTCTCTGGTCCCATATTACACTGAAATACGGAACATGAGTAAGTTACAGAAAAGTCCTTTTCCCCCATCAATATTGTTGCCCAGTGTGTTCTATTTAGTCAAGGAGAACTAATAATTTATGTACTTTTGGCTTTACTACTTCTGGACATCTTATTATAATGTTAAAAAAGATTCACAGTCACTCTAACTTTTAGTCACAGTCACAATCAGCTCAGGTTGGCACACTGAGAACCTCACCTCATTTTCTGATGAGCTTGCAGAGAGGAGCACCTCTTGAGCATCGAAGAACTCAGAGACAGATTCTGACATGGAGAGGCGACTCTCATTGGCTACTTGCTGTGACAGAGGGAGACTGACATGAATTTGCTCGCCAGCCTACAGAGGAGAAAAGCATATGAGGCAATTTTTTTTTCTTGGCAAGAATAGCTATTCAGGGGGCTGGAGTGATAGCACAGTGGGTAGGGTGTTTGCCTTGCATGCAGCCAACTCATGTTTGATACCCAGCATTCCATATGGTCCCCTGAGCACCGCCAGGAGTAATTCCTGAGTGCAGAGTCAGGAGTAACCCCTGAACATCACTGGGTGTGACCCAAAAAGGAAATAATAATAATAATAATAATAATAATAATAATAATAGCTATTCATTAAAATTTCATCATGATGTGCTAACCAGTTTTCTGGAGAAATTCACATCATGCATGGACTGGAGAGATGCCTGCCTTGCATGAGGGTAACCCGGGTAAGATCCCCAGTACCCTGTAAGAATCTCTCAGTCCTGTCAGGCATGATCCCTGAGCACAGAGACAGGACCAAGCCCTGAGCATAGTTGGGTGAAGCACAAATTAAAACAAAAACAAAAACTTTCTGAGCACAGAGAAATTCATATCATATGCTGAGTGGTAACTAAAGTGATTTGCATGTGTAACTCAGCAGTATCTATGACCGTGGTCAAAGTTTCCTTCCAAGACATCTAGAAAGTCCAGATGGCATAGCTGAAAAGTACTGGGACTATGCCCTGATTTTCAATCTGTTCAACTTTTATTGAGTGTAATTTAACAAGTTGTGCCTTGAATGAATGAATACCTTGAATGAAATGTGGAGATAAGTTCATTCTCACATGTTTAAGTCTGTCATTACTAATCATATTTGAACCAGATTTAAGTATGACATTAAGAAATAATTGTTAAAATTATTAGATTTTATAATAAAGCAATCTACATAGAATATATAAGTTACCTTTTATTTTGATAATAAAAATTAAGTAATAAAACATGACTGAAATATTGAACTCTATTTAATATTATAGCTTTACTTAGTACTAAATATTGTTTAAAAGGAGGCTATTTAAATTTTAATCAGTCAATTATAATAGAACATCATTATATAATTGTAATATGCATGTTCTAGTACACATGTCAGATTGATAAAAAGACTCAAATTAATACCATTGAACTTTATTGAATGACAAAGTTTAAGAAATACTTCCAAATTCTGAGTAAATGAGCAAATATTAAGTATAATCACAGGCTAAAATATATAAATAAACTAAATGTCTGGCATGGAGAGAACACATTTGACACCAATAACTAAGAATAAATAATATGAAATTCAGAGAGAGACTTTCAAAGTCACTGAACTATCAGATTTGTTGTCTCAAATGCATTTTGAGATGCATTTGTCTCAAATAAATATGTATCGAGTAATCTTACTAATAGTGAAAGAACCACCTAAACATAAAATATCAAACTATAAAATAAAAGGATTATAAAAATAAACAGAATATCTGTAGACTTAAATATTATGAAATAAATACCCTATATCTATTAAAAAATGAGTCTTACCTCATCAGGGCTAGGAATAATATTTACACTGACAACCTGATCACAAATAATAGATTCTGAATGTATTCTGTTCAACCGACTCCTTAGTTCAGCATTCTGGTTAAGTGCCTTAAAAGAATAAAAACCACACATGTAATTTGGAATTATTAAGCAAACATAAAATAGAAAAAGCACACTGGTACAATTTAGACAATCAAGGGTATTCTGATTGTAACTTCTGAAGTCATCACGAGCCAGCTCACACTGGTAAGAAGGAAATAAATGGCTCAGAATTAAGGTGTTCATTTTTGCAATCAAAGACAACCATTTAGTAGGTTAGTAAGTAGGTTGAAAGAGTTCAGGGACTTCACAGAAAATGATTCAAGGATTTTTCTCTTCCTTAGAGCTGGCCCACTGCATCCAAGCCCAGTCTACCACCACATATATATTATTTTCTAGAGTCTGGTATCAAACCTATCAATGCTTTTTGTTGTTGCTGTCCCAGTTTCTAAAGTTTGGGAATCATTTCAAATACACTAAGTTCTCTTACTGGTTATCTGGTTACTTGGGAATGAAATAAGTGATTTCATTATTTATTTTATAAGTAATACATTTTGTAGAAGTATACTTTAATCTGCTTATACAAAAAGCTGCATTTTAATTTTCCTAATTAGTTACATAGTTAAAATGTAATTAATACCCATGACAGTGCAGCAGAATAGCAGAATTTGTGTGTGTGTGTGTGTGTGTGTGTGTGTGTATGTGTGTGTGTATGGTGTCAGGACCTAATGCAGGCCTTCACACATGCAAGGCAAGACCTGAGCTACAGCTTTAGTACTGCTGAGCAGAACTAAGTGAAATGCAGATCAAAGGTGCCTTAAGAAATTAGTAAAGACTCCAACAAGAATTTGCATGTGCAAAGCCTTGGACTTGAACCCTGGCACCATATGCTTCCCTCACAATCTCCACGCCCATACTCCTGAAACCAAACCCTGCACACCGCCTGGAGTGGCTCTTGGTGGCTTTAAGGCACTGCAGATGTGACCTCCATAACAACAAGAAAGTATAAGAACACAGAACTGAAAGGAAATGATTATTCTCATCATATTATGTCCAATATATCCAAGTCTGAGAGAGTAAAGTTTCACCTGTTAAGCACAGCTTTAGCATATTTGGTAAAGGAGAAAAGCTTTATCTCAAGATGGTATCCCTGGGGCTTGAGAAATAGCACAGCGGGCAGGGCATTTGCCTTGCACACGGCCAACCTGGGTTCAATTCCCAGCATCCCATATGGTCCCTGACACTGCCCAGAGTAATTCCTGAGTGCAGAGCCAGGAGTAACCCCTGTGCATCGCCAGGTGTGATACAAGAAGAAAGAAAAAAAGAAAAAAGATGGTATCCCTACTGGGGTCCTGAGAACAAAAGTACAGGCTCATGTGTGAGTCCCACATCCAAAGAGAGATGTTACTCACTGGAATTACATCAAGTCTCAAGTGAAAGACCTTGTGAGGACGAGCCCAGTGAACATCTGCACAGCTCTGTAATCCCCATTGAAAGTCAGCAACCATGAGACTGATGTAGCTATATTGGGAGTAGCTGTAGTGGGAGATAACTGCTAAGAGTTCAGGACAGAGGACCTGTGCCCAGAGAATGGGCATCTGGCTTCCTTCATAAGGAGTCAAAGAAGACAGCAAACCAATGACAGCATCAAATGGTAAGTTTTACATCCTAAAAAAATGGCTAAGTGTCTAAAGTTGACACTTGCAAGAGCAGGCATGGTCCCTGAGCATGGAGGATGGATCAGCTTCCTCTCTTTTTCCCCTACACATTTATTCCGTTCAACTTAGCTTCTGCTTTCTGTGGAAAAATATTCCTCTTACAGCTTTTGGTTTGATTTATAGTCTTTAAGAGGGGCCAAAAGATGTGTTGCTATGGAAGAACACTTGCCTGGTATGTGTGAGGCCCTGTGTTTGAACCAGGCATACCTTCCTCTTCCCCAAACTTAAGTCTTTACAGTTGGTTTACAAGATAAGCATAAAATATTACCCACTTATTCTGATGGGCTGACATGGATTGATGAATTAAAGGTGAATACAGATAGTCATTACCTCTATGATCAGGAAGAAATGTATCCAACTCTCTGAGGAGACAGGAATGGTAGTTTTAAAGGGGGTGGGGTGATTACTTTTTAAGAGAACAGAACTTGGGCTTCAAAGGACGAATCCTGATATGATTATGTTTTGCAAATGTGCTCATTGTTATTCCTCCTGGAGCAAAAATCTCAACTTAGCACTTGAAAAACAAAACAAAACAAAACTTCATTCTTTCCTTGGTGACTATTACACAGATGTTTACTTGCTCTCTGATTGTTTCCCTGCCTCCAAGCATATTTAAAGTTGTCCCTGAAATGTGTGGAACCAACTATATTCTGATGTCATGGAAATGGAAGACTTTATCTGTGGTAGGTTATTTCATTTGTGGTAGGTTGTTTGACAGTCTACACTACAGAATCATCGTCTTGACCTGATGGCTTTTCTGAACTGACCACACCAATGACAGGGAGAGAACCCAATGGGCTACTGTACATGTTCTGCATGTGGAAGGTTCATCTTCCAGCATCACCACCACCTGCTCCCCCAAGCATGGAGCTTGGAGAAGACCTTGAGTATCACTGGGGGTGGCCTCCCTTCACCCCCTAAAAAGCCCTAGAACAAAAACAGACTGTACCTTCTATTGTCATGAGAACAGAGTTAACAACAAAGCAATCCCACAAACCTCAAGGGTAAGGATAAATAATGGCTATCCTTAGGGTACAAGTCTGAAACACAGGTTTGATATTTAGAAGAAATGTTGTACTTTGGTTTGCTCTAGGCATTTAAAGAAAAATTAAATGCTCACATAAGATCTCATATCATCCTGCCTATATGTGTCTGAAGGCACACAAAGTAACTTATAGCTGTTGGTATCAATAGGGAATCAAATTAAAACAAGTAATTTGATTGCAAATATATATGTAGTGGTAGAAAAACATTTACATAGCACAAATAGCATGGAAACACAGTCCACGTCTGGTGAGACATTAGTAGGAGAGGAAGCAGACAGCTGAGCATGCAGCAGCCACTTCCTTTGCCTCTAACCCAGGTGGCTCCTCCTTTTGCCTTGATCATATACCATCGACTGGTTTGGAAGCTGCCTACAACCAAGAGCTGTGAGCTTTGTTTGCAGTGTCATGCTCTCAGCTAGTGGTTCAGGACCACATTTATTACTGCCTTCCTTGAAGCCCAACTATTTTCTCTGTAATGATATGGAAGCTTTGAGAGTGTTGAAGAGTACTGGTGTTCTGAGTGACTTGACACAATTTGGAGACGATTCCAGATGCTGGCAGAAACCACATATGGGATGCATAGTGGCAGAGCAAGGAAAAAGGAGGCAGATCACCTGCAGCTCATGCGAGCTAATGAGTAAGAAAAGCTATGGAGACTTGACAGAAACATCACTCTTTAACAGGCCTTATTATCGGCTCTATCTGGCAAAGGCTTAACAGGATGGAAGCATCTTGAAGCTCAGGAACAGGGTTGAGATTCTTCACCAGGCAGGCTTTGGATTTGTTTTCACTACCTGCTTTTGAGATTCTCTTATTTTTATTTTATTTTTGTGCCACCTCTATGCTGCTGGGGGAAGAGGTGTTACACTTGGCTCAGTGCTTGGAGATTACTCCGGGGTCTACTCACTTCAGGCATGCCCAGGGAACCAAGCCGTACCTGGGATCAAACCCAGGCTTCCTGCAAGCAAAGCATGAGATCCACCTCCTGGAGCTAGCGCTCTCTCTCTCTCTCTCTCTCTCTCTCTCTCTCTCTCTCTCTCTCTCTCTCTCTCTCTCTCTCTCTCACACACACACAGACGACTTGTTTTTGTTGGTGAGCTTGAATTAAATGACAGGTTCTTCACAATGTATATTCATGTCTCCAAAATCTCCCATCCTCACATATTCCACTCTACTATATCCAAGAAACAAATCATTCCCACCCAATCCATGAAAGAAGTCACCATCTTGATGATTTGCACCTCAGTTTATCACCCAAGTCTCCGTCTCCTAGGCTACTAAGTGCATTCATCCTGGTAGACATTGGGTGAGAAAAGTTATCTGAGATCGGATAAGACCAAAAGAAGCTGTGCATCCTGGGAGAGAAACATGCTAGGAAGCCTGAGGATTGAACGATCTAAAATTTGACAAAATGCAATCATCAAAGACTTGAATTTGGTTCTGAAAGAATGAAAAATAAAATGAGTGTGAAAACTGCCAAAGCTAGAGGTATCAAGAACCAAATCCTGGATATCATCTAAAAATCATCTTTTTAAATTTAAAAATATAGTCTGTTTGGAAAATGAAAAAAAAATGTAGAAAATACTTTAAAAATCCTATCTTATTATTTAATAGACCAATTGTTGGTAGCTTGGCATATTTCTTTTCTTTTTTGGGAGCAGTCACTGCAGCAGTACTCAGAGGCTATCCCTGGCTCTGTGCTCAGAAGTGACTTCTGACAGCTCTGGGGGACCATGCTAGGGACAGAGCCAGTGTTGAGTCTGAAGGGGGGTAGCAAGGCTGTGCAAGTGCCTTAACTCATGTGCTATCTCTCTAGCCTCAGCTTGTCATATTTATTTTCTGTTTTTATTTCTGTATATTTTCCATATTACTAGGAACAAATTTTACATTCTGTGGCTGCCACTTCCTTGCATGCAGAGATTTATTTTATGCTGCAAACTTTTACAAATATGATATTGATGGCTTCAGTTAGAATTAAGCAATTACTGGCAACTTTTTCTGTTGTAATTTTTACTAAAACAAATAATATGCCACGAGCATTCATGAGCTTAATGGTTTCCTACATTCAGCATTACTTTCTTAAATTAAACATACCAATCATGGGCTAAATGATCAAAGGATAAAATTTCTTTTCAGGTTTTAACAAAAGCTGTCAAAATGCATCCAAAGTGACATCAATTTCACTTATGGCTAGCTAAAAATTGATGTGAAGGAGTCTAAAAAATATTTTCATACAGAAAAAAACTTGGCCATGTATCAAAAACAAATTCTGGAACAAAAAATGATACACTTGGAACTCATATCCCAAAGCATATTTATTTTGGGTATATAATAAGCTGTAGCAGAAAGAATGGTAAATACTATGACTGGAATTTTCATTATGTTGCTATGTGTCTTAAACTAATGTTTTTGCTTACATTCCCATACACGGCTCATTTCATTAATCCTAAAATGCATATTTTCTACCACATTTAACACTGTCAGCTTAACTGACAACAATTTTCCCTTATTAAAACACAGGATGATTACATGGCTAACAATTAATGGCATATTGATTTAATGAAATATAGTGACTCAAGCTGAGGTACGGAATCTGCTCTCAATTTTACTGATCCAACATCTACTGTATTTAGCATAAGCTGTGCACAAGTGCTGGGGTCAAAAATCAAACCAGCACAATTAGAGTGCTGAAGTGAAAACAGTGCATTGAAGACAGGCTCAAATTTTATTTCTTGTTACTATAGTAATCTAGGGTGCTGATTGTACTTTAGTCTTCTGTGCAATTTTATATTAGTAGTCAGTATACCACATTAAATGGGACATGAAATTATAGCTGTTGCAAAATAAAGTGATTTCTGAGTGGAAGATACATTCATTTTATTAACATAATAATTGATTCTGGTGTTCAGGGTGCTACTGAATTATTGTGATGAAATTGAGATGAAATAAAATGATTTAATAGGAGGCAGAGGCTATATAAATGTCCTGTCCTGCAAATCGAGTCTGACATGTACACTGTCTAAAGATGTAAAAGTTTATTTTTTCAGAAGTTCCTCAGGTATAACAGTAGGTAAAATAACAGGATTATATATATATTTTTGTTAAAATACAAGCTAAGGAAACCACAACACTCAAAAGGAGAGAGAGAACAAAAGGGAATACCCTGCCACAGAGGCGGGGTGAAGTGGGGAGGGCTGGGGTGAGGGTGCTGTGAGGGATTCTGGTATCATTGATGGTGGAGAATAAGCACTGGTGGAGGGATGGGTACTCAACCATTGTATTACTGAAACACAAACACAGAAGTTTTTAACTATGTAACTGTACCTCACGGTGATTCACTAATAAATTTTTTTTTTAAATATAGGCTAAGGAATAAACATCACTTTCTAAGAGGAAATTCTTACACTGTCCAGCCTTATAAATTATTTGCTGCTGCCCAAGTGAGGTAAAACTAGTAAAGGATGCTAACTTTATGTATGTTATTTGGGTTCCAGGGATCAAACTCATGGCTTCATGCATCTATACTGTGTGTGTCTACCTCTCAGTGAGATGCCCAGCCTTGATGTTTTATGTTTAAATCCACAGAGGTTGGAAACTGCCAAGTTTATAAAAGGGGCAACTTAAAAGCTTAGTTGAAGGCCAGGGATGTAGATCAGCAGTAAGCATTTGCCTTTTATGTGTAAACCCTGGATCTGATCCCCATCACTGCAAAAACCAAAACTAAACAAAACATAAAGTGATTGCAAAGTAGTATTTCAATCTTTAAATATATTAAATAGGACCTATATCAAATAAAATATGCTTTTACAGATGCTAGACTAATTCAAGAGGTTATTTAGACTCTGTCTTTCTAAGGGGAAACTTGGCTTAATAATGAGTCATCAGAAAACCATCTGGGGGTTTAACTTACAATCCTTACCATGGGTTGACAATGTCTTTAGGCTAGCTAACACCATAATATAAAGTTTTACTAATACAAAACAACCATACCCAGAACATTTGTCTCAATGTACTTAAGCTAGTTAGTATTGTGTTTAGTCCGTCTTGAAAATCGAAATTGAGTTGGCCAATCAGGACAGCTCCTAGTCAGTTAACTGTTTCTCATCTTCAGTTTGTCCTCATCTGCTGGTCTCTTCCTCTTATGAAATAATCAAGTGGAGATGATGACAAATTTCAGTCCACAGATCACCTTCCACTAAAATCAGGTTCTGTTAGCCTTTTCCTCCTGAAACTACCAAAACTCTAGCCACCTGACTTTAAAAGTCATTGTTCTCTAAGTTCTTTGGCTGCTTTTTCCTGGGTCTCCACCAAAGGATTCTACTATTTTACTCCAATGAATTAAATTATTAATGTCCTTTATAAGATCATCAGTACCACTGACCAATTTTATTATGACCAAACTCCCAATTTATCAACATCTATCTATATTTTTGCCAATGTACTGGGATAGCCACATCTTTCTCTCTAATCCAGATCTTTTTCCTGAGACCTATATCTATATATCAAATGACCTGTTAGGTGTCCTACAGGCATCTCAATTTCCATAAAAATCCCTCACTATTTACCCTGATAAACCCATTCCTCTTGCAAATCCTGTCTTGGGGAAATGGAACTACCATCTACACAGTTAATCTAATTAAACAATCTGGAGATAAATTGTGTCTCTTGTCCCTCTCTACTTGATTCAGCTGATCTTTAAGTTAAGCTTATTTTTCCCACGAAGTGTCCTTAAAACCCACCTCCTCCTACCTATCCCAATATTTTGTGTGTGTGTGTGTATGTGTGTGTGTGTGCGTGCGTGCGTGTGTGTGTGTGTGTGTGTGTGTGTGTGTGTGTGTGTGTTTGATTTTAGGCCATACCCTGCGGTATTCGGGTATCCGTAGTTCTAAACTCGGGAATTACTCCTGGTGATGTTAAGGGGACCATATGGGTTTCCAGTTATCGAACCCAGGTTGGCTGTGTGCAAGGCAAGTATCATACCCACTATAGTGTTCCTAACACCAATTCCTAACTGAGACCTATTCTTTAGAGACTGAGCACAGCGGCCACTCAACACCTTTACTGCAAACCACAACAGCTAATTAGAGAGAGAAAACAGAAGGGAATGCCTTGCCACAGTGGCAGGGTGGGGTGGGGGGGAGATGGGATTGGGGAGGGTGGGAGGGACACTGGGTTTACGGGTGGTGGAGAATGGGCACTGGTGAAGGGATGGGTTCCCAAACTTTGTATGAGGGAAGTATAAGCACAAAAGTGTATAAATCTGTAACTGTACCCTCACGGTGATTCTCTAAGTAAAAATAAATAAATTAAAAAAAAAATAAATAAACCCCAAATACCACAAAAAAAAAAAAAGAATATCTGAACCTGCTCAACTAGTTTTGCCTTAATTCTATCCATTTACTCTACTGTGCCAGAGATACATTACTAATATACAGAAATATGTAACAATATTTTTAATTTATGGTATTATGCCTCATTAGTTAAATCTTGAAGGCTCCTCATAACTGATAAGATAAATTAAGCTCTTCATTGTAGTTCCTAATAAGCTGGTTCCTCACTAGCTACACTCTTCCCTGGCTGCCCGTGCTTTAGCCAGTATGAACTGTCATTCTTCAGATATTTCCCATTATGTCGAACGACAGTGACTCCTAAGAAAGGAGTCGATTATTAAACTCAAATGCCAAATAAAAAGGCCAGAGTCATTTCAAAACAATAGTGTGGCCTCAGTGGTGGTGCTAATAGACAGTGAAGGTATAACTGGCCCAGTGGGTGGAGATGGGCAGACATGAGACTGAACATTACCCAAATGCTGTGGGGAAAACATTGACTGCTTTAGTGCATGGGGCATAATTATTTTTGGAATCCCAAGTTACTGTTACCCTCTGAAACGAAGACTTTTTTTGTGGGGGTGGAAATAAAACTAAATATTATGACCAAGAATAAACCAAGCAACCAAAAAAAAAAAGCAACAGAAAGCTATGGAGGCTAAATCTAAATGCAAAGAAACACATTGGGATAAGAAAAGGAAATACTTAACCCAAAGGATACAATGATACAATTTTGCTTTAGTTTACCCAAATAATGCTACTACAAGTTCTTTTTCATGAGCTGCTATTGTGTACTGAGGCTGCATTCCAGGCTTGATTCTTGTAGGAGTGTGATCTGTGGATCTCACAATAAGGGAATTTCCTATTCTGTGAGTGACCAGGCCTAGAACTCAGCTGCACCCAGGGACTCATGAATGGATGACAGAGTAGTCACTAAAACTACACTTGCATAAATATAGTTCAATCAGAGCCAGAGCTTCCTGGGAACGTAGCCAAGGCTGCTTTCATCTTGATGTGTCCTACCCTGCATGGTACCTAACATATTTCCTATGGGATAAAACAGAATGGATGAATGAGTGAACAAATGAATGGATTACAATTTCTCTTCATCATTTCCAATCTGCCAAACCTGTACCTCTATTTGCCATTCTGTCCTACCAACAAGCAAATAAATGCAAGCAAGCAAGAAATGCCTTTTCTTCTTATTTTTTTTAAATCAATACAAGCTTGTCTTAGACTGCTAAACTTCCATTGTTACATATAGCTGAAGGAAACATGACAACATGAAAGGCACCCAACACGTTAGTACATATTTACGAGGTGACAGTCCATGTTTATCTCGCCATTCTTGTGATCTTTCTGATTCACACTCCCAGAAAAATGATTCAGAAGATCATTTAGCACAGATTGAGAGTTTAACAGACACAGGACAGGAGAACAGTGCCGGGGCAAGCCACTAAAGTGTGCCTGTAATGACAATCCTCTGCGGACTGGCACAGCGGTTGCAGTTTTGAATGCTCATGCTTCTGGGGACCCTCATTCCGCATTGGCAGCAGCAGATGCACCTCAACTGACAGGTTTCATGGCGAGTGCAGCAGGTAGGATACAGGTAACAGTGCTCAGTAACAGGAAGCCTCCCATTCAAAATACACTGACGATTCAGGTTATATGAGACGGGGTGAGACACCGTAAGTCAGAGTTTTAGGGGCTGAGGGAAACTATTCAAGCAGGAGCTAATTCACATGGAAAACCACTTACCCAGGATTTGCTTGGTCCTTCACTCTGATCCAGGGCACCAGGAAGTGAACAATATTTTACATAAACACTGAGTTCTCATGCGGTCACACAATAACAATGAATTCTCAAAAGAATTTTTGACAATATTTTTACAGGCTAAATGAATATTTCAGAAGAAGTTCTTGGTATTTATGAAAGCACCAACATAGTAAAGCTTTTAAAAGGATTTTTAACAGAGATTTCACCTTTGGTCTATAGAAAGTTTTTATTATTATTACTAAGATCAACATATCTTGCATACCATAATATATAATATATATTGAAATATAAATGTTTAGCTTCATGGAGCATAACTAAAGAACAGAATACTGAGTGCATATAAGAAAAAACAGGGTAGTCAGACATTTAAAAAAAGATGTGAGAGAGAGAAAGTAAAAGAGAGAGAGAAAGTGAGTGAGAGAGAGAGAGAGAAGAAAAGTGCCAGCCATAGAGGCAGGCTGGGGGGTTGGGGGCTCCGGGAGGGTGACAAGAGGGAACCTCAGGACAGTGGTGCTGGGAGATGTACACTGGTGGAGGGATGGGTGTTGGAATACTGTATGACTGAAGTCTAATCATGAACAGCTTTGTAAGGGTCTATATCACAGTGATTCAATAAAATGTTAAAACAAAAAGTTAAAAAAATATACTGGCTGGATCAATAGCATAGTGGGTAGGGCATTTGCCTTCCATGTGGCAGACCCAGGTTTGATTCCCGAATCCCATCTGGTCCCCTGAGCACTGTCAGGAGTAATTCCTGAGTGCAGAAGTAACCCCTGTGCATCACTGGGTGTGACCCAAAAGGCCAAAAAAAAAAAAAGGTGACAGTCAAGTATCAGTCTCATAATTGATCACAGACAGACAATAAAGTATTCAATAACAGGGGCTGGAGCAATAGCACAGCAGGTGGGGCACTTTTGCCTTCCATGTGGCTGAACTAGCTTCGATTCCCAGCATCCCATATGGTCCCCTGAGCACTGCCAGGAGTGATTCCTGAGTGCATGAGCCAGGAGTAACCCCTGTGCAATGCTGGGTGTAACCCAAAAAGCAAAAAAAAAAAAAAAAAGTATTCAATAACAATGTATTCAATGAATGACAAAAGTATTCAAAGAAAAATGACATGTATATAAACCTGTTGGTTGACTTTTGCTTTTAAGTGGTCATTTTGGGGAAGAGGAACAGTGAGATTTAATTCTGACAATGCACTGTGGAGAATTTCAGATGTGTTCTTGTCACCTGGATAATTCTACCCCACTGTTCTTTTTATAATGGCTTTTTTTTTTTAAAGTGAGGTATCATGTTTTACAGCATTAGTATTAATATTTTGGCAATGTTCCCGCCAGAGGACCGACATCCTTCCACCATTGCCCCTAGACCCCTTCTCAATCCCTCACCCACCCGACCCCATTAGCAGAAAGTTCTGCTGGTGGGAGCGTCAAGCTTTGTCTGTCCATTCCTTTATACTGTTTTCTTATAGCCTACAAATCAGTGAGTTCATCGCCCCAGTTTCCGGCATGCAGGGTGTGGAACTGGTTCAGGTTTGAAACAAACACTCTCGTTTACCTGAGACAGGGACTGCCGGAGGCGAGCCATGTGAGTGCCGTGGCCCTTATTGTGATCCTGCTCAGAAACCATCTGCTTCAGCTTCTCCTTCTCTATCGCAATGCTATTAAATGCAGACTTCAAAAGTGAGTGCACTGCACAGGAAGAAAAGTATCCAACAAGAAGAGATAAAATTGTAAACTTCTCAGCATTTTGACTCATACCTGGACATTTTTATATGCAAACATTGGATTAGTCTAATCAAAAGTCTGCCTTAAAATGGAATGATCAGAAGAGCTCTATACAAAACACAGTAGTGGCAACCAAGGTAAAAATTTTAGCATTATACCAAATAGACCAGCAAGGACTTGGAAGAAAACCCAGTATCAGTTCTACAGACCAATTCTCTTAGAAACTAATATGTAATTTTTAGAAGGAAAACAGAACAAGTTCTGCTCTGCCACAGATGATGGAGATATCAGAGCAGTTCTGGTATAATGACGTCTTGGGAAAATGATTTACAACTATCCCATAGTTTTAGTGAAAGTGTGTACCCACAAAAATAGCATTTTGTGAGTTCTGTCAATGTAAGATGGGCGAATGAGCTAGAAGCTGTGGTCTTAAGAACAGCACTTGTATTTATTATGGTCTCAGCTCAGACCATCTTGTTATCAGAACCGCTTTCAAAGAGCATAAACTTCTAGTTATAAGATTAATATGTTCTGAGAATCTAATATATAGTGAGGTGATTACAGTTGAGAATACTGTATTACATACTTGAAAACTGCTAAAATAACAGATTTCACATGTTCTTGCACACAAGTAATCATGTGACATGATGGAAATGTTCACTAACCCTGGGGGGGGGTTAATCACTTTACAACACATAATTTTATCAAATCAACATATACAACTTAAGCTTATATAATACCATGTCAATTATCTCTCAGTAAAACTAGAAATAAAAACAGCATCTCCATTTCTGTATTTCTAACATATCTATAAAACATTAGGTTGTGTTTAATTCTGAAATACAAAAGGTTAAATTTATAACTACCTTTCTTACAAAAACCATTTCTATACTATAAAAAGTCTTTTAAAATAGGGGTTTTTTGAGAAAGGTAATTTTTTAAAAGAATGGAAAATCTTTCTTTGGTTTTGGTGCCACACCTGGCTGTGCTCAGAAGTCATGACTGGTGGTGCTCAGGACACCAACCATATGCAGTGCCAAGAATTAAACCTGGATTGGCTACATGCATGGCAATTGCCTTCCTTACTAACTATCCTATCTCTCGGGCCCAAGAAGTGAAAATTTTTTGTATACAAAACAATGACCTGAATTAAAAGAGGGAAAATGGAAGAATGTATGGGAACCCACATTCTATAGCATATATTTTACACACTGCTATATTATGCTTCAGTCATCATTGATTAAAAGTAATCACTTGATAGAAACACAGCAGCTTCACTGATGGCTGTGAAGACAGACTCTACTCATTTCCAAATCCATAATTCTTCTCAAAGAGTTCAGTTCAAGTCACAAAAATCCCTTTCCCCCCTCACATAAATAATTAGACTATGTTGAAAAGAAAATAATTTGCTCAACTGTCACTGTCACCCCTTTGCTCATCAATTTGTTCGAGTGGGCACCAGTAATGTCTCTCATTGAGAGACTTATTGCTACTGTTTTTGGCATATCCAATACTCACAGGTAGCTTGCCCGGTTCTGCCTCGTGGGCTCGATACTCTCGGTAGCTTGCTGGGCTCTCCGAGAGGGGCGGAGGAATCGAACATGGGTCGGCCGCATGAAAGGCGAATGCGCAACCGCTGTGCTATCACTCCAGCCCAAGTTGCTCAACAGAGGCTTTAAAATACTGTTGGAGTTTGGATTTTCTGAAAGCTTCAGAATTGCAAGCGAACACACAGAGCTTTCCTGGGGCTACTTACAAACCTCTCTCTCATCATAGATGTGCTATGTATTTAACTCACACAGTGGTGGTCTCGTGACCCCAGGAAACCTGTGCTCTACTGAAAGTAAAAGTACCATATGGGGCAGAATCTTTTACTGGGTTACTGGTCACAGATCTATGTCATCATATAAACAAAAGAACACTGACCTAGCCTAAAGACTGAATTAGTCTAAGACGTGGTGAAAATTCAGAGTAAAATAGTAGATGAGAGTGGATTTAAGAATCTCAACGGAGGGGCCAGAGAGATAGTACAGTGGGTAGGGCATGTGTCTTGCATGTGGCTGACCTGGGTTTGATTCCTGGCATCTCATATGGTCCCTTGAACACTGCCAGGAGTAATTCTGAGTGCAGAGCAAGGAGTAAGCCCTGAGCAGCACTGGGTGTGGACCAAAATGAAACAAACAAAAAAAAATTAAAACAATTTTTTTTAAATGAGAAATTTACAGAAAAAAAGGGTAAGATGGTCTTGCTGAATTCTTTGAGAGTATGGTCTCTGTGTTGCTAGTTTGAGAGTCTGAAATTTGCTTCACTATTCCAAAAGATGCCCTCAGTGTGTGTCTCTGCCTCACCTGAGCCACAGGCAACTGAGTATTAAGCGGCTCACTGGATGGGGCCGGAGTGATAGTATAGCTGGTAGGAAGGGCATTTGCTTTGCACACAGCCAACCCAGGTTCATTCCCCATCAATACCATATGGCTTCCTGAGTACCACCAGGAGTGATTCCTGACATCGCCAGGTTTGGGTTTTTTGACCCAAAAAGTAAAAAAAAACAAAAACAAAAATAAACAAACAAAAAAATGAGGCTCACTGAAGTTTCCATTGGACAAACCAGGAGGAAATGGTATTGTCTTGCCTTCTCTTAAAAGACAGTGCCTAAGAAGGTATGATCTTAAATCCGAAAAGAATCTCCGTGGCTAAAGTTTGAACACTATAAACAATAATAGTGTGGGCAGAAAGTTAATCTGGGAAGAGACTCTTGGTAAACACAGACAGGATTGCTTAATCTATTTAACTCTTTCTTTCCTTCCTTTTTTCTCCTTCTAATTGTTGGGCCTCACCCAGCACTGCTCAGGGCTTACTCCTACTCTGTGCTCAGAGTCACTCCTACAGGTGTTCAAGGGACCATATGGGGTGTTAGGAAGTGAACCAGAGTCAGCTGCATGAAAGGCAAGTGCCTTATCCACTGTATTACTGCCCTAGCACCATATATGGTCCTGTTTCCTAATTATTTATTATACCTTTACTTTTCTGTGGCTGAAGACAAAAGGCTAATTATACGACAGTCATTAAACAATTAATATTACAAAGAAACTCCAAGATGAGATTGATGTACCCTCCCCTAAAATCTGGATTGGCCTTTGAAGCTGGATTTGCTGGCTAGAGTATGGAATCGGAAGAAGGCCAGCAGCTTTCATACTAGTCCCTTGGTGCTAGTATGAAATAAAGAGGAGGAGGGACACAGCTGTGGAGAGCTTTGTGGCTGTAACACCAGAATGCTTGAGACATGGTAAAGTTCAGTTTGGGCCTGTCAGCCCCACCTCAGCCAAATGCCACTGTCAGTATCCCATGGTACAGAACTGCCTTGCAGAGCCCTGCCTGAACTCACTGTACTGGAAAGTACAATGAGTACATTTAATTAAAAAAAAGACTCAAAAGGCTGGAGCGATAGCACAGTGGGTAGGGCATTTGCCTTACACGTGGCCAACCCGGGTTCGATTCCCAGCATCCCATATGGTCCCCTGAGCACTGCCAGGGGTAATTCCTGAGTGCAGAGCCAGGAGTAACCCCTGAGCATCACTGGTGTGACCCAAAAAGCAAAATAAATAAATAAATAAATAAACAAATAAATAAACAAATAAATAAACATGAAGTTTAAAAAAAAGACTCAAAAGGAATGTAATTCCCTTTTATCCTCTCTAAGAAAAATTCACACATATGTATTTAGCTAACTAAAAGATATTCACCCTCGCCTCCCAAAAAAGTGCTATGCAATTGCCTCTGGTGGTTTGCCAGGGCTAAACCTTCTTGTCTTTCTCCACCCCCTTCCACCATCTGGCCCACGTCCTCGTGATGCATTATTTTCTAAATTCAGTTAAAACTGTAAATTATGATTACAGCTGCCACCCAAGAGGCAAGCATCATATCACATTGCATTTTGGCCCTCGAAACTCCATCCAGTATGTAAACAAAGTTTTTGACCTCAGATGAGACTAAAGTAAATGGCAGCATCTCATCAAAAAAGTGAGTTTTCCTAAATGTCATGTCCTGTTTTAAGCTACCTTTCTGTGCAATCAGACAAAATTCTTCTTGAAGTTTAGTGTAATCCGTAGAACTTTCCAGAGGGTCGGTGAGGTGACTAGGGGGTGTCTGAAACTCAATATCTGCACAGAGGTTGGGATTGGAGGAATGCAAGCGAACTGGCGACATGGTAGCGCTGAATGGGACCTGGAAGGGGAAAATATGAATGATTAGAAGAGCAATGGTGCATTGTTGCCCTCGCACTGACATACAAAAGCCCTTCCACTCCTCAAAATCATAGATTCCTCCGTGATGACATGCTTGGAGATACTCAGTGCTTATTGATTCTTTATGTAGTGGGGGGGCTGGAGGGAGTTGCACTTCCCAGAACTTCCCCAGTTATCCCACTGTTTCACTGGCTTTGTCTGTTATTGGGAGTTACGGCTGTAGAATGGCAGGAAGAAAAGGCATAATTGCAGATGAATTACGTAGTCAGCACTACTGACCCCACTGTACAGCTAAAGAACTACTGGCAGAAAACAGATGTCTGTACTCTGACGTAACTGATCTTTGTTTACAAATTCTTGGATGATTCTAGTCAAAGGGCTTTTAGGCTCTCTTTCTGAACTTGGAGCTCATGTTTGCTAAGTGGGTTAGAATTCATGGGGCATGTAGACTCCATCACCCTTAGTTCACAGGTTTGAAGAAAGTCAGGTAAGTATAAAATTTATTTATTTGAAAGGTCTTAAAATATGTAGTCTGTAAATTTCTATAGTTTACATGTAACTTTGTCACATATATAAGCATGCCTTATAGACCAGCCAATATTGTAAAACATTGTAAGACATTAAGTGAAAATCATCACATTACTATAGATTTTTCCAAATGATTCCAAAGGTACCTTCCAAATGAGGTACCTTTCCTGCCTGGCATGGAGCGGAATGTAGCTTTGGGATGCGTGGAAGAAAAGCTCCCTTTCTCTCTCTGTACAAGGCTCTATCTGACCATCACAAATGCTGTCACATTTTCTCGGAAGGGAAAATACCAATTCCTCTAACCAATCAGATCATTAGTCACCTCTCCTAACTCTTACTGCCAGATTTTCATTCAGTTATCTCCAAGAACCAGACTCTTAGATTCCTCCACAAGTTAAATTTTGTGTAAAGAATACTTCACACTCACAGGAAGATAGGCTGCAAAGGAAGGAAGCAATATCTTGTCTGAGGTATATGTGTGTCTGAACCCCTTCCTTCCTTCATTTCGTTTTAAACTTCCAACAGAAAATATAAGGGAGGAAAAGAGGAAAAGTACAAAAGAGCACACACCGAGGGCATTAAAAGACCGATGAAGGAATGGACAAAGTAAAAAAACATCTGACCTGAGCTGTAGCCTGTGGTGAGGGCAGTTGAGAATGGATAGAGGGTCCTTCAGATGTAGCTTTTCCCTGTCAGAGGAAAATTATTTTAAATCTCAAAAGCTAACCAGGGCTTGCTGGGGAAGACAAAAACACAGAAGTTCCCCCCTAAAACAGCCAAACATATAGGATATTCAAAGCTGGAGTTCTGTTTTTGTCATCCATGGGGACACTGGCTACACTGGACTAGGGGATGTCAAGAACTTGCTGACCTCATCAGGCTCAGAATATTTGACTGCGCCAAAGAAGAGACGAAGTACAAGATAAGCTATTTTCTTATTTTGTCAGTGCCAGAAATGAAACCCAGAGTCTCACACATGCAAGGTAGACAACCTCAGGAAATCTTGCTTGTGAGAAAATGGAGTCCTTGGGATAAAAAATTCACTGGAATCTTTTCCTGGTAACTTGTGGTAACAGTGACTGAGGTTCTTTGGGGTTGCCAATGGAGGAATGGGATTTACATGGAAGACTATCTGAAGACAAGGAAAGGAACTTTCTCATGTTAACTGTGGTGATGCTAAACCTAGAATGAAGAGACGGTTGCTTTGTAGGAGGACCATTGAGAGAGGTGGGTGGAATTTTAGAAGGTGATGAGGGACAGGCTAAGTTAAGAAATGGGTATTTTCATAGTTAAGTGTATAGTTTCCCAATATTAGGAACTAGAAGAGCAATTTAAAAACTGATGTTTGGGGAGATAGTACAGGGGTTCGACCTCCATACTACATGGCGCCAGTCACCACCAAGTGTGGCCCTGGAGGCACCCCAAGTACCACAGGGCCCGAGCAGCACTGTATCCTTGGGCCCTTGCACTGAATCTCTCAGCACCAATCAAGAATTTCTGGGAGTCCCTTGAGCCTTACTGTGAGAGAAACCCCATAGAAATATATAATCCCAAGCAAATAATTATTATTTTTTAAAATGTGGGTGTCTGCAGCTGGGGCATGTACTGCGTATGAGTTAGAGAAAGGGCTTTATGTGTCCCAGACACACCTCACACTTCAGGGACTGGCATGACATGGGCGAGGACCTTGTCAAGCTGGGCTGGGATGTGCAGAGAGGCTGGTATTGGGGGCCGTAGGGAGTGGGGCAGATCAGGGGTCCCAAGTGTGTGATAAGGGCCCAGCCTTGTTTCTGAGCTAACTGTGTCTCTATCAAAATGCGGAAGGAAGCGCTTTTACCCACATCTCCTCACAGATATGGACTTACTTTACTCTTGGGTGTATGTGTCTACATCCCTCCCAGCGATGTGGCCTTTTTATCTAAGGCACATCTCTCCCTTCTGGGGAAATGGCCTTCATATTCCTGCGTGGGAGGTGTCTTGTTCTTTCCACTCTGGACTTTTTTTCACTGTATTCTCTCTTGAGCATGTATCTTTTCCCCTCCCTTTATTTCTGAAAGAAACTTGTTTTTCTTAAAAAACAAAGCAAAAACCAGAAGGGGCCAGAAGAGATAACATGGAGGGTCAGGCACTTTGCCTTGCATACAGCTAACCTGGGTTCCATCCCCGGCATAGGGTCCCCCAAGTCCTGTCAGGAGTGATTCCTGAGCACAGCTGGGGGTCACCCAAACCAAAGCAAAACCAAATGCTGAAAGTCAGAATAAGGTGCTGAGAAAGAAAACATATTACAAAGTTACAGTTTGAAAGATGAAAATTCAAACTGGCAATTACAAAAGTGAGAGCGTACAGGACCTACAGGGAAAGGAACCTGGAACTCCACGCAACAGGCAGTCATAAACGTCCTAGGGAATTGAACACAAAACGTCCTACTCATCTGTCTGGAAATCTTTCTATGGCTATCTTCTATGTTTAGAGAAGTATATAGACTAGATTAATGGTGACAGGAAATTGAGAATTCAAATTCAGATTTATTCTCTACTTCTAACTGAAGCTAAGCTCTCTTGAGCTTGGGGATTCTTCACTGCTTTGCAGTCGTTATCTAGGGTACTATGGGATCCAATCCCTTCTCTGTGGTGTGCCCTGTCAGTGATGCTGAAGTGAGAGCTGTCTAAAGATCTCTGTGTTTGTCCCCGAGAACTAGTGCTGTGTGTGACCTTGACACCCCCTCAGGAAATAAACCCCAAGCTTTTTAAAAGTCTGTGATGGACACAGGGGTGGGGCAGGGGGCAGCGTGACCTTAGAACATTCTATACTAATGACTGCAGGAATGTCAGGAGATGTCCTCAACACGGGTCCATGAAGAAGTCAAGAGACGTGGACCAGAAATAAGAATACAGACACTGACGTTTTGCAGTGGGAAACATGAGAAAGTCATGGCAGCTCTAAGGTAAATAACGAGTTTCCAGGAGTCCTGGAGTCCGCAGGGAAAATCTCCTGTTGTTGCTCCTCTGAGTTTCCAGTTTCCTGTTTGGGAAGCCTTGCTGGGACGCTGGCTCTATGGGACCCTGTGCTTCCCTGGGAAGGAAAGAGCTTCTCTGACTGTCTTCCTGCCCTAGTGGTCCAGAGGAGGTTAAGGACTAGCATTCCAGGTGCCAGGATTTAGAGCCATCAAGAATGAATCTCTGACTTTCTCCTTGGATGCACTTTTCTTTGGCAGCAACCCCGGCTGCACCAGACACCTGGGTGTCAAGGAGAGAGACTAGCTTGCTCCTTGAAAGCGAGACTAGCTCCCTCCTTGAGAGAGAGTCATTTGGAAGAATTCGAGCTAAAAAAATGGCTGGCAGGAAAGAGAGCCTCAAAATGCATGAGCTACTCAGGGCTGGGAAGTAGGAGGACTGGGAATGGGAATTAAGAGCAGCAACTTGCTAAAGGAAATAAAAGACTGAGAGGTACCAGCATTAGGTCACTGAGACATGAGGTGGAGGGTGGGAAAAGGATGCGAGGAGACGACTGAGAGACATTAGAAGCTGCTATGCTCTGATAGGGAGTTAAAGCTCTACATCTTGGAGGATTCAGTAACCATTCTCAGTTATCCCAGGGCACATTATTAAATGTTGTCAGCTTTTTTTCTTAGATGCATTTAGATATTTTTAACAACTACTCTGGAGGGTGGACAGCAATTATTTTTCTCTTTTAATCTCTTCTACTCAGAATTAAAAGTAGATATAAATCCAGGACCAGAGAGAGAGAGAGAGAGAGAGAGAGAGAGAGAGAGAGAGAGAGAGAGAGAGAGAGAGAGAGAGAGAGCAAAGACTTGAGGGCCTTCTCTGCATGCTGGAGGCCTAGGTTCAAATCCTAGTACAACATGGTTCCCTGAGCAACAATGGGAGCAACCATTGAGCACAGAGCCAGGAGAAGCCTCTGACTAATGCAGGGTATGACCCCCAAGTTGAAAAGGCCAAAAACTTATTTTACGTATAAACTATTCTATTCAAATATGAGGCTGGAGCAATAGTACAGCAAGGAGGGTGTTTGCCTTGTACTCGGCCAACCCGGGTTCTATTCCTCCGTCCCTCTCGGAGAGCCTGGCAAGCTACCGAAAGTATCCTGCCCACACGGCAGAGCCTGGCAAGCTACCCGTGGCGTATTCAATATGCCAAAAGCAGTAACAAGTCTCACAATGGAGGCGTTACTGGTGCTCGCTCGAGCAAGTTGATGAACAACGGGACAACAGTGCTACAGTGCTATTCAAATATATTTTAAATTTCACTCTTATTAGTAACGACATTTGTATACAATTAAAAATGAACAAAATTACTTCTCTGCATGTAATCTTCGAAGTACATAATTTAAGAAAGTATCAATATTTTTATGATTGACCTTTGCTTTCTACACTGAGACATTATTCTCACTCTACTAATAATTTCTATTTCTAAATTCTATGAATAAAAAATTACATTCAAGAATTATTTAACTGGTCTTACTTATGTCTATGGCTGGAGTCTATTAATGTGTCCCCATCAAAAACTTTATCCACCTGCAGATATATAATGGGTATATAGACATACATATAGATACACAAAAACCATGAAATAAATTTCAATAATCTGTTCAAATTTCACAAAATTGTGAGATTTAAGATGCAGTTTCCTAATAAAACTCCAAGTCAACGGTTCATTTTATAATCAAAAGCAATTCTATTTCTCAAATAATTCAGCTAAGAACACTGATATATTCGTCGAGTCATTTATTAATATAAAATAGAAAACCACTAGTAATAATCTCCTTGGATGCATCCAAAGTCCTGTTATATTACTTATTAATTACAGTCTTAAAATATATATTCTGCCTTAGCAAGACTACTGTTTTTTAGGATATATTACCTAATAACGAAAACCCTAACGTCCATGATTTCTCTGAATTTACTATTGATTCTATAAAAAAAAAAAACTAATGCATAAGCAAATAAAACATGAATAAGAAAATAAAACAATGCACTTTTATCTAATACGGTCTGTGTTTATATAATCTCTTTTATATTCCACACAAACGGTCAATTATTATAAACTTCTACTCAATTTAAAATTTGCACTATTTGTCTTATCTGACTCAATATTTCCCCTAGCCTGCTAATCTTCATGCCATTTTTTTCAAAAAAAAAAAAGCAAAACAAAAACCAATCCCAAGAGAACAAAAGCCATTTAACTGTGTTTTTTCTCCTTCCCATACCATATTTTCCAATTTTCAGCTCAATATTCTCTCCAGAAGACAATTTTCCCTTGCCACATGTAATTTGGGTAGCTGTTTACAGATGACATTAAAAGCTGCCTTTTCTTGCTCTTCCATTTCTTTATTCTCACATCCTTTCCCAATTGTCACCAAAAAAAGCACAACTCATGTCTGTTATCACAGACATTAAGTTTTATTAGAAAGTATAGGTGATTTACTTGCAAAGGTCCCAATATTAGCATGGCAAAAAAAAAATCATTTAAGGAAATCCCTGCCCACTGGGCACTTGGCAAACTTGAGCTGAAACAGTGTCTTACAATGCCATTAAGAAACTGAGCACTGGATTGGGTCACGGTTTTCCCTGGACAAATACGCATGCCCACATGCAGATCCTTTCATGCAAAGACAGCCGGAGACCCTTCAAGGCAATGGCAATACAGCAGTGGGCCTCAGGTGACCCCCCCACTTAGCACAGGTAGATGACACTCATATGCTGTTTCTCATTCTTTGGAAACATCCACACGGGATTGGAAGCCACTCACTGTTGTAGCTACTGCTGCTGCAAGCCTCTGTCGGCGCCTGGTGGTGCTGAACTGGCCCTTCGCAGGTGGCCCTTCCTGACAGGGAATGGAGGAAGAGGGGGGTGGAGAAAACATGGGAGGGAAAGGAAGGGAGAGACAGGAAATTATTGGGGGGTGGGGAAGAGAATCAGACAGGGGAGAGGGACAGTTTTTTTTTTTTTTAACTCAAGTTGACTTCCCGAATGCTAGCATTGAAAAGATGTTCAAGGGTCATTTGCTCACATGCTGGGAGAAGGTCACCCATCTTATTGCAGCACTTGAGTCTGTTTGCTAAACAGCATCCCTCCTGACACCCCCAAAAGGAAGTGGAAAGTTGGAACTTATGACTAGCACTATGTATGAGGTGAGATACAAATACACACTTTTAATTATTCAAAGTCATGGTATACTAAGCCAAAAGACACTCAGCAAATGGAAGTGAAGGGGAAAAGTAGCTTCAGGAAAGCAGGACTGAGTGAAACAATTAGCAGAAGTGAATGGAATGGGAACAGTTGGGAGCATCTCAGGAAGGCCAGGTTTGGGTTTCTATCAGAAAAAAAAGTAAAGGAATGGACACCAGGAGTCTCCCACTCATTAATTTCCTTCCCATTAATCATTATGAAGAACGGTGAAGAATTTGAAGAATTTTTCAAGGACACAACATAAAAACAACAACAACAACAACAACAAAACTCTGGAAAAACTCCATTTTCTTAGTGTTAGGACAATGCCTAGAAAATCAGTTCTGAAAAATGAAAAATGAAAGCACTAGTGATGTGTACTTCTCCATAAACTGGGATCTCAGAGCTCTAGTTTATTTCTATGGGAGAACTAAGGATTAAAGGACAATAAAATTTCCTTCCAACAACTCAACTCTCTCTCCAGTGGGTAGTTTCTGGTTCTTCAAGTCTTTGAGAGATAATTCCAATTCCTATTAACTAAGACATACTTAGAATCACCTAACATCTAATTTGGTTTTTAAATCTATTTGTAACATAATATTTTTAAAATAAAAATAAAATTTAAAAAAATTTAATTCTAAAATTTTTCATGGCTCTTTAAAGTTTTCAAATTACATTCAATTTTACATTCAAAAATTCACACACAGGCTGAGGATGTGACCCTGGGTTTGATCCCCCTGGCACTATAAATCATAAGTAAATCTCTATACATACATGCATGTTTTACACACACACACACACATACATATATAACTTTTTCACAAAAATGGTTTCTATGCAAAATCCTTTGTGCTTAATGTCATAAGTGGAGGAAAACTAGACTTGATCTTAGCCAAAAGGCCAAGAAGCGATAAGTTGAGGAAAACTGAACTTTAACCTTTACATGTGGGGGAGTGCAGTACCAGGGCCTAGCATATGGCAGGCATGTTCTCTACCAATTGAGTCATATCCTAGCCTAATATCAGTGCAATCTAGGCACCTGTGAGATCTAGGTTAACTACAGGAGTGATATCCTGACATTTAATCTGCTACTCCAGACTGCCTACAATTGCACACTCTCTCCAATATATAAGGGGTCAATATTAAATTCATGCTATTAATAACATGGGAAATCTAGCAGCTCTCTTTCCAAAGCAATTCTTTTAATATCATTTGCTTCTTGTCCTCCTCTCTGTTACCACCAAGGTCAAAGTATTACTGCATAACAATGATATCAACAGTTTTATTAGAGCCAGAAATCTGAAGTTTTAGAGACAAATAGTTCTGCTAAAAGGTTATCTGCTCAGAACCCTCTAGGTCTAATAAATTTCACAACGGATTCCCGAGGCTCGCTTCCCAGTGGCTTCTAGTAGAAATATGGCCTGAGAGGTACAAAATTTAATCTCAGAGTCAAATCAATAGTGTAATGAAAGAATAAGCAGTCAAACATACGGTGTAACAACTTCAATGTTTATTTTCCTAAAGTTAATTTTTAAATGTTTCCTCTTGTAATTATGTAAAAATAACAACAACAATTGCACAATGCTGCTGTGAAACCACACCAATATATCAACTGGTTGAGGAAAGGCAGAAGGGATGAAAAATAAGGTACTCATTCTAAACGCATCTCAAGTTGTCTATTACAATGACTATCAGAGAAAGTTATTCAAGTACTGAGATGATTATGGTCTTTAAACAATTACTAGATAACACAAGCTGGGATGCTGGGATTCTCATAGCCACAAAATGTTTCAAATGGTGTGTGTGTGTGTGTGTGTGTGTGCTGCGGGTGTAAATTAAGGTGGCAGAAGGCTGGAAAGTATGTTTAACCTACCTACTACCATAAAAATAAATGCTATGGCTTTCTGTAAGTAAAACACTGAGTAAACTTATGCTGGTCACAGTATAAGTTATACATGGCTAACTTTATAGTTCAGTCACTTGGCTGACTTAATGGTTTTCCAGCCAAGTGTATATGTTGAGGAAGCTTTCAGGTAAGAGAATGAGCAACTTAAGACCCTCTCAAAGGCCTATTGGCTTGGGTCACAGAACAGGTCCAGGGAGGGGATCACATTCTGCAGTGTTCACCCAGTGATCCGCTTCATTTTATCAGTCCAAGTGAAATGGGCCTTCTCTAGCTTTGATGAACTGCCAAATGCCATTTCCCAAAGTCATTTATTTCCCCTTGGCATTGGAACCTTATCTCCTACTTTTGAAAGCACAAAGTTTTCTTTGAGATTATTTCAATTCATCTCAAATTTAGCGCAATGAGAATCACGAGGGTCATTCTGTTACTATGAAAACACACATACAAAAAAACCTAAATAAGAGAAATGCTAAAGACCAACATCAAAAAAAGTGGCAGAAGTCTGAATGAAGAATATTTTCCAGTCTTCTGACAATTACCTCCGATGGCTCAAAATATATTCATAAAACTCTTCTCCTTGAAAAGCACAGCCTGTGACTAGGTGGGCTACTCAGAGTTACACGGTTCCTCAGAAAAATCCCAAGTGATAGGGACGGGGGTGGGCCCAGGTGGCAGCTGGTTGTCAGGGATATGCTCAGGCTCACTGAGAAGCAACTATTCAAGCTGTGGATGGAAATCTGTCCACTGGCATGCCTTATAAAATCAAGGGTGAAGCTATACCTACCCACAGAGCATTACGTTCCTCTGATGCTGGACTTCTTCAATTATTTATATGGCTCATTTTATCCCTTGACTCTGATAACCATGGATATCAGGTTTAAAACAAACAAACCTCACAAAACCAGACAATCACATGCACAAGACACATGAAATAGCCAAAAGCAGTTTTAGGCAATTTCCTTGTGAAATCATTTGGTGCAGTTGTCTCTGCAGTATTAATTTTTCTGAGTAATAGGGAAAACACTAAGACATACCGAACAAAGGAACACAAAAAATTGTGTTCAACACATGAGGACATTTTAATTTTAAAACACACACACACACACACACACACAATGAAACATGGATCTTTAGAGCTTAGGAAAATATATTTTTCCAATGCATTAGATTAGTAAGCAAAGCAACACAGAGTTTGTTATTTACACATTCAGAATTATAACAGAGAGTTTATCAATTTGATCAGAATTAAAGAAGGACTGTTAGCTATTCAGGAGAGACTGAAGAATTCTGAAAAGCAGTTTCTTTTATCTTTGTATTAAAGTTGATTCATAGTGTAAAAGAAAAGCAGAATAATAAATCTACTTTTGATTGTGCAGGGCAAGAGGTTTTTTTTTATAACAAATAACTAGGATCAGAGAAGTAGAGATATTGAAAATAATATAATTTATGACATAAGTTTTAGGCATTTATTATATTTTAATTGCATATTTATATTTAAAACTACTAATTTCAGAAAAATCAAGTAAACTTTTGACTATCCATTAAGACTTTAATGATCTGGATTTCTAAAGTGATTGCTGCTGATGAAATACTATCAAATTTTGTAGAATCACTGAATTTTAGAATTACAGGGAAATCAGAGATCATTTTGATTCCCATTTGTTTACTCAGGAGCAAATGGAAGTCCAGAAAATTTAAGAGATGCGCACAAGATTAATTTACAGTGATGATAATGTGATAATGGAACTCAGGTCCTTCACTGATTTCCAATGTATGCAGCAAAGCCCTTTTTTTGACACAAATTTGGGTAAAATTAACACTTGAAGGCTCTTACTAGAACTTATTTATAGGGACCAGACAGATAATACAGTGGGGCGCTGAGCATGGCCAGGTTTGTCCCAAACACTCATCTGTGCATTCCCATCTTCTCCCCACCCCATCCAATCTTGTTTATAAAAAAAAGTTCAGTGTAGTTCAAGAGACTGTTAGTCTGAATTTTTTCCTTCTTTTTGGGGGGTGGGGTGAGGTTGGTTTGGGCCACATCCAGTGACACTAAGGGGTTACTCCTGGCTCTACACTCACAAGATACTCCTGGCAGTGGGGGCCGTTTATGGGATAGCGAGGACTTAGCCAGGGTCAGCCTCATGCAAGGCAAGCACCTTACCCACTGTACTACTGCTCTGCCCCTTAGCCTCAATTTTTATTCTTAAAGCAGTTAAACTGATCTCAATCTCACTTCTGTGATCTGATCCATAAAGACAATTATTTTTTAGTTACATAAAAATAGGAATGGAGGGAAAATAAAATCTGTACCTGCAGCTGTATTTTTGTATCTTTGCTGACACTTTTTGTTCTCCATCTTCTTGTGACTCGCTTGTCTTTCTTTGAAATATCTACACAGTTAGCCTACATTGCACAAATGGTTAAAAGCAACAAAGTGTTATTAAGTTCACACAGATGATAGAGGGGTTGACAAAGAAAGCCTAGCCAGTTAGTAAAGATCATTCTGAGATGCCCCGGCAACCAGCCAGGAGAGAAAGGCATAGCTGATGCATAGTGGGCACTAAAGGCAGAGATGAAATTTCATTAGAATATGTGTTTGTCTGCTCCATGAAATGAACAGCAGTAGAGGTCGTTAGCATTTTTAATTCGAGAAATGACACTAATAATTCTAAGAGAATGTAAGTTACATTTTAAGTTATCATTTCTAATGTAATACAAACAGAGTGACTCAGGTATTTACTTATTCTAAATAACTGTATTTGAATGCAAAAATCTTTCAAAATAGACATTTTAATTAACACAATGACAGCATGATTCAAGGATGTTCAGAAAAATTCCAGTATACAAATTAATCTGTATTGCAGATATTTCTCTTCAAAGAGACCCTTTTCTTGATATTCACAGTACTATATATTACAAAAGCTGACTTAACATCTGGAAGGCCTTTTAACACCAGCAGAAAAATGTTTACCTGCATGTCAGTAAAGTTAGGAGCTGATTGAGTTCGCTGAAGTATTTCCAAATTTTGCAGGAGTTTGCTAAGTTCCACAAGGTTAGACTGACAGTGTGCAAGATCTAATAAAAACCAAAAATAAAATGATATCAAAATTGGCCAGGGAGCAGAGGTGATAATAATGAAAGAAAATTTATCCAAATCAGGGTAGATTGGATTAGGCAGCTTCATGTTTATATAAGGATGGCTCCAAGCACACACAGCAAACAGACTCTTCTCTCATTTGAAATCATGAAATCACTGATTATTTGTTGGCAGTCTCAAAGCCTACTCTTATAAATTAGAGCTACTGGCATGGAAAGCTGAAAAATCTCACACTGTGTAGGCTCAGCTTCCTGCTCCTGTGGCCCACGGTACAAAGGAAGCATACTCAAGGGAACTTCAAAAATTGTATGTTTTATTTTGGGTGGGGGTTGGGAGGTTGGGGGCCACTACCGGCATCAACAGTGCTCAGGAACTACCCCTGGTTCTGTGCTCAGGAGAACATATGTGGTGCCAGGGATTAAACTGGTGTTGGCCATGTGCAAGACCCTTACACAAATCTCTCTGGACCTAACTGCATGACCGTTTTGTTTGCTTTATTTGTTCATTTTTTTGTTTTGCATCTTGGGTCATATTGGTTGTGCTCAAGAACAATTTCGAATAGTGTTCAGAGAGGCTGGAGTGATAGCACAGTGGTTAGGGCGTTTGCCTTGCACGCAGTCGACCCGGGTTCGATTCCCAGCATCCTATATGGTCCCCTGAGCACCGCCAGGAGTAATTCCTGAGTGCAGAGCCAGGAGTAACCCCTGTGCATCACCAGGTGTGACTCAAAAAGCAAAAAAAAAAAAAAGTGCTCAGAGGATCATACAGTGCTGGAGATCAAACCCAAAAGTTCACAATCCTGCAATCCCTGTGTTCTTCCACTGTGCCACATCCTTAGTCCCAGGAATTACAGGAACTTCGGGAACCTGACCATGTGTTTCTAGAACAGCTTACAAGGTAACTATCAAGAATTTGGGCAGAGAGGCTGGAGATAATATAGAGGATGAAGCTCTTGCCTTGCAAGCAACTGACTTGGTTCAATCCTCAGCATCCCATATGGTCCCTGGAACACCTCCAGGAGTGGTTCCTGAACACCACTGAATGAGGCCCCCAACCATAAAAAAAAAAAAAAGAATCTGGGCAGAATCTAGACAAAACTCAGAAAGATAAGCACTGTAGCACTGTCATCCCGTTGCTCATCTATTTGCTTGAGGGGGCACCAGTGAACGGGTCTCCATTGTGAGACTGGTTGTTACTGTTTCTGGCATACTGAATACGCCACGGGGAGCTTGCCAGGCTCTGCCATGTGGGTGGGATACTCTTGGTAGCTTGCCGGGCTCTCCGAGAGGGACAGAGGAATGGAACCCAGGTTGGCCGTATGCAAGGCATACACCCTACCTGCTGTGCTATTGCTCCAGCACAGAAAGATTAGGTGAAATATAAAACCACATAATATAAATTAGTTTCCTAAAATTTTTGCAATCAGTGTTACTTTAAAATTCTTTCAAAAGAGTCACTATACGAAAGAAACCCAAGATCAAAGCATAAGTTCCCAAGTCCAGCTGTCTAAATTAATGTTTAGAATGGAAAAGTGACTCCAATTTTTTTTTGACATTTCTGGGATTTTTGAGCAGGTGAGAAAATGTTAAGATTTGCATAATAAATCATTACTCTTTAAATCGACCTTTAGTGTGTGAAATTAAATACTGTCAAGAATATCAAGTTATTAGTGTTCCGGTCTCAATTATTAAACATGTAGGATGTGCTGGTGAGCCCTGGTACCCCCTGGTGAGTACTGAGAGGGTGGTTCCATAATCTGACAACAGAGAGCAACAAAGCAGCCCAGGCAGAAGCACTGATCCACTGGCCCATGGTGAATATTGCCAGGAGTGACCCTGGCTTCCCATTGCCACATAAGACTTTGGTTATTGAAGCTAGACATCTCTGTTAGATGTCTTTTTTTTTTTTTTTGGCAGGGAAAGGTTTGCACCCCAGCTCAGGGCTTACTCATGGCTCTGCACTCAGGGATCACCCCTGGAGGTGTTGGGGGGCATAGGGTACCAGGGATTGAATGCTGGCCCTGTGCAAGGCAAGTGCCCAACCCACTGTACTATCTCGCCAGCCCAGCACTGCCATTTTTTTTTTTTTGCTTTTTGGGTCACACACAGCTATGCACAGGGGTTACTCCTGGTTCTACACTCAGGAATTACTCCTGGAGATGCACAGGGGACCATATGGGATGCTGGGATTCGAACCCGGGTCTGCCGGGTCTGCTGTGTGCAAGGCAAACGCCCTACCCGCTATGCTATCGCTCCAGCCCCTCTGTTAGATGTTTTTAATGAGCTGGGTCAGGTATCATAGGTAAATATGGAGAACTTTGGCATTTGAGGTAGATTTTATGGTAGATATAAAATTGTATGTGCACAGAAGCCAGAGGGGCCTGAAATCTCCAGGCATCCCCCCCTGGCCCTCTCTTGCATGCAGAGCAACAGATTCACACTCATTTCTCTCCTCTGGGCAGCATCCAGGTGGCCCTTCAACCTCCCCATTTTCTCTGGAGAGTCAACACCCTCATACTCATCCCCATGCCCCTTCCCCTCTCTTCCCAGAGAAAATGCAAAAAGGCAGTCAAAGGGAGGCAGGTGGAAGGGGCGCTCCTGCAACTGGATGTTCCCTTTATGTTTTTTTTTCTTTTTTCTTTCTTACTCTGAGAGCTGCACCAGACAAGGACTGACCTTCGGCACACCTGTCCATCTCCTCCGAGTCCTGCAGCCAGGCCGCCACCTTGCTGGGGCCGGTGGTGCAGGAGGCGGGCAGGCTGCTGCTGCTGGGCAGTGGGGACTGCCACGGGAAGTTGTTCGGCTGCACCTGTGAGGGACAGAGCAGCAGGGGGGATACATCAGTACTGAGAAGGAGCACTAAAGCTCAAGGACCGGACAAGCTTCAAAGTGACAGGAACAAAAGAGGAAGTGAGGCTGGGACACGGGAAGGTAGTGATGTGCATGCCGCCGGGTAAGTAAGGCTCTAGATTCATAGATTCAATCTCCAGCACCACCGTGAATAAGTAAACCAATAAGCACATAAGAGAAATCACATTCTAAAATAGGGAGTGGAGGATACACTCAAAATATGGAAGAAGCCTCTTAGCTAAATGGCAGGTGCTCAGCAAAGGCCAATTTATTAGACAGTAACAGTCAGTAAGCTACTCTCTCAAGAACCGACTCAAGGATCTTGTCCTTCTTGCTCTCACAGAGCTACTGGCTCAAAAACTCAATATTGAAAAGTACTCACTATGTTGCATTTGATTCTTGCCCTAATTGTAGTATCATAACTCTTGACTAAGGGTCATTCCTTTCCAAGCTCCCTGAGCTCGTAGGATCAGCTCAAGATCTCACCAATTATTTGAGATTACAAAATACATCATCCATAAGCAAGCATCTGGTGATAATTTGAATGACAATCAAAGATTAAAATAGATAAAAAGGAAGACTTACAAATTGTTATTATCCATGAGCATTTGATTAAAAGGATTTAATGGAAGATAGTTATAAAGTACACAGGTGAGTGCTGTAAAGATTTAACAGTACAAACTTACTACTGCCAAAGCTGAAGCAAAACTTTAAAACTCTCATCTTTGACTTTATATTCAATTACAACTGACTGCATTTCTTCTAAATCACTGCAAATGGAATGATGCACACACTTAGCAAATCCAGATTTATATATTTTCCACACAGATCCACAAACCTATGATCATTCAGGAGTCTCATAATTTGATACTCAAAATGTGAGCTAAGTGATAAAAGCTCTTTTCACTAGATTGAATTTTGATAAATGCAGTGCAGATATTTTACTGAGATGAATCTTAGAGTAATATATCATTTGCAACTACAGCAATAGGTCTTTTCTTTCTTACTCTAGACTCAGTAACAGAAAATCTGGTTTAAGTTTTCCTTTCTCAGACAGCATCCAAGATATTTAATAAATAATACAAGGGATGAAAACAACACACATTTTATCGACATTCCAGAGCAAAGACACAGACAGGACCTGGAAGAATCAAAGCATTAAATATTTACTTTTTAAAAACATCCCTCTGGGGCACATTTCTTGTTTAATTTTAAGGACTACCTCTGCAATTCATTCTATTTTGGGGTGATAATAGAGGAGGCTCAGAGAACTTAGATATTAGCTTGAGCATCTATAGTGAGATTACTCTGTAAGCACCCTGCTTCCTAAACCCCTCACCTCTTGGTTTGTTCATCTCATTTCACCACTGGCTAGTATAATCATGACCTGAATGCCCTGTTCAGAGAAAAGAACGATGATAAAACAGTTCTTGGAAATGCTACCATCAGGATTACAAAAATGTAAGAGTTTAAAGGTTTGTGAAATTCATAATACAGAATTCAACAAAAGATCACAAGCAATTTTTATAAAAAGAAAGAGCAAAAATTCAAATTTTTTTTCTCTTTCAGCATTCATTGGACCTAGTCAGATGAGTCTCGCAGGATGAGTCTTGTAGTTACTCCCTGAGGTTTCTGGTTGTTGTTGTTTGGGTTTTTTCCCTTTTTTTGGTTTGATTTGGTTTTGGGGCTACATCCGGTGATGCTCAGGGTTACTCCTGGCTCTGAATTCTGGAAATACTCCTGTGGTGCTCTGGGGACCACATCAGGTGCCAGGGACCAAACCTAGTTCACCCAGATACAAGATATATGCCCACCTACTGTACTATGGCTCTGGCCCCAACTTCCTGAGTTATTTTTTAAATGTTTTGTAAATAATACTTGCATATAAGTATTTCTTATAGGTCTATGTGAGAAAGAGAGAGAGAGACAGAGAGAGAGAGAGAGAGAGAAGGAGATTCTTCACCAAAATGTTCAAAAACCCAAATCCTGTGGAAGCCAACTCTTCACAAATATCTACATGTTGAATATCAATGGAGGCCAAGTGAGAAGCTGGAGCATTGTTGTGCAGTACAATGTGGTCTCTGCTCAGAAAACTTAATTACTGAATAAAGGCAGACACAGCTATCTCCATGCCTGTGGTTTTAACATTGATTTGAATTTGGGGCCACATCTGGCTGTGATCAGGGCTTATTACTGTCAATGATACAGTAATGCATCTGACTTATTTTCCAAAGGCCTTCTAGGCTGGTTTTTAGGTCATGAAGTCATACCTTTCCATCCACAATGGACATATTGGCAGCTGGTGAAGACTCAGCTGTGGAAGTTGAAGGAAATATGTGAAAGCTAGCATCTCGTGGTGATCTTACAATTTCATTTTGTCGATACAATCGATGGTGGCGCAGTTTAGAGACCCATCCATCAAACCAATCCTGGGATTTCACCTAAGAGAACAAACAAGAGGAGAAGGCAATGATGAAGTCATTCTCCTGGTCAACACTGCCTATCAAAAGCAGAAAAATCACTGAACAGTAACTGCACCTTCAAGTGGTAGATGTGTTCTTCCGTGTCGAGGTCTATTCGTCGAGCTTTCTTTTTAATTGACATAACCGAGAGTCCCACATCGATGCTCCCATGAACCTTTCCTTTCTGAATCTGAAATCAAGAGATTAGTAAATAGGCTGAAAGAATAGATGATGCAGTGAATTTCTGTACTGATGTGAGCTCAATGCCATCTTTAACTTATTTATGGCAAATGGACTACCACACTTCCTTTACAAGAGGAAATGGTTACAGCTCTGAGGTTAAGATTCTTGATCTCAGGACAGCTGAGATTGCAGAAACTTCCCATCAACTTTAATAAAAAAGACTATTCTTCTTTATTCCTGTTTCCACTGTATATACAATGTTGATTCTTCATAATTCTAGGTGGTACAGTTTATTTCCCTCAATGAGCTTTTCAGTAATTCCTAAAAAAAGGAGGGTCAGACTTTGACCTATAATTCTGATCATGCCTGAGTTATCAGCTAGATGCCAGCTTTGAGGGCAGAACTGGGTAGCTGGCATCAGACTCCAAGCTAGTTGATTTTCCTTCTGGCCAGTCCCTTCTCCTCAAGGACCCACAGCTGGTTCAATGTAAGAACCAAAGACAAAACTGAAATCTGAATCTTCTGGTATCTCTATGACATCACTCTGATAAGGAGGGAGGTCCACAGTGCACTTGAAAATAACTACTTTTTACAACAGAATAATCCATAATCATCTTAGTCAGTTGGAATTACCAAGATCAAAGACTGAGATAAAAATGAAGTTCATAACACAGTTTATGAAAGGCCACTGATATAAGCGAAGATTTCTTTTAATCTCAATAAGCATAATTTATAGAGATGTGGAAAGAGTGGGAGAAGCACTTTTGTATTTTCTTTGAGACAGAAGAGGTGACTTTATTAAGTGTCACTTCTAGCTTTAAAAATTCTTTTTTTTAACAACATACAACACAATAGTTTAATTATCTCAATGCCCCAGTTTGAAATTTTTATGTTAGCCGAACATCAGCACAAAACTTCCATGGAACATGGAGGTCTGTTAGTTTGTTAAATATAACAGGCACAGAAAAGCACAAAGCTGAAAACTATGGCACAAGGCGTGTAATACTGGTGTTTACTCACTTCAAGCAGAATTCTAAATCAATCTTAGAAACACGTCCTGTGTGCTACTTACATCGAGTGGTGCCTTTGAATACTTTAACATTCCATTATCCAGGACAAAAAAACGCTGCAAGAACCAAACAACCTCCAGTTACTGTCTGTACTTTGAATTATATAAAACATTTATAAGTGTGGATCTAAGTTGCTTGGAATTTAGTAAACAACACTGTAAGGATTTTTTCCATGTATTTGTATCCAGTCACCTGGCACAGTGAGGCCATTAAATGTTCAGAACTCTGAGCATGAGTTCTGCTATTAATTCGCTAGGATTCTTTTACACATAATACAATGGGGATGGGGTCTTTTCACTGTGGCTTTTCTTAGTGAGGAGATAGTGGGTAAAAGAGGGAAACTGAAGGTTTGCAGTGAAGACTTTCTGAATGAACCCAGTGGGTTGTTTTTAAAAGTGAGAAATGAAAACAACCTGGGTTAGATCACCAGGATTCTGTGTAAAGCTTGTCTACAGGGAATTTTTCACTGTGCAGGTAAGCTGCATTTCCATGGAAAGCCAGGCTAATTATTGAAAATGTTCATGTCTGTAGCAGAAGTCAGTAAACTAAATCAATGAATAATGAAATATTTGGGAAATCTAAGAGTGGCCTTAGCAATATGTTTGCATCTCCACTTTAGAAAGTACAACTAGCTAAAGGGTTTGGCAATCATTTCTGAACTACATTAAGGGTAGACATTTATAAGGAGAGATAGTTTGGGAGCAATTTTTTGTTATTCTCACTTGGTTTTGGTCCACACCCTGAAGTGTGCAGGACTTACTCCTGGAGTAGCACTCAAGGGTCACTTTTTTTTTTTATCGAGTCATGTTCCCAAATCTCAAGGGTCACTTTTGACACTATTTGGGGGGATTATATGGAATGTTGGGGATTGAATTCAGGTTAGCCAAGTAAGTGCAAGGCAAGTGCCTTAACTACTGTACTGTCTCTCCGACTATTTGGAACAAATTTTGTCTCCTCTACGATGATCCTGATCGAATTCATGCGAATTTAGTTGCTTTTGCTCCACAAACACTGAGGGACTATTTAATGTTGATTTCCTTTCCATGAGCAATTCACAAGAGAAAACTGGAACCCATCAAACAATGGGCCCAGTGCTCTCCTCTAGTCTACACACATACAAGGGACTGTCCTACTGATGAAAAATTAATTACACTGCTGTGAAATTTTATATGTGAATCAAGAATTCTGCTACTGCACTGGCAGGCAGTCAAATTTGGGGACACTGCATAAAACTCAAGGAAAGCCACCGTGACCCCTTTGTTACAGGTTCAAAGTGGGCAAGGAGCAAGCACTGAAGAAAAAGTCTCTAGACACTTCAGTAAACTGTCTATGACTGGGAAGTCAAGCAGGCAGATGCTTGAATAACCTTGAGGTCTTAGAGGCCAGGAGAGAAGGCATTACAAAATGTTCAAAGGCATGGTCCAGAAAGTGTTTCAGCTGGTTTTGCTGAAACATCGACCAAAAGTACTAGAGCTAGCAATTCATAGAAAAACACTTCTTTCCCTCTTTTTCTCCTAGTTTTATTTTTATACTTGTTAAAGAATTTTAGAGGGTATGGCCTTTAAAAGCATTCTCAATCGGGGGCCAGGTGGCTCCCTGTGAGATCCAGGATATTCCAAGGATACCACAGGTGAAAATAGGTGGGCACAGCATGAGACGAGGAGTGAGCCACTAAGGAAAGGGACCGGGGGCACAGAAAGGAAACAAGGTTAAAGAGGGCCACAGTCGGAAAGCCAAGAAACACTGATATATAGACGGGCATGGGAAGGAGGTCGCAAGGCCACTGATTTTAGGAACTGAAAAGAGGTATAATCATAATAAAAGGCAAGCTGGGACTTTAAGTGGGAGTCTGAATCACTGACCAAAATCCAAAGAAGAGCTGCTAAAGAGCAATTCCTAGAATTGGAATAATGTTACAGATTCAAGAGGGACTGGAGAGGTTTCTGACAAGTTAGAAGGATTACTGATCAGAAGCCTCTTTCATCTCTTCTTTTTCCACCCTCAGAGACAGGAGATCAGGGCAATCATCCCAGATGGAAATTTTCAAATCCTTCCCTTCAAGTGGAAAAGAATTTTCCTTAAGGATGTTATGCATAACCTCTACTTTGAATCAAAAGACAACTAGCACCGGGTCACTTGGGTAACAAATCCATTGGCCATGGAAGAAATCCATCAGCAGATGTGGCCACCAGATGAATCTACTTTTCAAGTGATTTCGGAGGGGAAGTTGGTGTGGGGCTTATACTCAAACTGGAAGACAACTCTATCCTCTTTATCATCGCTCGAATTCTTTTCACCCTGAAAACTGTAACAAGACAAAAACAAAGTGCTATCCCCATCATTTAAACTAGAAGAAATAAAACTTAAAGGGCAGGACACCCCCCCCCCCAAGTGAGTGATTTCACATCTTTAGTTTGCACTGGTAACAATTTGGTAACAAACAACTGGTAACAATTGACAAATATATCCCAAGGAATTCAACAGAAATGTGTAAGTATGTTCATCACAACAGTAAAACGTTAGACAAATCCTAGATAATCAGTGATGGTGGGATGGGTAATAAATATAAGCACAGCTGACAGAATATACACATATATCTGAAAACACCTCTTATTTCAAAGAAGATTCATCACAAACATACTCATATTACTTGATACTGGGCAGATGATCAAAGGGCTGGAGTACAAGTTTTGCACAAGGGAGTCCTGGGTTTGATCCCCATCAGGGCGTGGTTCCCTGAGCACAACTCCCCAAACCGTTACCTTGTGCCAGCCCTTTAAAGGCCATTTTCTTTTTTTCAGCATAAAGCCTTCATGCTTATCTGGTCTCTGGACATTGGTTTGGCCTATCTTCAGCCCTTCTATAATTTCCCAGCTGTCAGCTTCCTGGACAAAAAAAAAATGAAGAAAAACAAATCACATATTTCTCAATGCTCGATCACACACTTAAAGCAGATTCTTGAGTAGAAGTTGCTTTTGAAGCAACACTTGATCCACCAGATGTATGAACAACACTCCGGAGCAAATTCTAACTGGAAGCCTTAGCTATGCAGTTAGAATTGAATTGAAAATGAATTTGCAGCCAGACCTGAGGGTGAGGGAGAGGATGAGAGTGAGGTGTGTGTGTGTTGTGGTGTGTGTGTGTGTGTGTGTGTGTGTGTGTGTGTGTGTGTGTGTGTGTGTGTGTGTGTGTGTGTGTGTGTGTGTGTGTAGGATGAGGACTCCTGAGAGCTGAGAGTTGGAATTTGGGGTGGACGGGAATTCTACTGGCTGGTATTCAGAAGATTAAATGCACTTTCCCCTCAGATGGTTCATCACTGTGCAAGCACTTTGCAATTTTAAAATAAGACAGAAGGGTGCACATCAGATGAAGAGCATATGTCCCACTTGGGAGACAGAGAAAGCTGTGACGGACTAAGTGGCTCGCCCCCACTGAACCCTGTGAGCCGTGCTGTGGGCTCCGCTTCCTCCCAACAAGGCTGTGAGCATTCCAGGGCAGACATGGCACCCCATGCTCTGCTCACCACATGCACACCCATAATTGAAAGCTTTAAAGCTGCACATTCTGAAACATATGCTCAGCCCAGGGTTGGTGGAGAGAGCAGCACAGACCAAAACCAGAAATCTGGCATTCTGGGGAGCAGAGAGAGAGTACGGCAGGTAGGGCACTTGCCTTGCATGCGGCCGACCTGGGTTTGATCCCTGGCATCCCATATGGTCCCCTGAGCCCATCAGGAGTGACCCCTGAACACAGATCCATGAATAAGTCCTGAGTATGGCCGGATGTGTCCCCACCCCCCAAAACAAAACAAATTTGGACTTCTGGATACTGCACCTTCTCAGGCCTCTGTTGAAAATAAACTCAGTCATGGTTCCCACACGTGTGTGAGACACACTTTTTCTATCAATGGCATTTAATATTCACAAGTGGACAATATTAAAAATCAGAAAAAAAGCCTGAGATAGAGAACAGGGACTAAGGCACTTGCCTTGCAGCTGGCTGACCCCCATTCCAACTGCCAGGAGTGACCCTTGAGCCCCACTGGGTATGACCCCACTATGTACCCTCTCCTACCACTCAAAATTAGAAAGCCTCAGACCTTGAGGCTTGACCTAAACTTGTAGAGCAGCATTTCCTAGAGTGGGCAAACCAGCCCCTCCCTGGCGGCACTGGGACGATCCAGGGGAGTAGAAGTAGCTGTAAGTGCAACTGGAGGGCATCATCTGCCACCTGATTTAAAGAAGGTAGATTTCTAAATAATCTTCATTTCCCAGGAAAGATACAGTAGGTCAAATTTTGGGAACTTCAAGTTCTAGAGTTTTCCACAAGACCTCAAGATCAGAAACTACTGAGGAAACGGGATCGTCTATAGTTGGCACCTTGAGCCTGCTTCTGTGGTAGCTGTGAAGCCTGTGGCCACATTCTGGGCTCTCCGTGCATCAGTCCCACACACACAGCTCCCACATAACAGTTGACCTGGCAAACACTATCTAGTTAGAGTGTCACAATAGGGTGCATATGGCATCCTCAGGGGTCCTCAGGATAATCCGGGTGTAGGGGGGGCTTGGGAATAAAAATAGCAAAAGTGGGGAGCAGGGAAAAATAATGGGGGGGGAACTGGTAAGTCTGGAGCCACAGGAAGGAAACAAGGTGAAAAGGGTGCCATGGTCAAAAAAAAAAGTTGAGAAATACTGCTTTAAAGAATCTGTGAATTTCTCCTGACATAAGAAAACCAATGTAGAAATGATTTTCTACCTGAAAATCAATACTGTCAGACAGGTACTGATCTGACCAAAACAGTTAATTATATATATATATGTGTGTGTGTGTGTGTGTGTGTGTGTGTGCATTTATATATGTGTGTGTATATATACATATATAATGCACTGCACTGTCATCCCGTTGTTCATCGATTTGCTCGAGTGGGCACCAGTAATGTCTCCATTGTGAGACTTATTATTACTGCTTTTTGACAAATCAAATATGCCACAGGTAGCTTTCCAGGCTCTGCTGTGCGGGCAGGATACTCTCGGTAGCTTGCCAGGCTCTCTGAGAGGGACTGAGGAATTGCACAAATTGTCGCATGTAAGACAAATGCCCTACCCACTGTGCACTGTGCTATCATTCCAATTTTATATATATATAAAAATTAGGGCTGGGAACCACATCTAAATGTATGCTTGGGGCATACTCCTGACTCTGTGCTCAGGGGACCAAATGCGGTGCTGGGGAATAGAACCAGGGTCAGCAGCATGCAAGGAAAGTGCATCACCCCTACACTATCTCTCCAGTCCACAGTGATTTTTGTTTTAAAATTGGGCTGATGGGACCACATCAGGCTGCATACCAGGGTCTTTGGAGAATCCAAGTGCGCTGGCACTCAGAGTCCAAAGCAGAGCGCTCTGGCTCTTCAACAATGAACTACAATTCAGCAAGTGAACATAGCTTATGAACCACATTAATGTATTAGAAGAAAAATAGTCATCTTATAAAAAGTCCAGTATCTTCGGTATTCTGTTCTTACCAGAAAAAGAGATTTAAAATTTCCATAAAAATGATAGATTTCTGTGCCGGGATGTGGCTCAGGGTAAAGCTCGTGCCTCACCTGTGTGAAGCCCAGGTTCCATCCCTGGCGTGAGAGAGAGACAGAGACAGAGACAGAAAGACAGAGAAGGAATTTTTCTATGTATATTTTGTTTACTTATAAAGTTCTGTTTAATCAAGAAACTAAGAGTAACCCCCCAGATATGTGTAAATATATTCAATCAAGTTCTTTTTTTTTCTCAGAGTGCTATCAACTGTATTTACTGGCATGTCTATTTCTGGTAGCTGCATCCATGGATAGCATCACTAAAACAGCAGTATTTTAAATTTTGGCCATATCTGTTTTGGAAGATAGTATTGTCTTCAATTTATTCTCTCTCTCTGTGTATATATCTTTATATTATTTATGATACAATACCTTGAATTGCTTGTGAAAATTGAAACATACAAATGCTTTAAATATTTTTCCTCACTAAACTTTGAATGCGATGACAGTCTTTACCTGTAAAACTGTGGTTACTTGTATTTATTATAGTGGGTTTTTCATTTCCTTATTTAAGAGTTTAATTGCAGTGGTGGACAAAATTGGTAACAGAAAAAATAAAAAGAGTAATTTTTAAAGACATAAATGTGGGAACAAATATATTCCCTCTGTTGTAGTATCAATAAACCCATCGTTTTTTTTTAAATCCTAATATTGTTTTTATAAGCTGTCAAATTGACAAAGAGGCAAAAGATAAATCCAGAGCAAACAGCATTCTCCCTATTTGAATTGTAAATGCTTGTAATAATTTTATAAATAAGGTGTGTGAGAAATAAAATAGCCCATCTCATTATATAATATGATTCACTGTTATGCTTAAGGATCAAAGCTATTCTTATGAAAGGTAGGTTACTTCCTAAAAATTAAAGATATCTTTTGTCATTTCTATTGGTACTAACTTTAAGTCTTCAACTTCCATAGGTTTTCTTAAGACAGAATTAGAATCAAAAGCCCTGAAGTGATCCAAACATTAGTCCTTGACTCGAGTCGGGACACAAAGGTTTTGGCAATCAGGGAAATTTAAAAAATGCTTTTAATCTCATAACAATGCCTAAAACCAGTGTGTCACTGAGAAACAGCCTTGGTCTGTTTATTTGAAGTGCTTCCTTTCTTCAGGGTGAACTCTATGTGCCTTGTTTCCAGAAGGGGTAAACACCACAGCAGGTGAAACAACTTCACAAAGAAATCCTGAGGCAGTACCAGGCAGATGCCACATCAAGCATTTCCAGTGCCAAGCCAGGCTAAGAAGCCCACCAGATGGTGAGGTGCTTTGGTATCCAAATGGGGTGTCAGAGCCCCACAAGATGTAGTCAGCAGGAATGCACAGACAATACCAGAAATCGATCAGTCCTGCAGCAAGATCAAGGCAGGCACCAGCACAGAAGAGTAAGGTGAATGGAGGCATGGACCTAGCCATCCCGGCCAGCAGGAGGCAGGCTGCTGCCAGGGTTAACCATCCCCTCCTTCGATGCGGAACTGTGGTGTGGCCAGGCAGGGGCTTCATGGGGGCAATAATGCTGCAGTATCCCCCTCCTAGGTGACTCTCAATGACTGACAGATATAAAGATTTGGGACAAAAAGTCCTCTGTGCCTCCATATGTGAGACCAACTCTGCATCACGACTCACGCTCTAGAGCTTACAGGGATCAGAGCCATGGTGGGGGGGGGGGTGCTCCAGCCAAACGGACACCTACAGTACCTCTACCCAAACCCTGCTTCACTCCCCAGGGCTCTCTCTTGGTCAGTCATAAGCACCCTAAGCCTGTACTCATGTTGTCCTCCTAGAGAAGAAAGAACGTGTCTAGGGACAAAAGAAAGAGTAAAGCAACAGCCTAGTCAGGGAAGACAGGCTATATAACACAACAACAGGGCTGAGGGCGGGCTGGGGAGAGAGTTGATACTCAAGCATCGGGAAGGGGATGCCTGGGTCCACTTTCTAAGAACAGAGAGAGCTCAGCCACCTGAAGGAAGGTAAGGGGAGAGGCTGAACAGGCACCTGGTAGAGAAGTGGACACAGCAGCAGGGGACAGAAGAACAGGCCAGGGTAGGGGACTGTGTACATAGAGGCACTACAGTCTTTATTTTTTTTTCTTTTTGGGGTCACACCCGGCGATACACAGAGGTTTCTCCTGGCGGTGCTCAGGGGATGCTGGGAATTGAACCTGGGTCAGCCGTGTGCAAGGCAAATGCCCTACCTGCTGTACTATTGTTCCAGCCCCGGCACCACAGTCTTAAGTGAGATGATGCTGGAGCTCGCACAGAGAGCCAGCGGGAGAGGAGGAGGCAGCCTGTCTTGGGCATGTGTTGTTCCTTATTTGCATTTTGTGTGTGGTGCTGGGGATCCAACTTAGGATCTCACATGCGAGGTACTCATAAGCACAGGGCCATATCCTGGCTCAATTTGTGGTTTGAACACCAACACTTCTCCTTTCCCACTTCTGTCTCATTCTCTGAGATATCCAAGTCTTCTTTTCTCTGCATCTCAGACTAGCACTCCCTAGCCATCACACACTGCCCTGCTATCTGAGTCTGGGCACGCTGACTTATAAGAACAACATCTGTGCCCACAGCATGGAGTTGAGGGCTAAGAGAGAGAATGTTTGTATCAGTGTTATTCCTGGTACAAAGCATGAGACTCGGTAAGGGTGAGTTGCCTTTTCCAGTCCTATATTTGTTAATTTTCTTCCCACTGGCTACCTGAAAGAGAAAACTGATAGTTGTATTTACCAAGCAGACATTCTCTATTTGCCACTCAAATAGAAACCAAATCATTTTCATTCTCCCTAAATTATTTTTTCTAGTTCTGTAACTGCCCCTGTCCTGAATTTAATAGTCTCCTCCTGCATGATAAAGAAATGGTAGAGTTTATAATACCTTCAAAATAAAAAAGAGGTCTAAGCAGATTTTTATCACCACACTAGGTATAAAGAGTACAGGGTCTCTTTCTTAGAGGATTCTATCGAACACAGGAAAAGATGGTTCAGTCACAGCTACTTACAAATTAACTTGTTTTGGAACTGAAGCAGCAAATTTCTTATGTGAATTCCAAGTCCCCCAGGCATTCTATTTTCCAAATTGCTTGGCGGGGATGCCATGGAGCCAGCTAGCTGATAATCAACCTGAGCTACTAGGATGGAATCTCCTTGATTTTTTCTTTACGAGTTTTGCCGTTCAGATATCAGCAGATTTAGATGTTTCTAATCTGCTAGTCCGTGGAATAGATAGTAGAGGGGAAGGAACAGGGACTTCCTTGAAACTGAAAAGGTTTGGTTTAGTTGGGGGGTTTAAATTTTTTTTAATTTTTTTTTTAATTTTTTATTGAGTCACCATGTGGAAAGTTACAAAGTTTTCAGGTTTAAATCTCAGTTATACAATGCTCGAATACCCATCCCTTCACCAGTGCTCATATTCCACCACCAAGAAGGGGGGTTTAAATTTTATTCACATAAATGTTTGTGTCTTAGGGGTACAATGTTACAAACTCTGCTCACCACCACCTTCTCTTCCTCCTTGGCTACTGAGACCTTTCCTCTCTTAATCAGTAACCTGCAGTGTTCTGCTAGAGTTCTCTGCTAGGAAGGCAGATGTCAGGGCAAGTGGGGAAGGTATGGTTTGACCCTCAGGATAGAGTTAAGCAAGTCTGTTTGAGTCCCTGTGCTGCCTCTTAGCGGTCCTCTCCCCCTCCTTCTCCTACTCCCTTCCTCCCTCTTTTTACTTTGGGGAACTCTTGGTTTCCGATCTTTTAAAATGGAAGAACTATCTATGCTGCATGAGCTGTTCACCAGGACTGGAGGAAACAGGCTCATGTACTGAAGCAGCTAGCATCAAGCTGGCGTGCTCAGCATGCGCATCCACGATTGCTGTTTTTTTTTTTTTTTTTTAGTTATTGCTGGATGCAGTGATTTGTTTTCACTTTATTTTATTTTTTGGCTTTTCAGGCCACACCCAGTGGTTCTCAGGGTTTTTTGATCTTAACTCTGCACTCAGAGATAATTCCTGGCAGTGCATGGGGGACCAAATAGGGTGCAGGGGACCGTATGGGTGCAGGGGATCAAAGCTGCATCAGTCACATGCAAGGCAAGCATTCTACCTGCTGCACTGTTGCTCTGGTCTGCAGTGATTTATTTTTATTTTTGCACGGGATAGAAATATTTGCTCTTTTCTTCCTATGACAACAGCTTCTCTTGCCTTCACCCACTTAAAGAAAATTCTGGAACTTTGAATACTTTCTCACACACACAAAAAAGACTACCATTCTTCCTTACACAGGGCAGGCAACCTACTATACTGGAGCTGGAAGAAGTACAAATGCAGTCCTTCTCTGGGGGCACAGCTGTTTCAAGGTGTCAGAGATGAGTCACTTAGGACACTTCCCCCAAAGAGGCTCAAAGCGACCTAAGGCACCACCGCTCCATCCCCATCCCATCACTGACCTTGGATGGAGGACCCGGCTCAGGCTCAAGCAACTGGCGACTCACAGAGGGCTCCGTGCCGGAGGAGGCTGTCCTCTCCAGGATGTGGGTCCCCTGCAAGTCAATGAAACACACTCAGAGTCAGACGATCCACTTCCCTTGGCACAGGCAAGAGGACAAGTGCACACAAGTCACAGAGAAAGGAGCAAGCAATGGGAGAGGCAGCACGTTCCTGGGGAAACCAAAGACACATCCGTGGGAAAAGGCAAAAGAGGGTTTCGCTGGCCTTGTTAGGATTGGGCACAGAGCTGGCTTCAGTCTTAGAAAAAAAAAAAAACATGAGGACACAAATTTGAAAACCTTACAGAGTAAGTCAGAATGATTTTCAACTTCAAAAGAACAACACATTTACCTCTTAGACCATGAGCCCTGAGGAAAAGTTCTCGGCTTTCTAATAGAAGAAAAAAGGGTCTACATCCAGAGGTCCACAGACTTAATTTCGTTTAGTTGATATAAAAGTGCTCCAAAGAAGAAGAAAATTCAAAGGTAGATCGATGGTGCAATCAATGGTACAAAGGTACAATCAATGGCAGAGTTCTATTACAAAAGCAGGCAACTCACAAATATTGGAGATATGTTCAGTCTCAATCTCAGAAGTGTTTGAAGACACGGAAAATTTGTTTGTATAGTATGAGACTAACACCCAAGGGCAGTAGAGACAAGGGCCAGGCGGACTGCTCCATGGTGGAAGCCTGCCTCATGTGCTAGGGGAGAAGGCAGTGGGATAGAAAAGGGACTACTAAGTCAAAGACGGTTGGAGAATCACTCAGAATGGGAGATGTGTGCTGAAAGTAGACTAAGGACCAAACATGATGGCCTCTCAGTATCCGTATTGCAAACCCTAATGCCCAAAAGTAAAGAGAAAGTTGAAAGGAAAATGCCTGCCATAGAGGCAGGGGTGAGGCAGGGTAGTGAAGGGATACTGGGGACATTGGTGGCATTGGTGGTGGAAAATGTGCACTGGTGGGGGGATGGGTGTTTGATCATTATGTGACCGAAACTCCATCATGAAAGCTTTGTAACTGTATCTCACAGTGATTCGACAGTCTGAGTGTCACGACAGTGATTATTGAATCACTGTGAGATACAGTTACAAAGCTTTCATGATGGAGTTTCAGTCACATAATGATCAAACACCCATCCAAAATAAAACAGCAAAAAAAAATTGTTTGTACTTGTCATATTAAAGAATGGACCAGGGTGTGAGGAAAGAGAGTCAATTAGCTACAATCATTCTAAAGAGAAAATCTGCAATTACATTCAAGACCTTTGGGATGATGGGCTGGAGCGATAGCACAGTGGGTAGGGCATTTGCCTTGCACGAGGCCGACCCAGATTAGATTCTCAGCATCCCATATGGTCCCCTGAGCACCGCCAGGAGTAATTCCTGAGTGCAGAGCCAGGAGTAACCCCTGTGCATTGCTGGGTATGACCCCCACTCCCCCAAAAAAGAAAAAAAAAAAGACCTTTGGGATGAGCCAGAGAGACACAAAGAAAAGGAGCTTGCCTATCACATGGTTGTGGCTGCAACTCTGGCTCAATCCTCAGCACTATATAATGTTGGTCCTTTAAGCAATGCCAGGAGTTATCTCTGAGCTCAGAGCCTGAGCACAGACCTGAGCACCACTGGGTGCTCAAAACAAAAACAAATAAACAAACAAAAATACCTCTGGGAAAAATTCATTGTCCCAGCAACCCTCCAGCTAAGTCTTTACCCAGAGAAAATACTCAAATTAATATTGAAAAATGTATTTATTATAGTAAAAAGTATCTGATAGGGGCTGGCAGGAGCAATGTACAGCAGATGGCCCACCCAGGTTCAATCCCTGGCATCCCAACATGGTCCTCTGAGTGACAGGAGTAAGTCTTGAGCACAGCATATGTGGCCCAATGCCAAAACCAAAACAATCAGAAATATCTGAAGTACTACAGACTTAGGAGAAAATAACATTAAGTGATTCAAAATAATAGAAGTATGTACATTCATATGCAAAAAAACCTCATGATGTTCCATTTATAAAACAAGGCAATTAAAAAGTATGTAGCATACAATGATGCTGTACATAAAATTAAAGTATATTACAGAATGTTGGGCCAGGGAAATTGCTTGAATGGTTAGTGCCCAGGCTTTGCATGTAGGAGTTTCAGGTTTGGTCTCCAGCACTGCATGGTCCCTGGTGTACCTCCAGGGGTGGCTGCCAAAACAAACCAAGAAAACCCAACAGAATGTCAACTTGTAACTATATAAGTGGGAATGATTATAGGTGATTTAATTTTATTCTTAGTATTTTCTAATTTCCTAGTACAATAAATACATTTACTTAGATATTTGTGGAGGGAATCATTTTCTCTAGGGAATAAATTTGAAAGTCATCAAAGAATAATGCAACAATTTGAGTTATATAACTCAATCGATATTCAGATATAGGCTGAATAGAAAATTTAAAGTTTTTTATTCTAGTTATAATATTTCATTGATTCCACAAACCAAGTTGCTATTTTATTTACTTCTTAAAGTCTCTATATTTGATACCTTACTTAAAGACGATTAGATTAATAACTGATTTTTCATAAAGAAAATTATACTTTAACCAGAGGCAATCTATTTTAATTCCTTTGTAAACTTTTATTCTTTTATTGATTCCTAATACCTTGGAAACAAGGGGTCTACATAGATTGCTGTCTTTAGTTTGGGGGCCATATACAGTGGTGCTGAGACCTTTTCCTGGCTCCTTGTTCAGGAATTACTCCTGTCGGTGCTCAGGGGACCAAGCTGTGCATGTGGCTTGGCAAGCACCTTAACCCCTGTACTATCTCTCTGACACTGGGTCACACATATTTAAATCCTACCTAAATATACCTTTCTTGTCATTTATTACAAAGATAAAAATGAAAAGACAAATTAGGACACACACACAAAAAAATGGGCACGATTCATGAATCATTCTAATTTGTCCAATTTGGAAGTATCAGAGAGATAACAACAGAGGTTTTGGAGGAACTATTAAGTTGGGCACGTATTAACAAGAATTCCTAACCTTATATAGAAACATCATATTCCTAGCTCTGATGCTCAGGCATAACTTAAGCATGAACCAGGGCTGTGCTCTTTCTACTCCCAGATTTTCTCAGGGTTTACTCCAGGAGCTGCACTCAGGGATCACTCCTGGCTGGGCTGCAGGGGCCATATGTGATGCCAAGATCAAACCAAGGCTGGTAGTGTGCAAGGCAAAACCCTTCCCATGGAACTATCTCTCCAACCCGCAAATAAGTATTTTATTATTTTTGAAACAAAAATTTTAGGGCCAGGAATGTATCTCAGTGATAAGTGTATGTTTTCATGTATGAATTTCTGGGTTCTATACCTGTCACTAACAATAGCCTATAAAAATACTTTCAAAGTTATCACCTTTTAAAGATATAGTTATCTTCCTTCTTACACCATTTCATTGTCTTTTTGTTTGTTTGTTTGTTTGTTTGTTTTTTGAGTCACACCCGGCGATGCACAGGGGTGACTCCTGGCTCATGCACTCAGGAATTACTCCTGGCAGTGCTTGGGGGACCACATGGGATGCTGGGAATCAAACCCGGGTTGGCTGCATGTAAGGCAAACGCCCTACCCGCTGTACTATCGCTGCAGCCCCTCGTCTTTTTCTTGGTCTTAAAATAGCAAAAGTTATATATGATCCTTATTAAAAGTTTCACTATACCATAGGCATACATCATAATTATATTCCACATCTGTTACTTGTCTCCCACACACTAACTTCTGGAGCTGAAGCCTCACACAGTGGTCTGAACCCTGCAGGTCCCGGGAGCCTTTCAGGCTCTCTGAGAGACAGAAAACTATTTTCACAATGATACCACAATGATATCTGCCTTTCTCATCCTCCTTTTCTCACTCATGTTCAGTGGGTTTTGCAGAAGGTACAGAACAGTTAATGCTATAATATATTAAGCAGAAACTGATAGGAGACTCAAGGTGTTTTCTATTAAACCTGACATCAAGAAGATTTGCAAAAAGCTATGATATCATTCTTCTCACCAAAATTTCTTTAGAAAATATTGTCTTTAAAATAAGAAGTGGTGGGCTAGGGAGATGCCGCAAAGATCTGGAGCACAGGTTTTGTATGTAGGAGCTCTTAGTTTGATCCCCAGCACTGCATGGTCCCTAAGCACCATCAAGTGTGGCACACACACACACACAAATAATTTAATTAAAATGTTTTGACTGGGTAAAGAAACTATGGTACATATACACAACTGCATGATTTCATCTTTTCTTCCAGTCACATAGTATTGTTACACCACTACACATAGTATTGTTACTATGTGACCGAAAGAAAAGATGAAATCATGCAGTTTGTTGCTCTATGGATGGACCTAAGTATGTGCTCTACCACTGAACTACAGCCCCACTGTGATAGCACAGTGCATAGGGCTTTTTGCCTTGCACACGGCTGACCTGGGTTCGATTCCTCCGTCCCTCTCGGGGAGCTTGCCAAGCTACCAAGAGTATCCCGTCCACACGGCAGAGCCTGGCAAGCTCCCCATGGTGAATTTGATATGCAATAAAACAGTAACAAGTCTCACAATGGAGATATTACTCGTGCCTGCTCAAGCAAATAGATGACAATGGGAAAACAGTGCTACAGTGCTACATGGATGGACCTGGAGAGTATCATACAGAGTGAATTTAGTAAGAAGGAAAGAGACAGACACAGGATGATCTCTCTCATATGTGGATATAAAGAAACATGGAGAGGAATAACAAATCCAGAGTCAACATATACAAAGAACAAATACAAGGAACATGAGAACTGGTTTTCAGTGGGAAGCGTCCCTTTTTGGGGTGCGGTGGGGAGTAGGATGAGAAGGCGAACATTATGACAATGGTGGATAAGTGGTCACACCACATTTTAGAGGGGGGTTCTAAGAGGTGGCAAAGCATTATGCATAAAGCCCTATCAGTAACAGGACTGTAAGCATAATGATTAAAGGGGGAGGGGAGGAAAGGTGCTCACATAGAGGCAGGATGCAGGGGGGAGGGAAGCTGGGGTCATTGGTGGAGGGAAGTGAACACTGGTGAGGGGTTTGGTGTTGGAACATTGTATGCCTGAAACTGAATCATGAAAAACCTCATAAATCATGGAGACTGAATAAAAATGTTTAAATGTATTTAGGTTAGTAGGTCTACTATTTTAAATTAAGATTTGAAATGTTACGTTTACATTTTAAAATACTAAATACTGATAGATATAACCCATGTGAAAAAATATCTCTGAAATCTTTGAATTTAATGGATCTTGGAAACCAAAATGTCAGAGAACTGCTGTTTTAGAATATCAATAAATGGCTTAATTTGGAGAATTTTGATTACATATAATACTACCTTTCTTGTATTGCTCTTTTTTTTTTGAGAAAAAGCACTTTCTTAAAAAGAAACAGTTCCAAAATATTCAAATTTCTTTACAATGACTCAATCCATCTCAAGTTAAATTACATAAATCTAATCAGTAATAACCCCAAACTATTCTGACACATTATACATACCTAGGAAGAAAACAAATCTTCTATCAAATACATCTGAGTTAAACTTCCCTAAATGTAACTCCATGATGATTAAAAAAATCATGAAAGGACTTTTTTATGAGTTGCTTTTTTCTAAAACTATGTGTAATGATGACATATAAGCATCATTGTATTAGAAAGATACACAATGTTCCACCTTCCCCACCATGAATATCCATACTTTGAGTTAATTTCCTTATAGGAATAAAACCATTTCCAAGATATATGTTTAAAAATCAAAATTAGAATTAGAAATGACACACTTTATATTAGTACTTCATTCACTACTTAGGTTAAACTTTGTGAAAATGGTCAGTAAATATTTTTTTTAAATGTAGAACAGAAAGTCCCAATAAAATGTAACATTTGTTTATTTACTCATTCGTCCATCCAGCAGTTGGGTAAAGTAGTCAACAAATCAGTGACACTATACTGGGCCAGGAACAGATGAAAGGATTGAAAAGAGAACAAATCATACAAGAGGATGATTTCTGTAATACCTATATTCTGGAGAGCTCTCATCATACAAAAGACCAAGTAAGGCTGACCAGAGTTATATAAGTGCATGCATTAATTCTGTTCTATGTTACTACTGCTTTCACTTAAATTTTATTAAATTTTTCCAGTGAAATGGTTTGAGCTTCTCTTTAAGGACCCACGGATAAGTTTATATTTGCCAGGTTGCTTAGCAATCAAATGTACATATACAGCCTTGCTCTCTCCTCTACAAATAAACATGGTAAAGAGAAACAAAACCTGGAAAGAAATTTGACCTTAGCAACTATGTAAGCCGATAAAAAAATTTCTTTAGGGAATAACTCAAAAACACAGGCAGAGGGAGGAAATAAAGTCTCTACTTTCCAAATCAAGCCATAGACTTAGAAATCGATTTAAAGTATTTAAAGTGTGGTAAAATGAGTTTTGATTTGACAGATACCTGAGGCTAGCTAAAATGTTGCAGAAATTTTGCAGATCAGATTGATTAGCAACCCAAGAATAACAGGACAGACTTTAGAAAACAGCTATCACGGAACATCACAAGGAACAAAGTATTAGTTTCATCTGCATCTGATTTTAGAGAGCAGTTTATAACATAGAAGAGAAGCAAGAAGTTCACTCATTTTAAGAACAGAGTACATACGTAACTAAGTGAAAAATTTAAACTCCAAAATTCTGTTCATTTGCCAAAGCACTGGAAATCACAAACATGTCTGCCTTCGTACACAATGAGTAATTTTATTACAACACATGAATTAATTTTTCTGAAAAATTAAAGCACAATTGATAAGACAGCCAGCTTATATCAATCATCATAAATGTTAATGACTTTTAAAAATTCTATTTCATTCAGCTTCCATAATGATAAAGTGAAACCCAAAAGCTCTTACATAAACTTGTCAGTTTTATATTCACATATTTTTGGAAACTATCATTGCCTATTCAAAAAGTTAAAGAAATAAAACTACTTTCTTAAGAATTGACTTCAAACTCATGGTTTGAAAGCACAACAGCTCTACTGTTATGTAATCAAACATATAACCATATTTTAAAATATCTAACTACTTGGATGCTACTTCTTAATGATAGTTTTCACTTACCATACTCAGTCTCCAGTTAGAGTGAGTGTTTCAGAAAAATAAGAAACTAATTCTGCCTCATAAGTTATCCCAAACCTTTCCCAGGACTCACTGCAGTCAGTTAAACATTTCTGGAATTTTTCAGTGCTCTCTGATTCATTTGCAGAAAACAATTCCTAAGCAATCATTAACATATGATTAAGTATAAAAATGCCTTCTAGCTTCATCTTGGAATTTCACAAATCACAGCTTCAATGGGGGAGAACTTTTAAAAACATTTAAAGAACTTCACTTTAAAATGGAAACAAATCTAGTGGAATCACAGAGCACCTGTCTATCTGATTTTGCTACATATAAAGCCATGACTGGTCAACAGGGGACACATTAGATTTAATTCGGCAACATCTTCAGTCACAAATAGGATTCTTTCATCAGATATCCTTTCAGATAATGATCTGTGCTAATTTCCTTGTGCTTTCTCTCTATAAACTATTTTCATATTTTTCACAGTGACGGAAAGACACATGCCACTACCTTCTAAGTGTTACATATAAACCAATTAAAGGATTATATATATCTTCCCATCTCCTCTCTCTCTCTCTCTCTCCAGCATCTAAATTTTTTCCAAAAAAACTATTTTGCATCATTGAAAAATAAATAAAATTAAGTTATCCCTGGAAGAGTAAAATAACAACTTACTTTCAGGTAAGTGTTTTGTTTTTAGAACTTTTTAAGGAAAAGTTTTTGTTTCACTGAAAAGTCAAGAGGAAGATACAGTGATTTCACCGTCTCGTCTACTCTGCCTCCACACGTGGATAGCCCCCAAGTCATTATCAACATCTACCACCAGACAGATATAGTTCAAAGAACTATTGGTTTATTTCAACTAAGTTCTTAGAGAAGGTAAAGTGGGAGGACTTACCTGCTCTTTGTTCCCCTTATTCAAAGAAAACTGATGCATCATTAGTTTAAAACTGCATGTCCAGAACACATTTTCCCCCACACCTCTAGAGTCGGTTAAGTAAGTTCCTAGGTAGTGTTCTCAGATTGTAAAACCTACTGGACAAGCAAACAGAAACTGGCCAACAAAGCTAGAATCTGATTAACTCCATGTCAAAGAAATGGGTAAACAGACAGACAATGAGGCATTTGATAGTAGCTGAGGGGTTTATTAACTACCACAGAAAGGAACGCAGCTCAGCACGTTAGCTCAGAGCATCTCCTAAAAGGGTCCATGGAGTCCATGGGTTTGTCGAGACTGTTATTTACTTATTTTTAAAGTTATACCAGAATTGCCAGAAAAATTTTAGACGATGGCTATAATTTTTTGTATAGATCCACTTTCCATACAAGTTTTAGGATGGTCATGAGGAGCGCAGACCACTGCTTTCTGAAAGTGAATAGCACTGAAATCACTCATCTGACTCTCTACGCTACTTTATATCATGAAGCATACAAAATATTTTCAAAAATATCTTGACTGATTTGCAAACTTCTAAAGTATTTCTTTCCTGGGGCTGGAGTGATAGCCAGCGGGTAGGGTGTTTGCCTTGCACGTGGCCGACCTGGGTTTGATTTCCAGCATCCCATATGGTCCCCCAGCACTGCCAGGAGTAATTCTTGAGTGCAGAGCCAGGAGTGACCCCTGTGCATTGCCAGGTATGACCCAAAAAGCAAACAATAAAATAATTTTTAAAAAATTTAAGTATTTTCTTCTTAATTCTTTTGGCTCATAGGTCTTTGAGTTCTACTGAACTTGCACTTAGCCCTATTTCAGTGATACTAATAACCTTCATACAATAATGGTGGGGGTGTGGTGACAGCTAATAAGGTAATATTTAGTGCTTTCTATATCTATCTCTGTGCTTTACATGGATTATTTAATTTCATCTTCAGAAAAGCCTTTGATTACTGACTACTAAATTGATTTCACGGCTGACTGCACAGAGGGAGGGAAAAAGAGTTCAAATTAACGAGAGTCTGTCTGTGCTGGAGTTGGGATGAGAACCAAGAGTCCAAGTTTTTCAATTCAGCCTTTGATGCCAAAACTAATGCAAAATGACCCAAAATGACAGCAATTTCAAGTAGTGTTGTCCCTCAAGACCAACTGAGCACAGGGAAGTTTTTGTGGAAGGGAAAGGCAAAAATGAGTCAAACGAAGGCTGGAGAGACAGTACAGTGGGTAGGGACTTGCCTTGCAAGTGGCTGGCTTGGGTTCAATCTCTGGCATCCCATATATGGTTCCCCATAGCACCATCAGGAGTCATTTCAAGTGCAGAGCCAGAAGTAACCTCTGAGCATACTGGATGTGGCCCCCAAACTCCTCCCATCAAAAACAAGTACAAAGAAAAACGAACGAGTCACATCACTACTAAATACGGGGCAAACTCAAGGTTCATTTCCAGGTTTCAAGAAAAAAGAGCATTGCTAGTCAGGTAGTTTTTACTTTAGGGATGTTGTATAAAATGAGGAGAAAAGAATTTTAGTTTGGAGCTGGAGGATATTTGTGGGTAGGGTATTTGTCTTGTACACAGCCAACCTTGTACACAGCACCACATAGGGTCACCTCCAAGACTGATCCTTGAGCACTGAGCCAGGAATAAAGCTCTGAGCACTGCCAGGTGTGCCACCTTCAAAGAAATTTCAGTCTGGCAGTCATCCAGCAGAACATACAAACCTCCTGCTGGGACCAGAGAGATAATACAGGGGTTTATGGCACTTGTCTTAGATACAGCTGATCCTGGTTAAACTCCCGACACCACAGGCAGTCCCATGAGCACTACTAGAATTTCCTTCTAAATCAGAACCAGGAGCAAGCCCTGAGAACTTCCAGATGTGTCCAACCTCCCTTGCTTTCCGTTTTACCCACCCCAAACCCCTCATACTATTATTTATCACATTCACGAAACTCTTTCAGCCTCTGAGTTAGCCTGCATCTGGAAAGTGGGAATGATATCCACCTTAGAAGGAGCTGCAAGTCACAGCACCACAAGCATGTACCAAATGCTTGATCAATGGCAGCTAGCATCTCCAGTATAAACAGCTTAGGAATAAATCTCTAGGAATTGGAGGCACCCGTTGCCATGGCTTTTACCTGGTGAGCCCAGTAACTGCAGCCAGCCCCAGATTGCCAGACCAGTGCCCACATTTGCTCCGAGAGCTGACGCAGCAGAGAGATGCCTTAGCTACTTGGACGAGGGAGAGAAGCAGCAGTAGCAAGGCCAGGGCACAGCCCCCGAGCTGCTGGTGGCAGAAGAGGCACCCAGTGTCCTCTTAGTTATTTTCTTCAAGGAATTATTGTTATTTTGGAAGAGCATAACATATTAAAATCAAAAAGGTTGTTAGAATAACTTTTTTTAAAAAATTAAATCACTGTGAGATACTTACAAAGCTTTCATGATTGAGTTTCAGTTATGATACCATCTCTATCCCAGCTGCCTTCTCCCCCAGCTCATAAGGCAGGCTTCCAACCGTGGAGCAATCTTCCCGGCCCTTGTCTCTACTGTCCTTCAGTGTTAGTCCCATATTTTGTTATTTTATATTCCACAAACGAGTGCAGTAGAATGACTACTTAAGACTGAAGTGATAGTACAGTAGATAGGGTGTTTGCCTTGCATGAAGCAAATTCGGGTTTGATCCCATGCACCCTAGGGGGTCCCCTGAGCCTGCCAGGAATAATCCCTGAGCACAGAGCCAGGAGTAAGCCCCAAGCACGGCCAGGTGTAGCCCCAACACAAAATCAAATCAAACCAACTAAACCCCAGAACAATTACTTTTAGAATACCAGTTCTCTGTTCTCACTGAAAGATGGCAAAACTGCACTAATAATCTCTGCTTCTGAGCTACTGCTTTAGAAATCGTGCCTGGATCAGTTCCCACTGCACCCCTGGGCAATCCTAAAGAGTGGAAGCAGCAGCCCTGCTCAGGGCTCTCTCTATAGAAACATGAGACGCAACAGCGAGGGGCCCCACCTTGAATGGTCTGTGATTGGAAACTGCATCGTAAAAAATACCATGGTGAATGTGGCCAACACGTCACTGCAGCCCAGAGAAGTTCCATGATCTGGATTAGAGGGGGGTGAAACACAGATGAATGAATGGCCTTTGAAATCCCAGAGCTGCCCTTTCAGTGAACTGGACCAGAATTTACTTGGGGGGCTTTGCTTCTTACCTACGCTCTCAACACTCAGAATCATGTGACAAAGTACCTGCAAAATGCAGAAACTATGATCATGCTTCATTATGGCAACCATAAGTGAATGGCATATAATGGGACAAATATTAAAGACACTTTGTGAGAAAGGGTCTTGGAATATGTGGAGCTAAAGAAGGCAAACAATTCTTTGTGGCTTGTAAAGGACACAAATTTATAATTATTTTTAAAGGTACTTAGTGGTTACTTCTAGCTCTGTGCTTGGGGGTCACTCCTGGCAGTGCCTGGGCACCAGTTGTGTTGAGAATCAAACCTGGGACTCCTGCTTGCAAAGCATGTTTAAGCTATCATTCTGCCCACCTACCCCTGATCTTTAAGTTTCTATACTCCTGTGACAATAATCTTGACTCAAAACAGACCAAAATTTTCAGTAGGAAATCACTCACATGATTTTGCTAGCAATAGAAGCAAAAATAAAATTCATGTATGCGAACACATAATTGCCTACCATTTTTATATCTTTATTTGAGGCATTTGCTTGGTTTCCAATCACTTGCAAATTCAGAGCAGGCATGCCCATGACTTGCCTATAAGTACTCAAATATTTGCTGAAGAAAGTATCAGTAAGTAGCTGTTGTAACAGTAGAGTATCTAAGTTCCAACTTTCTGACAATATACTTAAATAACTATGAAGTCAACGTAGGTAGCTAAGCAAACAGTGACCCACCTCCCTCCCCCCTACCCCCCTCAGCTCCTCAGAGACAGTTTTAAAAACTTTTTTTCTTATGAGCAGATGATTGAATGCTGCCTGCTGACTGCATGTTCCGCAGTTACTATACAATAACTTCTGAGTAAACTGAAATTTAATTGTGCAAAAAAACTTGCATTATAATAACAATAAAAATGTTTTTCTCCATACCTCTTTTGTTTTCTTTGACAAGGGCAGCAATAGTACAATTTTGTCTTGGACCAGCTCAGTTTGTATACAACATGGTGCCAGCATAGCCCAGAGAGCTAGAAATCTTGGTCTTCGCACCTATTTGTGGGCTCTATTATTATTTTTATGTGTCTTTTGAAAACTATGTATAATGAAACATTCCTTGCTTGCAAAACAATAACAACAACAATTACAACACTCTTTCTATAAGGGGGTGGGGTGCAGTACCTGCTGAACAGGAAAAGCTCAACTCTAATGCTGTTGTAACTATGTTACCTTAGCACTGTAGCACTGTCCTCCTGTTGTTCATGGATTTGCTCCAACAGGCACCAGTAACGTCTCCATTGTGAGACTTGTTACAGTTTTCGGCATATCAAATACAGAATACACCACGGGTAGCTTGCCAGGTTCTGCTGTGGGGGCAGGATACTCTTGGTAGCTTACTGGGCTCTCCAAGAGGGATGGAGGAATTGAACCCGGGTCGGCTGCGTGCAAAGCAAACAAACGCCCTACCCACTGTGCTATCGCTCCAGTCCAACTATGTTACCTTAACCCAAAACTCCAACAAAAAATGAACAAAAATTGAATCAAATAAATACCAGGCATGTACCATATGGGAAATTTGAAGATTTTTAAAAAAATTTTAATTGTTAAGCTAACATAGCTAACAACAACAATTACTATTTAAAAATCATCTTCAAGTTTCCCATGTGGTACATTTCTGGTATTTATTTGATACAATTTTTGTTCATTTTTGTTGGAGTTTTGGGTTTGGGGTCATATCCAGCTATGCTCACTCAGGGATTACTCCTGAATCTGTGCTCAGGAGTCATTCCTGGCAGTGCATGAGGGTCCATGTGGTGCTGGGATTCAACTCAGGGTTCCTTCATGCAAACCATGAGCTCCAGTTCTTTAAGCCACTTCTCCAGCTCTACTTTCAACCTTATAAAATGTGTATATAGTAAAGAAACACTCAATATCCAGTTTGTCAACAGTCAATATATAATTTTCCCATAGTATAAAAATGTCTTTATACACCTTTTTAAGGGGCCAGAATGATAGTACAGTGGGTGGGGCACTTGCCTTGCACATGGCTGACCCTGGTTCGATCCCTGGCATCCCATATGATCCCCGAAGCACCACCAGGAGTAATTCCTGAGTGCAGAGCCAGGAGTAACTCCTGACCATCATTGGGTGTGACCCATAAAGCCAAACAATATTAAAAACTTTTTTTTAAAAAAAGCCTTTTTAATGGGCCAGAGAGAGCACACAATGGGTAAGCATTTGTCCCACAAAAAGCAAAACCTTTTGAGAAATGCAGAATATATTACCATGTGGTAATAACAGGATATTAAAATAGCAATGGACTATTTCTAATATATATATTTTTTATTTTGAGGATCAGACTTTGCAGGGCTTAAAGTCCTGTGGTGGAGGGGGTTTGGATGCAGTGCCAGAACTCAACCCAGGGATCCCACATGCAAAGCATGTGCACATCATGCTATCCCTCTGACTTCTATTTCTAATTTGTCTTCTTGGGCCATACCCAGCTTTGCTCAGGGCTCACTCCTGGCTCTGCTCTCAGGGCTCACTCCAGGCAAGGCTCAGGGGACCGTACAAGGTGCCAGGGATTAAACCCAGGTCAGTCATGTGCAAGGCAAGCATCCTAAACTGCTGTATTATCTCTCCAGCTCCTATTTCTAATTTTTTTTTTTTTTTTGCTTTTTGGGTCACACCTGGCGATGCACATGGGTTATTCCTGGCTCTGCACTCAGGAATCACTCCTGGCAGTGCTCAGGGGACCATATGGGATGCTGGGAATCGAACCCGGGTCAGCCGTGTGCAAGGCAAACGCCCTACCTGCTGTGCTATCACTCCAGCCCCCTCCTATTTCTAATTTTTCATACTAAAAAAATACTTCGCTAAATATCTTTACATAGAAATATTTACATGTTTCTCTGGTTGTTTCCTTAGAATAGACTCCTAGTTCTGTGATATGACCTCCAAAGACCTTTATTTCTTTGCACATACTGCAGTTTGAACCCAGGACCTCATAGAAATGAGAAAGTACTTTTCCTCTGAGTCACATTCCCTATCTCCTTGGAGATTTTTTTTTCTAGAGGCAAAACTGAAATTCATTAACACAGCAGTGCATGACTTACTGAAACCTTACTAGTCCTAGCTCCCATCCTGACTACCACATCAACTCTAACCCAGCAGATCAGATCAGGTGGCACTTCACAAAGTGCCCAGGAGGCTGAGGCTTCTTCTTTTCCCTAGGGCTAGCTCTCTACTCAGACCTGCAAGACAGGGCTGGATGGATAGCAGAGTGGTTGGAGTGAGAGGGCATTTGCTTTGCACTTGGTGCCCGGACCACCACCAGGAGTGATTCCTGAATGCAGAGTCAGAAGTAGTCTATAAGCATTGTTGGGTGTGGCCCCCACCAAACCAACAAAACCCTTAGCACCTCCAAGGAGAGTTAAATGCATGCTGTGCAGAGGGGTGGTAACATTTTTTATCCTTTTGAGTTGAAAATCAAATAAAGCAGTTTTACAGACTTGTGTTTCTTCAGGATAAATATTTTGACAGCTTGAAGTGTCTTCTGCAAGAGTGATTGTATCCAAGCGTGGGTGAGGGGCAGCCACAGGGGGGAGCATCTATAAAGGACTAAAGGACACCCACCATTCTTCCTAAAAAAATTGCTGATGCAGATGCTGGTGCTTCTCCCTTGGGCTTAGGCCCAAGCAGCAAAGAGGTGGTAAGAACCCCAGTCAGACTGACTCCGCTGCTGCTGGGGATGCTACCCCAAGCTGAGGCTCAAGAAGACTGGGGCCTCATGGGGAAACAGGGGAGGCAGTTCAGGGCTTCTGGGGCATATGCCCAGAGCAGCCAGCAAGTTCTTTCTCGTGTCATGCTGAGTATGAAAATCACTTGTGGATGGAGTGCCAGGTGGCAAATTTCTTTCCAGGGGTCTCCGCCCTGGGGCCTCCGACATAGCTGCGTATGCGGTGTCAGCGCCAAGCAGCAGAGCAGGCAGCACTCTGCTGAGGCTGGCAAAGATCCGCAGGAGGTCTGCGGGAACGTGCACCTCCTCTCCCGGAAAAGGCTAATTGCAGTTTTCAACAAACACACAAACAAACAATCACAGCTTCTCATTCCCAAAGCTAGATGCATTGTGGAAATATGAACAGCACCAACGACACAAACGTTACCTTGGACACCTGTTCTCTGGGATAATAACTAGGAACACTTGGTCTATTGTTTTCCAGACGACTGAGGATGTGAAAATTCACTATGATTGCAGAGGGGAAAAGAGAAGTGGAAATATAGAACTCAAAACTCACTGACAAATGCTGCCCCACACATTTAGACATGGGCAGGAGACAACTTCCTGTGAGCATAAGCTTGTCAAGACATAGGACAGAACAGACACTCGGTAGCCAAGAACAGGGGGCTCCAGAGTCACACTGCCAGGGAGTAAAACCTGTTTTAGCTGTTCAACAGCCACGGCCAAGATATTACACTACTTTCCTTCCAGAGTTTCATTCTCAAAAGAAACAATACTCCAACCTCCTATATGGAGGTTCCTAAACTTACTAGCCTCCATAATCTTTTTGGGAAAATAATACACAGCGTCCCCTGAAAATCTACCTTAAATGAACAAAGCATCCTCACCTTCCCCAGTTGCACCCACGGCTGCTATGATACCCTGGGTCACATGGGTGGGGGCATCACCCACTCGGTACCATATTCCAATAATATGAGTCCAGGGAATGTTCATTATCAGCTGCTCTTGTCCTGTTATTCAAAAACTTTTCTGTACTATTTAGATCTTTAGAATACCCAATTTATAAGGTGCAACTAAATTTCTGGATTTCAACTGCTAATCCCTGGACCAGTACCAAGTAGCAGGCAATAAAAGGTTGAAAAGTATTGACCTGTATCATATAAATTGGCCACAGTGTACATTTTTGCAAGCAAATACTACTTTCCGGTTGATACTGGCCTTAAGTATGTCACAGTTACAGTTCTGAATAGGCTTTGTGAGCTGGGTGGAATCCCCAAGAGTAGGAGCAGAAGCAACTAGGTATAGGTGATACCAAGGGCTTCATTTGCCAGCTAAATTCTAGTGTGGACACTGCATATTTTCTTATCAGATTTGCATTCCTCTCTGATATGACAGTTGGATTCCAGGATCCTCCTGCAAATTTCTGGAGCTACTGAGTTCCACAGGAGTTAAGAATTTTCTGTTCAGAGCCAGGGAGACAGCTCAGAGGTGCTGAGTGCATATTTCACACATAGGAGGACCCGGTTCAATTCCTGGCACCACATTGTTCTCTGAGCACCCCTAAAAGTGAGCCTGAACACAGAGCTAGGTGTAGCTTTGATTTTTGGTCTAACCTAAAGACCAAACACAAAACCAAGAATTTTCTATCGAGATACTGACAGATTTCAAGTCAGATTCCTCTTTACTGAAAGTCTGAGGTGATTTACAGTGGAGGTTAGGTATTAACTCAGGAATGCTTGACTTCTTTTATACAAAAACAATATTTTTGCTTAAGGTAATATATTTTGCAGACAGTAAGATCGAAATAGGATTCATACTCAGACGATAGACACATTACACTTCAAAGCAGGGATCTGGTTATACCATTTCACAAAGTTATTTGAAGAACATGCCTCAGAGGAATATTTTTCAACTGGAAGAGACACACTCCAGTTCAGCCCAGGCATATGCTGGAGATATTTTTATCAATTTGTTTGTCCAAGAAGAAAACTTGTTATGAAAACCCTATAAAAGCACAAGGGAGAGAGCGCAGAGTTAGAGTGTGTTCCTGGCATGCCCGTGGCCCTGGGCTTCAAGTCCCCGGACCTACATGGCTTCCAGGGCACTGGCAGGTGTACTTCTGACAACACCCAGAACTTCTAGGGAGCGTCCCCTCAAAAAAAATCCATAAAACAGTATGGACTATACAAAAGTTTAGTCATTGACAAGAATATTTTGACTTAAGAGCAGCTGCATCCCTAGCCAAACTACCTGGAAAACGGATGTAGCTATCATCAGAATAGGGACACTTATGTTACATGGCTCTTCAAGATCCTTGCCTGGGCAGCTTTCATATGTCATTACTGGAAATTAACTACATGGATCACAGCCATTTTTTTTAAAGCATTGCAATAGGGATTTCATACATCCAGATACCCATACCACTGAAATCTTTTATTAATTGTTAATGATTTATCGTGCCATTCAATACATATTTTATAAAAACTGTACAAAAAGATGAACAATCAGCTTCTTCACACTTATGACACTTTTCCCTTAAGAATTTTTTGAAATTTTATGATTGCTAAGCTTTAGCAAACCTTAAATCATTTTGAGGAATAGCTGGCAGATTCTCCTTTGATTTTTCTTTTTCACAAAACAAAGAGTGATTCATTCAAGCATTTGCAATGTCTTACCTGGTAGAACTATAACAATTCATACTAATAACAGACACTCTTACCTGGTAATTACTCACCAAAACCTAAATTTTTAGTAAGATAGTGTCTGATTTTCTGAAATGATTTGATAACGAAACCAACCCAAATGAAGGTTTCAGGCAGGGGCCTTGCATTAAAACTGCAGGTGCATGGAACAAACCCCAAGAGCTATCTCTCCAGAAGGGCCCAAGTCTGGTACAGTGTAAACATTTCTCTAAAATAAGTAAATGTTAAGAGTAATTGTTGAAACAAACAATATCTAGTTAGCTGGTCACAAACTTAATAAGCCTAGTACATTATGTTAATACAATAATTTTAACAGGACAAAGAATCTGGATTGTCAACAACAAAATCTTATGTAAATAAAAAAGTTCCAGGGCTGGAGAAATAGCTCAGAGGGCTGGAGTACAAAGGAAAAGCTTCTATACAAAGAAAGAAACTCAAGTTGTAACATAAGGACACACTACTGGGACTGGAGAGATAGTACAGTGGGTAGAATGTTTGTCCAGCATGCAGCTAACCCAGTATCCCATATAGTCTCCCAGCACATCAGGAGTGATCCCTGAGTGTGGCGACCAGGTGTGGCTCCAAACCAAAAATCCAAAAATTCCCAAACAAATAAACTACACCCTTCCGGACAGGAGAAAATATTTGTTCAGGATACATCAGCTAATGAGTTGATATTGGAAATCTATAGACAACAACAAAAAATTCAAAGACCCCAACCACAGATGGGACAGGGATATGAACGGACACTTTTCCCAAAAAAAGTATACAGAGGGCTAAAGGACATGAGAAAGTGCTGGTTGTCATTCATGAGTAGGGAAATGCAAATCAAAACAACAATGAGATACAACCTCATGCCAGTGAGAATGGCACATATCAAAAAGCCTGGAAATAGCCAGTGTGGGTGAGAATGTGGTAAGAAAGAAACTCTCATCCACTCTTTGGTGGGACTGTTGTTTGGTTCAGCTTCCATGTAAGGCAATATAGAGATCTCTACAAAAAATAAGGATAATAGTTACATAGAACCCAGCAACACCACTTCTTGACATCCATCCCCAAAACATAAAACATTAATTCCTAAGGATGTATGCACACTTCTGTTCATCGCAGTGCTTAGTACAATGACAAAGAAAATAGCTCAAATGTCTAATTACAAGATGAATGAATCAAGAAATTGTTATATATATACAGAATAAAATACTATGAGGACCTAGAAAGGACAAAATCATGCATTCTACAGCAACATGAATGGAACTAGAGGATATCATGCTGAATGAAGTCAGTCAGAAAGAAACGGATTTACATGAATGATCTCTCTCATATGTGAACTTAAAGATACACAATAAGGTAACAACAAAAGACCAAAGGTAAAACCATGGGAGAAATGATTCACACAACTGAGTTGGTGGCTGGAAGGGCTGAAAGATCGTTGGGGGAGAAGGGCGGGTAGGTATACTGGTGATGGGTGTGGTGTTAAACTATGTGCATAAAAAACTATCATCAACACTATTGTAATTCAGAGACAATCATTTTTTTTTTTAAGGACTAGAACCACTGCCACCATGTAAGCTCACTGCTCGGTAAAATATTATGGATTTTCTGAAACATGCAGCCACACAACATCTACAAACTCCACCATACTAGCATGCCAACAGGAACACACCAGCTTCAATGGAAATGTAATATAGTAGCCAACAAAACTCAATTAACAAAAACATTAACACAGAATGACCAACTATCAACAACAGCTTAGTAAACCCTCAGACAAAGGTTCATTGTCTCCATGGTGAGATATAACAACTTTCACAAATTTTCTTTTATTGAAGTAGTTTTTGATGACTTCAATAGCCATTTGGTAGTAACAAGCAATATAAAATAAATTATTTTGGACCTGCTATGAAGGCAGGCTTGGGAAGTGGTTGAATAAACAGGGACAATGGTGAAAGGAATATCAGAGTAGTTGTGGGATTGGGGCAGCAATATTGAACGCCTGTAACAAATACATCATTAACAACTTTGTAAACCATAGTGTTTTTAAAAAGTAGGGGGCATATAAATAAAAGAATTAGAATTGTATGATGTACACATAGGAGCCCCAAGTTTGAACCCAAATACCAAGTGCCTCCAGAGTACCAATCTGAATGCCGCTGCCAAGCCCAACACCACCTCCAAATGTTCTACTATCTAGCAAATTCTCAAAATTCTTAGATCAATGAAGTTTTAAGTACAGGACTTAGTTAGTATGGCTCACCTTAATTTATTAATTTGCATTCCAAAAAGAGATTGAGTTGGGGGGGGCAGAGACATGACTCAGCAATCAGAGCTTTTGCCATGCATATTGTGAGCCCCTGAGTTTGATCCTATGCACTGCAAAAGAGAAAGACTATCTTTGGGATTTGTCTAACTTATTTGAGAGTAGAGCCCTCTTTATGCAAAACCCAAGGGACATACATTTCTTAGCACACACTTTGGGAAATGAGGGCTTATGCACAAATCATGATCTTATCAATGCACTCATTTCCTCTGTGAAAGTCTTAGGCTTATGCATGAAAACATACTCTTGGACTGTAAAAGCAGAATTGAGGTTACAAGCAGTAGGGTGAGGCTGAGACATCAGGAGGGAGAGGGCAGACAAATGGGGCCTAAGGACAGCAGGGCTGGGTTTTGGACACTTTGATGGCACTTGTGATGCAATAACACTGAATACCAAAAGCATCAAGATTAACAACTGTAAAGCATGTTACCTCAGTGTGAGAAAAGTAAAACTCAGGTCTAGCTTATTATAGTTTATGCATCACTGTTGACCCACACAAACATACAGGGTCAATCTTTTAAAAATATTCTAACATCCAATATCAGACCTGAATGAACCATTAATGAAGCAATTACTAAAGATGTGCAGCTGGTTAAATACTAAGTGGCATTTTGGCCCTCTCCTTGGCAGATGGAGCTTGGAAAGCATCTCAGCATGCTCAACTCTTCTCTGTGAGTAAGCACTTCCTGGATTCCCCGGGGCACAGTCCCGTGATTTCCCAGCTCCCTGGCATCCTTTACCTGTCGGACTACATAATAAAGTGACAGGAAGATGGCCAGTTACTACTCCACACTTGGCTGCTATTCTCTGTTGTACTTCTCTATGAGGACAGAAGAAGGGAAAGGACAAATAAATGTGAGATGGAAAATTTGTAGTAAAATGACAAGGCTAATATTGTGGCAGGTATTTAAAACTAGCCTCCCAGAGATATTAAAACATTTGAAGAATAAGACTTGTCTCTGAAAAATAGAAAGTGCACACTCTGTTTTAAAGAGCTCACAAAATAAAGAAGAAAAATGGCTAGCATAGAGGTAGGCAGGATCGGGGTAGGGTTGGGCGGGGAAAAAACTGAGGACATTAGTAGTAGGAAATGAACACTGGTGAAGGGATGGGTGTTGGAATACTGTATGATTGGAACCCAATCATGAACAACTTTGCAACTGTACAGTATTTCACTGTGATTCAATTAAAAAATAAGTAAAAATAAAAATGAAGAGCTCACAATATAGTTGAGAGGGTCAGCACATAAAAAGATAAATACTGTAGTATTTATCAAGTAGTATCAAACATCCTGTAAATGTTCAGAGAAAAAGTGGGGACAATGTTGGCTGGGTGGTCAGTGTAAGTGTCCCAGGTGTAGGTCCCAGAGCAGAGAGCAGTATGAGAGTGGAGGAGGAAGGAGTCTGGTTCTGTACCCCCAGGCAGGAAAGACAAAGGCAGGGATGCAGAAAGGGCCATTTCAGAAGGCAAAGACTGTACTGGCTGGAAGAAATGAGGCACTGAGCCTGACTAGGATTATAGGGCTTGATGGACACCAAACAGGACAGTCTGGCCTCCTCTGCAACAGTCTGGTGTATTTGTCATACCAGGGACACTGAATTTCAAGAGGCTGTGTAGAAGAGGTGAGATAAGAGTACTTTTTCAGGATCCTGGGTTGAGACAAAAAGAGTTCAGGCTAGAGAGTGGACAGTGGAAATAAGAAGGCATTATAATATTAGGAAGGAGGAAATCATAAATAGGACTTGTTAGATTACTGAATGCAAAAGAGGCAAGGGAGAATGGAACGACTTGAGCCTGGATCCTTGAGAGAATGACTATCAAAATTGTTTGACCATGATGATTTAAGGTGCTTCTATTACATCTAAGTAGAAAACTCAATCCGTGACTCATTACTAGAACCTGCAAAAAACCAGAAATATTGTTTGTCAAGGTACCACCATTCCCTCTGTGATGTGCTCACTCATTTACTAATCTGGACAGTTCGGGGTAGAACTAGTTATGGAGTTTGCAGCATGTAAGCCAAATGAGGAGAATGCTTACATTACACCATGTTTAATTTATCACACTTCCTCTGCACCTCTTCCCTAAGAAACCAACTCTTACACAAGTATAGGTGCTCATCACAGCATCACTTACATCTCACTGTAGGAGTACTCAAAAGTTCAGATTTCCAGCAAATGTCTGGATTTGAGGAAGCCACTGAAATAGGAGTGGAAAAACAGAACTGTCATATTTCTCAAATCTCTCCCTTTGGAGAGATAAAAGACACAAAACAGGAGACAGGAAGGAAATCCAGGATCGATTGTAGGAGAGGTTCCACCTGCTGAGATAAATAGGCATGACTGAAAACTCTTTCCTTCAAGAATAACAGGCATCTGAACACTGCTGCTTCCTTTAACAGATTTCATTATCAATTTGTGGACCTGACATTTTATTCTAGAGAGCCAGCGTCATACACTGGACCTTCAAGCTCCCTCCAGAAGATCAGGTTCTGTGTTCACCTTCGATTTTGCACACTGGCCCCAGAGCTCAGGCGCAACAGGCAGAACCACTGGGCATGGCAGATGTTTCAGCAGCATTCATCAACTTTTCCATTTGAACCCAATTCCCTGGGGTGAGCCAGGTCAGCCCATTCTTTCCCCCAGCAGCCAAAAAAAGGTGACACTACTTAAAATGCCCCTCACTTTAAATGCCAGGGGCGAAGGACTAATGGAGATGCCAGAATTAGAAAGGACAGAGGAGCAGGCTGTGAAAGATAAACTGAATCTGTGAACTTAGAAAGCTTGGCAGCATGGAGTTGCGATTGAATATAAAATGTTTTCATTCATGGTGTTCTTTCTCCGATATGATGCCGTGCACCAAACATTATCACCGTGAGTGAACAATCATTTAGTTAAATAACATTTAGTCGAATAAACAGAATGTAAATGGGATCCCTCAGCTCTCTCATAAAGGATACCAATGGCAAAATCCCCCAGAAGCTACAATGGAAATAGACGTTTCAGAATGGGTGAAGGAGATGCATGTAAGGAATCTCTGATTTTCAGACCCCGATTTTCTCATGTTAGAACTTGAGAAAAGTTAAAATGTAAATCACTTGTGGTACTGTTCTTTTACAACCTTCACAAATACTGGCTATAATGCTGTTGTTAATAACTTGTTATCCACATAGTTCAATATTTGACCCAAATATTTACTAATTCTTTTATGGTTTTCATTTTGTATTAAATATTTTGAGTAATTTGGCATATATTTTGATCAAAAGTGTGAGATAAAAGGCTCTAACTTTTTACATTTTCATTTATGAGTAATTTATCCTTTGTTATGCAGTTATTTATTTTTTAAAAAAACATAATTACAGGGGCTGGAGCGACAGCATAGAGGGTAGGGCGTTTGCCTTGCACATGGCCAACTTGGGTTCGATCCCCAGCATCCCATGTGGTCCCCTGAGCACTGCCAGGAGTTAATTCCTGAGTGCAGAGCCGGAGTAACCCCTGTGCATCACCAGGTGTCACCCAAAAAGAAAAAAAACCCTTAATTACATAGGCCAGTTTTAGGTTAACAAAAAAATTGAGCGAAAACAAAAAGTGCCTTCAGATTCCCTGGTCTCTAGACATTTAGACATCCACATTATTAACATTCAGCACTAGAGCAGCACATCTTTTAGTAGGGGAGGGGGATGAGCTTACATTGACACATCATTATCACGGGGGTGGGCGGTAGACTGAAGGCTCTCTAAGGAACACCCCCAGAAGCACATTTTTGCTATCAAAAATGGTCTAATTCTCAACTGGAACTGAATATCTCAAGACTCAGTCAGGCTATACTTGCGATGCCAGAGTGAATAGTCCCCGAAAACGAGGCAACCACTCTGAGCACTAAAATTGGTGTTGGTGTGAAGGGGATGGTGAATCTAGAAATGATCATTTATTAACTCTCTCCAAATAGAAAAACTGCTAATGAAAAGTATCAATAGTGCCTGCTTGTTGTGAATAACCAGTTACATAACAAAAATCCTGTTGCAGGCTACTATTATAATGGGAGAGAGTAATATTTGGATTTTCTGCAGGACAAAGTAGCCACCTGATTTGACAATAAAGAATATTCCCATGATTAAACCTCATACAACTATGACCATAGTATAGCCATAGTAAATAATATGACCATAGTAAATGATGATTTTTCACAGAATGATTTCCTTTCTGTTTAAGTAGCAAGGAAATAATTCTGTGAAAATCAACATTTATAGAATCAGTTCAAGAAACAACAACAATTTACTTTCTCGACCTATTTTTGGTTTTGTAGCCACACCCATTGGTGCTAAGGAGCGACTTCTGACTCAGTGCTTTGGTTGGGAATCATTTCCTGCGATTCTTAGTCCTCACACTCAGGGGGCTGACCAGGAGGTGCAGAGGCTCTAACCCAGGCCTCCCACATACAGAGAATGAACTTCAGTCCTTTGAGCTATCTTCTTGACCCATGTCTCTGCCTCTGTTTCTGTCTCTCCCTCTCCCCTGTCCTTAAACATTGAGTTCTCACTGCCCTTATTTCCTGACACCACACTTTTATTTATCACTTAACTCCTAAATCTGACTGTCTCCACATGCTACATGACATGAAACAGAAAGTAGAGCTTAGCATGCCAGTGACTAGACTGTAAGAAGGAGATTTTTGCAGCTTAGATCACTTTTCTGCTCCATGAGCAGGATGAGGAGGGCAGAATAGGCAGTTTCTCAAAGCTAGTTCACACCCCAAGTTCAAAGAGAGAGAAGCTAGCTGCCTTCCTGTGAGCTGCACTCCAGAGCAGGGTGCTTTTGGTTTTGTTTTGGTTTTTTTGGGGGGGGCGGGGAGCATCCACACCCAGTGATGCTGAGGGGGTTACTCCTGGTTCTGCACTCAGGTGCTCAGGGGAATATTTGGGATGCTGGGGATAAAAACCAGGTTGGCTGAATGCAAGGCAAGTATCCTACCACTATGGCTCTGGCTGCCAAAGAAGGATGCTTGAGATGGAAGAGCAAGAGCAAAGCCTTTGTGACCCCACCAAGGAGATCCATAGAATAGTGAGTTTTCTCGAAGAATGTGTCTTTTCACAGAGAACAATCCCAGCCCCTGCTGAGTGATTGCTGGCACACTCTCAGAAGCTGACAAAGGCACTCTCCAGCCTTTTCTTACCTGCCGACTATCCCTCTGGGAGGACGTGGAGGAAGAGGCACTTCGATGGGTTGGGGTGGAGGTTTTATGAGCCGGGGAGATGCCCCTCTCGTCTGAACTCATTGCTGCAGCTGGAGTCTAGTTGTTTACTCTTACCACCATCCCAGTTGTGTCTCAGACCCACAGAGGAGGAGGTGATGCTCCTCAAGCCTTAGTCCATTTCATGAGTCAGGTTTGACTAGAAAAGAAAGAGGAGGCAAATATTGAGGCATCCAAGAGCAAATTAGACAAATAAAAACACCCCATGTACGTAAATTAAAACACAAGTTAAACTACTATATTTAGGACAAGTATACATTAGTGAGAGGAAGAACTCTGACACAAGTATATTGTAATTTTTTTCCTCTATTTTTTTTTTCATTTTAGATCTCCCAAGTAGTGCTCTGGGGCCAAGGAGATGCTCCCAGTGATACTGGCCCACCAGACTGGTTCAAGGTTTGGCTCTAGCAAAACAGTGCTGCTGAGGTCCAGCAACGCTGGTAAGGAACAGCAATCAATCTTCAGACCAAACTTGAGTTCAGATAGAGAGGCAGCCAACTAAAATAATCAGTGAAGAAGGGCCAGAATGCTACCCAGGGTTAAGAGCAATCCCCAGCTCACTCCCTGCACCACGTATCACGAGCCATGGCCCCACCCTATGGCCCTGATTATCCCAAGGACTCCCGCAGGCCCCTGAATCCAACTGCCAGTGCAGTTAGCCAACAGTGGCTGGGCCCCCGGGCCCCCAGAACATTGCTTGGCACCTCTCCTCCCAATTTTTCTCCTAATGAAAAATTTCAAAGGAAGGAAGAGCGGTGCTGTAGAATGAGGCATATGGTAAGGAGAACCAAGTGAGCCTGCATGTTTGTGGTCTCTGAACAAGTGGACTTGAGCTAAGTGCTCAGGGCTGAGCAAGAGTTAACAGGATACTGGTGTCCAGCTCAGTGTGAGCCAAGCTGGTCCATATAAGAGACAGAACTCAGGGGGGCAGCAGACAGACCGAGGCCAGCTGTGCAGGGCCTGCTCAGCCATGCTCAGCACTTGGATTTTTATTGTGAGCATTAAGGGTCGTAAAGGGCTGTAGTAGAATCAGATTTTCATGCTTAAAAGGCAACTTTGGAGACTGGGAGAGAATACAATGGATAGAGTTAGCACATGTCCAAGTTAGATTTGATTTTCAACATTACACGATCTCCTGAGAATCCCCAGGTACAGACCGGGGTAGTCCCAGTACCCTGAGTATGGTTTTGGAGGCCCCCGGCATCACTGCAGTGGTGAGGTATCCTGGTACCAGCATCCTCAGGCTGCTGGCCTGGTTGGCTGAGAATTGCCAGTGGGGCCCCCCAGATCTCCTGAGCACTGCTTAGGAGGTTGCCTCTCACCCCTCAAAAAAAAAAGTGAAAAAATAAACGTAACTTTTGTAGCTGTGAGGGAAGGAAGACATTGGGAAAGTAAAGAAGATAAGGGAGGCCTGCTCAGGAAGCAAGGCATACGGAGAGGAAGTGAGATTGGGGAGCTTGGTGCAAGACTGGAGAAGAGGAAGCAAGATTGAGGAGCAAGAAGCAAGACATGGGGAGAGGCAGCAGGGTGGGGAGAAGGTAGAACACTGAGCACTGGCCCTGTGGGTTGTGACTGGCTAATGGGGAGGAGGAACAGGAGGAGCAGAGGCGGCTCCAGGTTTCTGGCATTGTGTGCAGTGGATGAAGGAAGTTCACACTGGCAAGACTGAGTGTGAGGTACAACCGAGGCACTCAAATGGAGACAAGGACTTGGAAAGGCCAACCATATCAATTAAAAATTGGGACAGAATTTTAATTGATATGGCTGGCATACTGAAGCATGGGGTGATTTCTATAATTGGCATACAGAAGTATGGGGGGCTTCCACTAGCATCATGTAGATGTAGATCGTGGAAGTGAAAATAAGTTATTTATAGACCTAAGTTTTAATTTTTAAAGCTACAATATGATGTTAATGGATACACACCCCCGGCTATGTTAATCGAGATTTTAATGGTCATCTGGTTAGAAAGGATACTTGAAAGAGCATCCCCTCCGCCCAAACAGCAAATAACTCCAAACTTGGAAAACTAAATTCTAGTGAATAGACCTTCTAATCTTTTCTTAAGATTTCAACTTCACTGTCACCACAAGAAAAATAAAAAGCCACTTATCCCCAAAAGTGGAAGACTTTCTCTCAAAACAAAATTTGTCTTTGGATGAACAGAATGTAAACAGCTGCAGAGTTCTTTCACTGGTTTGAGATGAAATTTCATTTACTATTGGCAAAAGGTGGTAAGAAGCTGACACTTAAGAGAGGAACACCATTTCCTCCTCTTTAATGAAGGTAGTCTAATAAGTGTGAGCAAAATTTCTCAAGCCAAACTCCAGTGCCAGCAAGCAAAAAGACACTCTGGGATGCCTGCTCAGAAGTAATTTGCTTTCTGATCAATGATGTTGTACAAGTACATGCTGACACCTGAGCCAAAAGTATGGGGGTTCTGTGATGTGCTCAAATTCTCTAAGGGATAAGATTGAGAAAGAAACTCATTAAATAGCTATCCATTTGGAAGTAGAGTCAATCCAAGCTACATCAAGGGCCAACATTTCCTTTCGGACTTCCTCATCCACCAGCAACTACATCCAGCTGCAGATCTCCATTATTAACACCAATGCTAACATCTTGGTTTTTAATTTTA